>NC_086283.1:95656539-96011539 GCF_021018805.1 Prinia subflava | reverse complement strand
ATCCACCTGCTCAAGCTGTAACAAAAGTATCCTTTGTAACCCCTTCAAAAAATTATTTTAAGCTGCTGCAGTAAAATTAGCACTATATAATGGAAACTTTGCATGTAATCACATCTCAGTGGGATGTTTGAGCTTCACCATGACATTCTGGTGAGGCAGATCCCCAAGATTTTGAGGAGGTCTGATGCCCACATAGATACCGCTTAGCAACCAAGATCTTCTTTAGGAGAAAGCAAATCCTTTGCAGCCTGGGAGCTGGCTGCTCTGACTTCCATCCAGGAAGGAGGAGGAGAGCTGAAACTGTAAAGTGAGTGGCTGAGGGCTCATTCATCTCCAAGAAGATACCAATGGCTTTGTACCTCACCCCATTGTTTGCGTTGCTATCTGAACCAAGCACAGCTCAGAGCCAACCACTGCCTTGCAGACTTCCCTGGTTCTTTGAGGACATGAGGAACGCTCACTTCTTTCCTTCAGAAGATTTTTGCTTAAAGATCTGCAACCGGAGTCAGAAAAACCTAGGTTTTTCTGAAAGTCTGCCCAAAATTTATTAATTTCCTCAGCTCAGGCAGCATTAGCCTAGCCTTGAAGAGCACTGGCCATGAACCTAGTGGGGAGATGGGGCCAGCTGAGACTCAGTACTTGTTTGTCATCATGAGGATCTGCCCCTTCACCTATAAAATTACCACAGGAGACCTGCTCCATAAGGTGCAGTCTCTGCTGATTTTCCAGAGCTCTAGGAGTGGCTTTGCAAAGGGGCAGATGAAGGAAAGGAGAAATTGCAGAGCCAGCCCAGGAGTAAAAGTTATTTTCTAGTGAGTGACGGGCACATTCAGAGGTGCCTGTCACAGTCCTGTCTGACACAGTCCTTCCAGATTGTGCTGCAGGTGCAGAGCACTGCCTAAGAGATGCTTGCCCTGGGTTATGAACACTGCCCAGAATTGAACTCCCACTGGTACCCTGAACCTTTTCTGGAGGATAAAGGATATGCCCTCTTTCTCTCTCTCTGCTACTGTAGCTTTCCCAGCTATGGGAACAACACACTGTACACAAAGAGGAGACAAAATGGAAAAAATATGATGTGTTTTAAACGTTCTCTGTGTTAAAAGCTGACCCTAAATCTTTGATAGCACCTTCACTAACTTACCTCACGTTTCTCATTTTTTCTGTCATTTTCACTGTCCTTTGGTAGGTCCATTCTGATGTGGGTTTACATTGCCTTGCAATGGGTCATTTCTGTAAATATTAAGAGGTTGCCTTAGAATTTCTTCTATAAATATTAAAGCAGTCTTAAGCAGCATCTTATATGATCTGTGGCAACATTTTGGAGCTATTTCTGGGGCCACAGTCTTTAAGGATGGTGTGCAGACTTCACAATCATTTTGCTCAGGGAAATTCTCTTGTCCAATAAAATTTTAAATTCTGTAAGCTCTCTGAAAAGCAATCTGGTACTTGATGTTCCTTGTGGCTCCAGAATTTTTCCTTGTGCCAAATGTAAATGTTCCTTGCTATGTTGTAAGCAAGTGACATACAGAAAGATCTATTTCTTTCCATTTTGCAGATACTTATTTACATCGTTGTGTCTCTGTACAATATCATCTTTGCATAAATCTGATTTGTAATCTATTTTCTCACAAGTTATTTTTCCACACCTCTGAACAGCAACTTTTCATTTTCTGTATGCTCCCCAGCCGCTCTACTCTTTTTGTAGTTTGGTTTTTTCCTGACATCTACTGACTAATACAAGAAATAGAGACCAACTGGTACTGAGTCAAGAAGAGTATTTTCCCAGAACTCTTACTTATGTTTACGTGCTCCCATAAAATATATGCCTTTTGTATAGTAGTATAACTTAGTATACAGTGAAACCTACAGACTCATTCCTGAACTACTGCTGCCAACCATTACTGTTCCCATCCTATGCATGTGTTATATGTTATATATATATATATATAATATATATAACTATAACTATATATTCTTACCTAAGGGATTTTTCACTTTTTCTTCAGGTAAGGTGGGATTATTCTGGTCTTCTCTGTCTCCCAGCATTATTACATCACTGTGACTGTCCCCAGGCCCTGTTGTAGGTTTCTGGAACAGCATAACAACATTCTGAAGTTATTCTGAAATAGCAGTGGAGTCACAATTCCTTCTTTTATCTGGGTACTTTGGAGATGAGAAACATGTATTTTCCAATTAAAAAAAATAAAATAATGGATTTTTTCAAGAATAAATTTAATTTCTGGTCACCTCTTTCTATAATAGGGCAATAAGTGGCAAGAAGAATTGAACTGCAGAGAAAGTTTTTGTCAGGACCCAAGACTAGGTGCATTTTTGCCACTCAATTATCTCTGCTTTTCTTCATCAGGGAAGGAATTTGAAGGATCTCAACTCATGGTGTTATTGATGTCTCACAGCTCTTGACAAGCTCATTTTATTTTACACATGTATGGCCTTCATTTGGGACAGTTGTGCTGTATTTGTCTTTGGAGAGAGAAAAAGTTATTTGTAAGAGAAAATGGCAACTTTTGTTTTCCTTTTTGATATGTTGTATGAAGAACACCATAGTAGTACCAATACATTGTTCAGCTGAAGCTATAGGATTTTGGAAAAATAGTTCTGTCAGGAATGGGTGAGATTACAAGAGGAATATCCTGTCAGTGGTATTGAAAGGGAAATCCATGGCAGTTCACTGGCAGTTCATCGTTGTGCTTTCACAGCAGTGCTCCATATAGAAGGGAGAGAGGGAAAGATAATTTTCCAGCTCATATATGACTTTGCTATTCCTAAACAACCCTGATCCTTCACATTAAAAAAAAAAAAAAAAAAAAAGGAGCCATTGATGCCCAACAGCTGGGATTAGCCAAAAAATTATGTTCCAGACATATCAAATTTCCTTCATCTATGTGGCACCCTGGGTGTCTACCTGTGCTAGTCATGGCTGGATATTTTTGGTGGGGCAAAAGTGGTAGTGAGGTCCTCTGTGTGTCACAGTGATGGGCACTTGCAGTTTACATCATTCTTTGACAGACGACAACAGTGATCATTACCTGTAGGGTAGGATATGCAAGAGGAGACACTGTGTGATAGTTCCAGAAGGAAAAACATGCACAAGAGACCCTGATAGTTCCATCCTCTTTTCTCTTAGTCACAGACTAAAAGAGCTAAAGGGTAAATCTGTAACCAGATCCACTGAGCTGAGGACAGTAACTATGAACTGGGGGCTAGGACTTGCATCTGTTAAGCAAGTCTCTATTAGGTTTTGGTTGGTTCCAGTTGCTGTTATCTGAAAGACATTCTGAGTAAATTGTACTATTTAAGTATTTTGGTGTATGGTAATGTTTCTGAATGTGTTCCAGGAACAGTGGCAAAAAATATCTTCATTCTGCTAATGAGTAAAGTTAGCTTCTACAGAGGCCAGCTTCCCAATATCATTGAAATGCCAGGCAGTCTGAGTCAGTCTTGATCACCAATTTGGGAAAAAAAATTCACTCCTTTCCTGAAAAATAGCATGACAGAGGTGTGACCTCCCAATTACTCTGCATTCCTCAGAACTGAGGAGCCTGGTGTGAAGCACAGCACAGCTTCATGAGGCTTGGGATGGGCCATGTGACAGACAACTCTTCTATGCCCCAATGCTTCAGGTACAGAAAAAAATATTTTAGCCTCCATGGTCCTAAATGTCCTTTCCCTTCTGGATAGTTAAAGCCTGTTTTTGTTTTCTGCCCCTCTTCCTTCCCAGGCATGGTAATCATCACCAGTGGAGCTCTGATTTACTTCCCCATTTGACTTTTCTCTTCTGCCAATTTTCATCAAATGCTTCAGAAAATTCAGGCCAGGCTCTGTGCTGGTAGAAGTGGAGCCCTTATGAAGAGATGGTGGATTCACAGCTGTACAGCCTAGTCCGGAACTTTGGCCCTAGCAGTGTGTTAGGCAAAGTAGTTGGTGCTTCTTGTTTGGCTTGTCCATGGCTGCACACACGTCCCTGCCTCCCTACAGTGTCTGGCCTCACCTCGTGTGAGATTTTGGATTTTGCATCACTCTGCCCCTGCTGTGGCTGCAGAGAACCAAAGCCAAATGAGCACCAAGGGATCCAAAGGCCTGTCTCTAAATGCTAAGAGTATCCAGCCTCCCTAACTGGCCACATAACTCCTTACTTCAACATACTCTCTGTCTTAATACCAAATATATCTCTAAAATTAGAACTGACGAGAATACTAACAAAACAGAAGAGGGAGATAAAGCAATTTAAAATTCTAAAACTGAAAGCATTTTTCTCTTATGAATTTGATATGAAGAACAGATGGCCCTCTTAAAAAAAAAATAAACACAACCCAAAAAAAAAAACCCCAAAAAATCCAGTTCAGGCAGAAGAAAGGAGCCTAGAATGAGTCTCCCACTGCACCAGGACCATGACCAGCTGAAAGGCTAATGCAATTGATCATTCTGTAGAAGGGAAATGCCCCTCCTGCCTGCACAGAAAACAGCTCTGGGGCTTTTTAATTCATAGTTGCTACTTTTAATTTTGTTTCTCAGTAACCAGTGTACAACAGAATCGCATTATGTGATGCTGAAATAGTCTGCCAGTTGGAAGCCTTAGCTGGTCCTCTTAGGATGCATTTTCAGTACTAATCTACATGTGCAAGAGCTAGACAATCTTGCTAGCATGATGTCTGAAAAAGGATTGTCGTTGTCAATATGAAGAAGCAAATATTCAGACCTCTTGTTTTCTTGATCCTAAAATACATTCTGTTTCCAGCCATCTAGACTAAGCCATTTGCTTAGTAGGTCAGTGTGTGTCTAAGAAGATGAATTTTTCTTCTCTAGAGATTGCTCTGAAAAGCTCAGCTGTTATTAACTAAAACAACTGCCCTTAAAATGTAAACCCTAATGAAACAGGTTTTTCCTGTAAGAAATTATTTTTCTGCTTCACAAAAACCTAGTATTTCTCTTACCTGATGTCAATTGATGAACAACTGGTAGGTGAAGGACCAGCTAAACTTTTTTAAAACCAGTGCATTACTTGACTTGGCCACCACAAAATATGTCATAAATCCAGGCTATCTTGTCTTTTTTTTCCTTCTGCATTCATGGCTCTCTTAAGCTGTTTTCCATTCACATGGAAATGATTTTAAAAGTGGAAGCCAAGCAAGTGGTTCTCCTGTGGTACATTTTTATTTAAAACAATTGGGTTATTAGCCATTTACGCTGGCTTGGTCTCCCACCATTCTTCTGTGGCAGGCCTGTGATGCTGTGCTTGCAAAGAGGTTTGCTTCTAAGACTAACATAAAAGGCCCTTTTCAAATTGAACAAATAAAAAACTTCCTGTTTGCCAGATGCCAAAGGGAGAGTATTTTGAAGTAAACAAGCATTTGGACCCTTCACCTCACAAAACAAAGGATGCTTCCTCAAATAAAATGCTTTCTATTCCAGCTTTGTTATAGTGTTTTGTACCCTTCCTTCAATTTGTTTAATTTACCAGGACTGTAATTACAGACCAGATATGGACAAGTGTTCATCTGAGGCAAAGAACAGTGAGTGAAGCACAAGAGTCTTGTTGAATTTTCAAGAAGCATTTTTAAAGGATGAACATCTTGTTCTTTAAGCCTAAATACTCAGGAAAATGACAAGGCTCTGCTTTTTCTAATTGCTTCTGTTCTCCTTTAAAATTACTGCATTCAGTAATTTTAAAGTGGAACAAAACAGAACAAGTTCATTCCCATCACATTGCAAAAAGGAGTATGACCTCACTAGAGGGGCATCAGGCAAATTCAAACTGCAGCTGTAACAGAAATAAACATTGAGAATCTTCTCCTCTTTTCTCCTCTGCAGAATCAATGCTCTTGTATCACCTTTATGCCATTTTAAGACTTTGAATTTACTAGACTAACTTGTGGTTTATTCCCCTTGTCAACAGTGGAGAGTATATTCCCTCATGTTCATGCATCCAGTGCTGTGGGAACAGCAGTCCATACAGCAAACTTAATCAATGGAAAAATATTAGGAAGCATCTGCCTAACAAGAGTGTTTCCCCAGAGGTGGAGGAAACTGACTTTGCTAAAGAACAGCATCTGCATATTCTGCATTTTTCATCCTTTGGCTGTTCCAAATATGTGTCTGAAAAGGGTCTTTGGGCTTGAAATGAAGTACTCATATGGAGTACTATCACAAAAATTTATGTATGCTGTAGAAGTTCTCACCCTGTATGTGTACTTGTTGCTCTTGCTGCTTTCTGATACTTCTGCATGAGAAAAGACCATTTTTGTAATTGGAGCTGAATAAAAATAACTCTTGAATGTGAAAGATGTTTTCTGGGTTTTAGAACATTTTGATTTCTGGAAACAGACCACCTGCTGCGTAGGACCCATAAGTCTCCTAGCTAATAATCTTCTCTCCACTTGGACTAATTTTAGCTATTGCCACTTGAAACTTTTAATGGTTTCAGCCACCTACTGCCTTAACGTAACTTTTACAGCCCCTCTCTAGAGCTCTGCCTGTTCATATATCTGAAGATTATAAATAGTTTTATTTGGAAAATGGTCATTGGAGATGGAGGTGGAGAGACAGGAATCATCTGAGAGTAAATAGATTGTTAATTCCCTTCTGAGCACTGAGCTGCTGATTCATTCCCAATCAATTCCCACACAGCCTAGGCTGAGTCAGCCCAGAGGGTGTTGAATAGTCAAGAGCAAAGACAATTCACAGGATAATGGTTCTGAAAAGTCCAAAACAGAAAAGTGATTCAGAAGGGGTAACTAAAAGAAGAAAAATGCATAGTGGAGACAAGGAAAAAAAGAAAAAGGAAAAGAAAAAGGAAAAGGAAAAGGAAAAATGGAAAGGAAAAAGGGAAAAGAAAAAGGAAAAGAAAAAGGAAAAGAAAAAGAAGAAGGAAAAGAAGAAAAAGAAAAAGAAAGAAGAAGGAAAAGAAGAAGAAAAAGAAGGAGAAGAAGAAAAAGAAGAAAAAGAAGAAGAAGAAAAAGAAAGAAAAAGAAAAGGAAAAAGAAAAAGAAAAAGAAAAAGAAAAAGAAAAAGAAAAAGAAAAAGAAAAAGAAAAAGAAAAAGAAAAAGAAAAAGAAAAAGAAAAAGAAAAAGAAAAAGAAAAAGAAAAAGAAAAAGAAAAAGAAAAAGAAAAAGAAAAAGAAAAAGAAAAAGAGAAAAAAAGAGAAAAAAGGAAAAACAAGTAACCCTTATGCTTCCATCTTTGTGTGGGAAAAAAAGGTGATCAGGGAGCTTAGAGAACGAACAGGTAAAGGAATGGATGGAAGAGGTGAAAAGTCATTAAAAACCAAAAATAGCATTGGAATGAAATCACCAGAAAGAGCCAAAAAAGAAGATGGGTGTAGGCAGAAAATGGACTTAAGTAGGAACACTCTTCCAGGTATGTGTCAGCCTAGGCACTGATTTCCCATCTATGTAAGTATGCACATAAAACATTAAAAAATCTATAAATGTCGTACCATACACGTCCATGGAGAGGAAATAGAAGAAGAATGGCCCTATAGTCAAGGACATTCTATTCATTATAGATCAAAGAACATGAGATGGAAAAATAATAAGATTCATATGAGATATGGACACTTCAGAGACATAGGAACATTATTGCGAAGCACATCCATCCAGATTAAAGTCAGGCTTCTCCCTCAGAGTCTGCTGTCAATTAAGTGAAGAGGGTGAAGCTGAACTAGATCCTCTGAATCAACCCATGAGACATGTCCACAGCCTTTGATTGCTCTGACACTTCAAAAAGTTCTCTAAGAAGCCTCCTCAGCCCTCATACTGCAGCTCTCTTAAATCTGAAGTTCAGTGCTGCAGCCTAGTTGGGCTCAGGACAGAGACTTGGCACACTGGAGAGTGTCTTGTGTCATGCCTTGTGCAGGAGCCCTCTGTCCTTGCACTTTGTTCACATGAAAGGCAAGCTGCTGCCATGGTGCTCTGCCTCCCACAGCAATAAGCTCCCTGCTTGCATCCAGCACTGCTGAATGTACGTTATGCCACAGTAATATGGGCTCTGATTTCCTTCTTTTTAAAGATTCTTATTTTAAAGTAGTGTGTTTCTATTTAACCTGAGCTAGTTTAAGGAGGCCACAGGGAAGGCTTATCAACAACAAGACAGGAGATCATTAGCAAGAGACCATATTGCCCTGCATCTGGCAGATTAAAGCACAGCAATCGTTAAGATTTAGGTACAAATTGCTGGTATTAATCCCAAAGCTTGAGGACAAACAAAGGCATGTCCCTGGGTACATCAGCACTGCTCTGTATAGAGCTGTAGGGATGATGCAAGGCACACTTGAGTGAGATGCCTGAGTTAGGAGTGTGTTTGCCCAGTGAAAGGTGTGGTGTGAGTGGAGAGAGATGGCAACTGAGATGATTCAGCCAGCTCAGCCTCTGCAGGTTCAACGAGCACTGGTATGGCCAGCATTATCAGACAGATGATTAAAGATAGGAAGGCTCAAACCCAGGTCTACATCCCCAATTCAGGCACTAAGTTAGGTGTTCGAGTGGGGCTGTGCAAGTTCCTCCAAGAGCATATTGATTATTTATATGCAGAAACAAGCCCCAAGTAACTGTGATGGGAATATCTGCATGACAATTAATCCCATCTCATTCCTCTAGGGAGCTGAGACAGACTTTGCATTGCTTCTAAGCCTGCTGTGTACTGCACTGACACCCAAACACTTACCAGAACAGACGAAAAATTAAATTAACAGTTCTGGTATATTGTTCATAATGCCACACTCTTCTGCCAAAGAGAGATACTTGTATGACTGTGGTTTATGGCCTGGTAAGCTTTTGAAGTTGTTGAGAGAAAGTTGTTTTGCTTTAGTTTTGTTGTGTATTCACTTAGAAAAGGAAAACTGTAGAAAGCACTCCTCACGCTGAGCAGACACCATTGAGTTTTGAGAAGCTCCCTGGCTTCTGGCATGGCTGAAGAGCAACTTCCACAGTTTTTTGACCAGCTCCAGAGAAAGCCATACCTCCATGAAATAGAGGTAGTTATTATATCTCTGAGACACTGGTAGGCCTCCAAAGAGAGTATTCTGATGGCTGACTGGGAAAAATTATCATGCAATGGCTACAGCAGGCTGTGCTAGTGTGACAGAACAGAAGGCCTGTGAACAGTCAGGCTGCCTGTGTCAGGACTAACCAGGCTACAGACCCTGTTAGCAGTGGCGGTGATCCCCACTGGGCCAGCTGGAGGGCATGTGGCTCAGCCTGGCACTGACCTGAGCCATGGCCTCTCCATGGGCACTGCTCAGCCGTGCTTGTCTTCTTCATGGGCTGCACCCAGAGACCTCAGTGAAAAATATCTTCTCACCTCCAGTTCAGACAGAGCTCCTTGTTTAGTCCTGTCTAGCATTACTGTGCTGCAAGCTCAAGGCATTCCTTGCTCAGCTCACTCTGACACAGGGGTGGCTCAGAGCCACACAGAGTGCAAGGAGCTCTGAGCAGATGTGAGTCCTGGGCACCTCGACTCTCCCACCATTGCATGGTGTAGTTTTCTTTGTTTCCTAATGTAAACCTTCTGTCAAGCTTTAAAAATTCTCTACAAATCCATTTCCCCTTTAAAACTCTTTACAAATCCGCTTCCCACATCCTAACACCCCAGGGCTGTAGGGCCTGCCAGAGTTTTATTTGCTGCTCTTCCTAACAAGGTTTTTCTGGATCGATCCACTATTACCTAACAGCACAGCTGGTGGGACAAGAAAGAAAATGGAAGTATCTTCACCTTCTGGAAAGCTCCAACAGTAGGAGACATGTCAGCTTGAATTGTTCCTTGCTTCAGAGAGTCTTTGGTATTAGAGCTGTTACACTGTACACATGACATGCATTTTATAATTTACACGCTTGAACACATGACTAACTTCAGAGGACTGTTCCCATAATTAAAGTTAAGTCTGTATTTAAGTGTGTTGCTTAATCAGCGACCAAAGGCTAATGCAGAAACATTGATTCATTATATAAGAATAAGAATAAGACTATAATCATAATTAATAACACCTTAACACACTAATAAACTCCTAATTGGTTTCTGCCTATTTGCACTGATAGGATTTAAGAAAAAAAACAGTACACTTGCAAAATAATTTGGGATCTTTATTAAGGAGAAATGAATAGACTTGCCTTACCTTATTATTTTTGACTGCAAAAATTATGCCTGTTTTTACTGATGGTGTAATCAATTGTGTCCAAGTTAGGTGAAAAGCTTTTTATATCAGCTAATACCTCAATGTACTGAGAAAATTTTGATAGCAGATGTTTTTAACAGCTCACTGTTCAGTGGCATGATTCTGTGTGTATATTCTTGACAGATGTGTATCTGGACTCCTATGGGGGTTTTATTTTGGGGAAAAAAAAGCTGGAACAATGATATTTAATTCTTTTTCATATATTCTGCACAGAAAGCAAAAAAAATATTTCTTTGCTGAAACCATTCATTTTTTATTCAAAATGGAACATCTCCATTTTGATGCTGGAGACTGGAGAGTTGGGAGAGTACAGCTAACAGACAAAGAAGCACATCAAGATAAAAGCAAGTGGAGACCTCAAAAAGAGTAAGTGGAGAAAAAACACTCTTCAAGGAAAAAAAACAGTAAAAAATTACATAGGAAACTAAGGCACAACCAAGTTTAAAAAGTAATATATTGAGGTAATCTCTTGTCCATTAGCAGCCTCCATCTGGAAGAGATCAAGTGCAAACCTTTAGTCCACAAATGTCTGTCTTGGGATGTGTTTCAACTCTGTTTGGTGGGATTAAGTACCTTATGCAGGGAGTGTGTCTCAAGGCCTGAGGTAATGTTTCACAGCCTCTGGAAAACTGAGGATTGGCTTCTAGGAATTTGAATCCACTCTGTGCAAGATGTCTGAGCCTCTGGAAATTCAGCTGGAGAAAAGAGAGAGGTCATAGGATAGTGGCATACTCTGAGTTGGAAAGGACCCAACAGGACCATCAGGTCCAGCTCCTGGCTGTGTGCAGGAGACTCAAAGGATTCCCTGTGCCTGAGAATGTCAAACGCTTCTCAAACTCAGATACTCCTACTACAGACTACATTAACATGCTGGAGAGCTTAGGCTGGGTACTAGGTATTTTAGCTATCCAGTACCAGACTGGAGTTTGGACATCAGCTAGAGTTCCATGAGAATACATTCCTTCACTTCATTCCATCAGTTCAAGTCTTACAATATCAAACAGTTCAGAAGAGCAGAATAAACAAAAACAGAGAACTGAGATAAGCCTTCAAGTGATAACAGTGGGTGATCTGGGAATCAGATCCAGGCTTGAGCATCATGTAATTTGAAAAATCTCAGTACTTTTTCTCTGCCTTGGATAACTCCTGACAACAACCCCAGACAGAGATTGCATCTGGAGCTGGAGTACATTATCTTTTGAATAACCTTACTCTTCCAAATGCTGAGTTCCCTCCAAACTGGTGTACTTAATGAATCACCTCATATCAGTTACTGACAATTCCAACAGGACACTGATTGAAGTGGTAGCACAGTGAAGGAGCAAACTGTTCTCCCTTTGAACTGCTGCAATATACAGCAGCCCTTTATTAATTACTCTCTTTCACAATACTTCTGTAAGGGAGAATCAGTTTGTGGGCTTCTTCTGTTGGCTGGCTGGGGTTTTGTTTGGGGTTGTTTGTGGGTTTGGTTTTTGGCTTTTTAGTGGGGGGGAGTGAGGCTGTTTTATTTCTTGAAAAAAATAGTTAACTCTCTGATGTACTATTTCTTTACTTGTTTTTCTCCATCTTAAGTCACATCAACATCACTTCTTTTTTACTTTGGTGTTGCACAGATTGGGCACTTTTTAACAGCCTGTTTTCCTCACTAAATTGGGAAAACTGAAATTTCTAACTGAAATACTTCCCAAAGGCAGATGCTTGAAATTGGTGCTATTTCTAGCAAAGGATATTGCTTGATGGGACAGTGCTTAATGGCAACACCAGCAGCTTATGGTGTTGGTTTACCTTGCATTCCTGATGGTGCTGCAGGTTCCTGGAGACTCTGCTCCCTTACATGCCAGCTTTCCAGCTTTCCTCTAGCCTGACACAGGCAGAAGAGCTCCTCTTTTGTCCATTAAGCACCAGCTATAAGTGCAGAGGCACTAAAACTTGATATTTTATACCTGTTACATATGATAAATGGGGAAAATCCTCATCCTGTATCAGCCAGGGCACACTCACAGTTTCATCTTTATGCCAGTCAGTGGAGCCAGAAGCTGCTCTTCTGAGAAGATCCTGCTCTAGTCACACTGGTTATGAGCACAACCATCCTTCTGTGCTGTTTTCCTTTCCAGTGGGAAGGAGGATGTTTGGAGCAGAAAGCACCGTGAGGAATCTGCATGGGTTTAAAACAGTTTCTTCTTGCAGGGGTTTAACACTGAGTTCCAGCTCTCCTGCCAAGATAAGCCAGCTACCCCACAGCAGCCTGGATCAGAGTCTAATCCTGCCACATCATCAGTTTAAACAGGGAGCAAAGCGACTTTATTGAATTGGCTAAGCTTTCAATTAAAATAATTGGAATGCTAGAACATAACAAATGCTTAAGCAGTGAAGTGAGGACTAGATAAAAGTGGTTTTAGAAACCACCACTGAGAGAGAGAAAAAAAAGCTCTTAAAGAAACCCAAGAGCATAATGCGTCATATCTACCAGGGAGGGAAATAAGCACCAGGAAAGAAAAACATATCATTATGATGATAAAAGGAGCTATATTGGAGTGATTGTCTGTGGACTCCAACATCAAAATTAGAAGAACTTCTTTTCCCAGAACTGCGAGAGAGCTGATTCTCCACATGAATAATGTGTTTACCATGTATTTGCTTGTGCTCTTCATTACTGAGACATTACAGAAAAGAACTCTCAATTTTTTTCTTGGAAGCCAGTAATTGCAACAGGAACAGCTGATGATCCTATGACCTATCAGTCTAGAGGTCTGTATATTAGTGGAGAAATCTGACGTCCATAGTCTGCTCATAATCCAGGGCTTGCAGAAAACTACAAAGTGTTTTTTCTTCCTGCATATTGCTAAATGACCTTCACAATACATAGTACAGGTCACTGTGAGCTAGGAATTCATGCTGGGAAGTGAAGGTGGATCCTTTGTACCAGCATGGGGATGTATCAGCCTCAAACATCAGCCCCATTATAGCTACTGGGTTTGTAGCATTCATACAAAAAGTATTCATATGAAAACGTTTGACTAACTAGTTTGAGAGGCCATGGACTATCCCCTTCCCAGCAGAGCAGTGTTCAAACTCTGAAGAAGATGGTTAAACTATACCGGGTGATCTAACTGAACTATGACAGGATAATTGTTTGCATCTGCATGGCAGCACAGTGTGTGGCTAGGCTGTTGCTTTTGGAGACCAATGTGCATCTGTCAATGTTTCTGTATCACCTACCAAGTGAATAGCTGAGCAAGGATGGAGGAGCAAAGGTTCCTCTAAGTGTGGTCATCAGAGAAGGCTCTGCAGGGAACAAAGGAGAAACTGCCTGATGAAGGATTAGTGAGGAAGTGGGAATGTCACAGAAAACAAGCTTAGCCCAAAATGGTTAGTCTGATCAGCTTGCAGCACTCTGCTTTATCTAACTCCTCATACTGCTGTTATATTGGATTAGAATCTCCCACAATCCCTGCAAAAACCTGTGACTGCTGATGTTCTTGCCCCTATCATCTGACAAAGTGTGAGCCACAGGTGTCCTATGACTGTGAGCCTCACCTTGCACTTAGGAAGTGGAGGCTGCTTCCTCACTTCCTTTTTCCTACTTACACAAAGCCACATCTCCTTTGTGATCTTTTCTTTCTTTCTTAGCCAAGAAAGATGATCTCCTGCTCCAAACATCCATCTACTTGGCATTCTGCTGTTGTATGTCCTTACTCTGTCACATCTACCTAAACCAGGGAAAAGCATGAAGAGAGAAATGGGATCATGCAGACTTTCTCAGCTGAGTCAGTTTCTGGTCATTTATTTTGTGATTTTAAACTCTGTTTCACCATCCAGGATAAGAAGATGCTCTGATCATGATTTCCAATGAATAGGAAAGGAGAATTTTGTTTCCCTTTCCAAAACCAGAAATAAGTCTCAGTCTAGCATTGCCTTTGTTACTGACACCAGATTAATGGAGACAAATATATAGAATTATGACCATCTCCTCACCTGATGGCCTCTTATATCTCTGTGTCTTCTGGGAAGGTGTTTCCTGAGCACAACCAGGGTAAACTTGAGCCTGAACCCCAGAATTTCCTTCTAACCTTTGTACCACAGAAAGGGCACCAGACAAGACTAATATTATCTCGTTGTGAATACTACAAATCTAGTATTTATATTAGAGTTGAGCATATTCCAGTAGTAGTATTCCAGAATTTCATATTTGTTTTATATTTAGGATGGACATAGATATATTTGGTGCCTAGATTTCAACCTTTTTTATTCTACTTTTGGAAAGCATTTTGTCCAAGCTTTTCTCTTTAGGAATGCTACAACGAACTCAAGCCCTGGGCCATCTCTAAGTTTGGTCCCTGTGGAGTATTCCCTTCCTTGGACCACCAACCAGTTGCTGATTGAATTTCTGGCCTTTGCCCCTTGATTCTTACCATACTGGATCCCATCTGGTCATACACCTTAAAAATATAATGTGCTGATGTGCTAGCTGTCTTTATACCACAGGAGAGATACATGTGTATACCATGTATACACACAGGAGGTGTAAGCATGGGAGAAATCAATGAACTTTATAAGCTATCAGAAAGAGAAGGTGAGAAAGTATTAGAAAAACATATGTCAGGGCAAATATAGTAGGATGGAGTTACTTTAGGCCTAAAAGATAAATGGATTTTATCTTCAATAGCAAATTTTTGTTTGAGATAGTTTGAACTTATTGTTAAGGGTAAATGTAAGGACAGAGAAACAGGTAATTCATGACAATTGGTATTTGTTAGACCTGCAGAGGTTCTTCCTGAATGGTTGAGGGGAGAACAGTGGATAGTGCCTACTTCAACTTCAGCAAGGCTCTTGATACTCTCACAACATCCTCACAGGTAAACTCAGGAAGAGTGGTCAGAATGAGTGGAAAATGTGGTGAATTGAGAAGTGGCTGAATGGCAGATCCCAGAGAGTCATAAAGAGTGGCACTGTGTCTATTTGGAAGCCTGTCCCAAGTGGTGTCCCCAAAGGTTCAGTGCTGCCCTGTTTAACTGATTCAGCCACGACTTGGATGAAGGGGCAGATGCCTGCTCAGCAAATTCAGAGGACACAAAGCTGGCAGGAGTGGTGATACCCCGGAGTGCTGTGCTGCCCTTCAGAAGGACCTCGGCAGGCTGGAGAGAGGGACAGAGAAGAACCATCTGAAATCCAGCAAAGGGAAGGGCAGGGTCCTGCTCCTGGGGAGGAACAACCCCAGGCACCAGCACAGCCTTGGGCTGACCTGCTGGGGAGCAGCTCTGAGGAGAAGGGCCTGGGGGTTCTGGTGGACAATGAGCTGTCCATGAGCCAGCAGCGTGTCCTGGGGGCCAAGAAATCCCGTGGGATCCTGGGGACATTAGGAAGAGCTCTGACAGCAGGGGGAGGGAGGTGATCCTGCCTCTCTCCTCAGTCCTGGTGAGGCCTCAGCTGGAGTGCTGTGTCCAGTTCTGGGCTCCTCAGGACAAGAGAGACATGGAGCTCCTGGAGTGGGTCCAGCAGAGGCTACAGAGATGATGGAGGGTCTGGAGCATCTCTCTTGTGGGGAAAGACGGGGGGGGCCGGGCCTGTCCAGTCTCGAGGAGATAGAACTGAGAGGAGACCTCATTAATGTGTACAAGTACCCGAAGGAAAAATACCAAGAGGATGGATCCAGACTCTTCTCAGTGGTGCTGAGCAATGAGAGGCAATGGGCAGACGCTGATGCAAAGGAAGCTCTACCTGAGCATGAGGAAGAACTTCTTTACTGTGCAGGTGACCATGCACTGAAACTGGACCGTGCATGGTCCCAGAGAGGTTGTGGAGTCTTCCTCACTCCAGCAAAGAACTGGACACAATCCTATGAACTGTGCTCTGACCCTGCTGGAGCAGGGAGGTCAGACCACGGGACCCACTGTAGTCCCTTCCAACATTACCCATTCTGTGATATGATCAGAAAAATAAGCGAGAAGGAAATATTTTAAATTTATTGCATTCTATAAACAGCTTTTGTAGTAGACGTGAAAAATATTCAGAATGGTCAAGAGATTATATAATAAAAAGATCCGGAAATTCATCAGGAGATCAGGTTCTGCCATCATCACATTTATATAGCTGAAAGTTCACTTTGGCAATATTGTAGCAAATAAAGCATGTACCACAAAAGGCTCTGCCAGAAAGATCGCCAGTGAGAATTCCAGATACTAGAAGATGCTAGAAAAACATGTATCAGCTTTCAGGCTTCAAGCAAAAGAAATTGCAATTTCATATGTGGATATCCTCCCAGATCCCTAGGCTTTTTTGATTGGCAACCAGTGGAACAACTGAGAGGTTACCAAGACTGTGCTTTGGAATTTCCTGAGGAGTTTAGCCATAGTATGTCCTACTTTTTGAAAATCATTGCAGATATTTGATATCCAGAATGGGATTTTATTGCAAACCATGGGTGCAGTTAATTCTGCTTCGATTTTTTTTCCAGTTGTCATGAGTCTTCACTTTGGGGATGTCAGAATATCTGTTACCTTTAAAAAACACCACTAGAGATGCAGTTCCTGTCACAGCACATAAATACTTTTAGCTTTAAACAATTTTCACCTGAATGCTGTTCTACGTCACAGAGATGAGAACTGACTCATAACAACCTAAACAAAGATAATGATGGTTTTGGAAGTGTGGTATTGGTACCCTATCTCTTAAGCAAGATAGTTCTTGGAAGCGTTGTCTGAACACCATTCTGCCAGTTCCCTTGAGTCAGGATTCACCTCTCAACAGACAGGTCATTCAGCAGAATGACAACCTGGATAGAGGCTGTAGAAATGGGCACAGCCTGTGGCCTTGTAGACAGGACAGGAGAAACCCCAAGGGTTCTGCTGCAGAGGAAGCAGATGTTGGTATCTGTGGGTTGCAGAACTGTCTTGCAAGGGTACAGAGACTGGAGACTGGCATCTGTGCCCACCTGTATAAGCTGTGCCCCAAACAGAGCCTTGCTCCATGGCTAGGAAGTGCCCTCTGCCATAGCAGTAAAGACACTTTTTTTGCCTGGCCACTTGCTGAGACTTGTGAAGACAGTGAACAGTCTTCAGTAGGATCTGCTAGTTTAAAACACTGTTATGGTGCTCACGAGTCACAAGCTTCACTTGTCATTGAGATCTAATTATGTGGCACACAGAAGGATTTTCACCACTCTTTTTTCTTTTATCTTGAAATTTGGAAGGTGTCTCATTATAGTCTGTGAAAGCATTCTCAGAATATTTCCTGCACTAAGGTCATAATGTTGTTGATGTGTTATGTTCAGTTGTGTTTAGAACCAGGTGAAGATTCATTCTGTTCCTATTAGACCCTGTACCTCTTGAAAGACACCAGTGTTTTTAAATCCTACAGGATTTTCTACATATTTCAAAGAGGGGTAAGACTAAGATCTTCTGGCATGAAAAATTGATTGTCTTATCCACCCACAAATTACTGAGTCCAGTTATATCTCTAAAATTCCAGTCCCTGGGACTCTGATACTTAATTATTGACAGAAATTCAAACACGATTAAGAAAAGATCATTGGTAGGTTCCAAGAAGAGAACTGTTAGTGTTCTCAGAGCTCTCAGTAGGGCAAGGTGATGGACCAGATGAGCTCCAGGTCTTCCTTCATGTTAGTACTTTCAATTTGATGCTGCTGTTGCTAAGAGCAGGCAGCTGAATTATTATCTTGAAATTCCTATATAAAAACCTCAGACCATAAGGCTCTTGGCTACTCTGAGTTTTTACATAGTAATTTCAAGATGATAACTGAAGGGGGCAGGTTTTAGAGAAAGTATTTTTTTCGAAAATTCCTCCTCATCTCTCACACTGGATTCTCAGTGTTTCAGCTAGGCATGTCCCCTAGAGGCTGCTCTCCATCACTGCTGCCTGTACTTTACCATGATCCAGTTTTTCATCAGGATTTGTTTAAGTCTGGTCAGATCATACTCTGCTGTCTGATAGTCAAAAGTTACCTTGACTAAATCTTTGTAGGTTTGGTGTCTTGCATCCTCACATGCTTTAAAGAGAGCTACCAATGGCAGGGTGATATTTACCCCTAAGGCTGTGTAGTGCACCAGCCTGATACTTTCAACACACAGATGCTGACCTGGCCTTGTAATGGTGCCTGAAAAAGAGGAATTGTTCTGACAAACAAGACGGGATTTCTGAATTGTTGATTTATTTATTTATTTTATTTTTAATATTGGCATACATTGCTCTCTCTGACAGCTCATTTGCATGTAGATTAAAAGAGAATACTATGAGAGAAGCATAGCTCCTGTGTGTTCAGGCTGCAAGGTGCTTGTGACCTGTTGAGTCAATGAAGATGATGGTGGTTTCTTAAGTATTATTTGCCTAAGCTTTGGTGTCTGATAACCAGCTGAGCAATTCACTGCAGGTTTCCACTCATGTCTGTGTAACTTGTATTGCATCCACCAACACCAAAACTGCTGATGTCTACAGCAGTGTCAGTGGGCTTGGAAATGATGTCAAATACAGCTTGTGGTACATGATCAGATATTTCTAGCCTTCCTTCAAGAAACTGTCTGAGATCAAGTTAGACATGATATTCCTCTGTAAGTGTATTGCAAGGGGGAATGTACCTGTCCTTACCACACTTTCAGCTATGATATTTCAGGTTTGGCCTTTTTTGGATGTGCCCTTTCCTTCATATATCAGTCATGGGTGCTAAGAATAGTAGCTGACTTTTCTGGATGATGGTCAATTTTTCTCATAATTCTAGTACAGCTTACCTGTGTGTTAGGCTGTACTAGAATCATCATAATGTGATCTTTCCCTTACCTAAAGTCATATGTACAGCAGTCCAGTGCCTTGGTGTTAGAGAATCACACTCCTTTGCAGAATTTCTGAAGCTCCTGTGACCCTTTGATATTGTACACAAGTAAGACTCATGCCAAAGGGGTGATATAATATCTTTGTTCTGTTTCACTGGTCCTTGTTAAATTTGTGCAGACTTCATACAGACCTAGCACGTGTCTTGGCTTTGCAGCTTGTCAATAGTTTTGAATGCTCTTAGGTGAAATATGTGCCCCTCCAGGTACTGAGGAAAGTGACTTAGAGCCATTCCAGTCATGGGCTGATATTCATCTTTGGGAAAGTTTCTGGTATAATCCAGTGAACAGGAACTTTGTTTTTTACATAAAAAGATATTGCAGATACCAGGGTATAGATGCTGCCTCTCCTGAGGAGTTCTGCAACTCAATAATGCTCTCAGAAAAAACACATGGATCACCTTTGCTTGGGACCTATTTCCTCTGCTTTGATCTATTCTGTCTTCCAGTGAGGTTACTCCTTTTTTTTTTGTGATCTGATAGACCTCATCTTTTGTGGACTCCTATCACATCTCTTCTGCTCCCACATTCAGAGTATTTGCTCTGCATTTATTTCAGGGCTGGGAGAGTCAGATCCCAGGGGGAGCTCCCCACCACCATTACTGCTATTTGCTTACTTCAGACTACTTGCCTCATATAAGTAAAGATATATCTCTTAATTTTTCTGAAGTATGGGCACTGTTCCCATTTTTTATGTGTTTCCTCTGTGTTTTTGTACCTTCTAACTCAGAAAAAGGCATATAAAGCAGAAATTTTGATTTCTGGCATTTTATTTATTTTCACTTCATTCAGAAGCCATTTCCATTAATCACTGGAACAGAACTCTGTAGTGTTGAACCTTTCCTTTGCTATTGCAGCAACCTATCCCATCCTGTTCTCTCTCCCACCCCTCCAGGTTGGGGTGTTGACTTTTCCCCCAGCTATTTGTGTTGGAACCTTTGGCAATAGCATTTCAGCCCCAGCATTCTTTCCAGGTCTGGAACAGCAGGGAGTTTTCCTTCTGACTGCTTCTGATAATTTCCTACAAGGTGAAAAAAGAAGGAGCGTGTGCTCGGAGCTCCCAGATGGGCATTGGTTTGCATGTTTGGAGTTACAGGTCTAGACAGCCATTTGACTAATGACATTTTGAAAGTGCAAGTGTGCCTTTTTTTAAACCCACCTTCTGTCATCCTTCTCTAGAAGCAGACAATCAAAATGTCTTGGAGGTGAAGCTAGCTCCCATGGCCTCTGGGTATTATTGGCTGTCAGTCGTTTCTTTCTGAGATCTAATGTTGACAAAGGCAAATACCTCTCAATAAAGCTTCAGGTGTGGGCTCCTTTAGGTGAAGCTCCCAGTTGTAAATTAAAGTGTTATTTACTGTCTGTGTAGGAAATTAGTGTAGGAAGACTAAGCAAAAGACTGTGCGAAAGGAGAGTGGGATTTTATTTTGCAAATCTCTGTGTAACTTGTTTCTACCCACTGACATTCTCACAAGCACATATTCCAAAGCAGGAAGGCATACAGTCAAGTTTCCCGACTGTTTTCTTTCCCAGTTTTGGGCATTTGTGCCACCATGGTTGCCCTGTTAGGAAGGCTGGAAGAAGCACAGCCACGTGCACCAGGCTGTACCTCTGTTACCACCCTCCTTGCACCACAGCATGGCTTCATCAGTGCATGGGCTGTCTGGCCTTTTTATAAACATTATATTTCCCCATGTTGATCAGTTTCATGGCTTCCACTCAAGACCTATGAGCTCAGGCCATTCTTTTAAACCTTGCTCTTTTCTCCTTCTTCCCCTGCTTTCACACGCATATTTCCACTTTGTGTTAGAATTGTCATATTTCAGTTGCAAATCTCTGCACCTGCCAGCAGGTATTAGGATAGCTTGTGGGTGGAGATTTTCAAAGCATACCATATGGCAGGTTTTCTCACCAAGTGTAGTCCCATGTCACACACAAATTCCAATGCAACGCCACTCTGTGCATCTCACCAGTACTTGTTTTCACAAAACACTAACATTTTGTATTCTTTAAGAAGGCTTACATTCCTGATACTTTTGGAGGTATTAGGCCTGGAGGAGGATGGTCTCTTTGAAGAAAAATAACCTAAAATTATTTTGGAGGAGTGTACTAGGAAGCCACACTTCAGGTCGATTCATTTGTTGTGTACACACAAAACTGGCTTCTCTGCTGAGGCTCCAGCCAGAGTATGAAGCCTTTGACTGCCTTTGAAGGGAGACCTGCCTGGGATGAGAGCATCAAAACACATTTGGCATGCAGGGCCCAGCAGCCCCTTGAGGGAAGGCACACTGTGCCATCTGCTCTCTCCAGCACAGCAGAGGCATGCCGGGCATTTTCAGCAAGCAGAAATGTTGGCATGGAACTGGGAGTGGTAATGCTTTCAGTCTGTCAGCAGAGCTCTCTTCATTCTTTGAGAAAATCCATCCTTTTGGTTTCTTGCCCTAATCTTTTGGGAATCATAACTGGGCCTGCCTTTATTTAAAAAAACCTCCTGTTTCTGCTGAAGAAGCGTATTTCTTAAACACTGGGTTCAAAGGATCTCATTGATAAGCTGCTGAGCTTCCAAAAAGTGCCATGATGAAGTCCTTGTGAGACATACATTCCAAAGACCTTACATGAAAGATACCCATTTTCTTTTACTATGAATAAAGGGTACAGAAAATGGCTCTAACACTGAGCCAAGTGCAAACAAATAAATTACATGGAAAATTTTTCTAGCAATATAGTTATTCTGTAGTTTTGTATAAAAACATATTATCTTTATTAGCTGTCAAATCAAAACTAGAATCATCTGCAGGATTTTTTAGTAATTCATTTAATTTCCTGTTTTCTGAGTTATTTGACTTCTAGAGCATGATAGTTAAGACAGGGGCTGAAAACATCAACTGCTTTTCTTTGAAGATGATACAGGAAACCCAGGAAACTTAAGTTTCAAAAGATTAGCCAGTTCATAAGAGGAATATATTTTACCAAGTCCATGTATATTCCAAATAGTAAACTGACTCTCAATTGAGCTGTGGTGACCAGCAGACTTCATCTGTTTCTAAAAAAGAAGAAATAATGGTTTTCCCATGTGTCGAGGACCTGGGAAAAAAGGTATATGTAAGATGGTTGTGTTAACAGTGACAGGGACTATGTACCTGCCACCTTTAATGCATAAAAATAATTGAAGTTCTCTCTCCTCACTGCCTCCCTGTACAGGTTCCACCTGTAACCAATGTTAAGACCAGATCTTCACAGAAAATCTCTTCCCCATCAAAGCAAATGTTTTCCTTCCCACATCTCAAATCCAGACCCAGAAACTTCCCCTTCAGGGAAACCTGAGTTTGCTGTTGGGGAGTAGTGAAGCCATGATTCCAGGTCTGCCCAAAGGACCATGGGTTAGGGCTCTGTCTCTCAGTGCACACACCTTTGGCAGCTCTGCCCTGTCCCTGTGGGATCTCTGGGCCTGTACAGGCTGTGGTCTCACTCCCATTAGTGAAGCCCAGCCAATATGCCTTACTCTGGCCTCCAGAGATGCTCAAAAAACACACAATGAAAAGGCAGCAGCATGAACTGGCCATGTGAAAAAAAAAATCCTGATGAAAGATGTGGAAACGTTCATACGGGTTCCTCTAAAAGCACAGATGAAGGAGAGATGAATGGTAGTGCCTGTAATAGATATGCCTTTATTCTTGTGCCACCTGCTCCCAGAGGCCCACGACACCACCCTATGACCCCCCAAGTGCCTGGGTTAGGATCAAGGGCATGAATGCCATCTTACAGAGGTGATTCAAGCTCCCCTCCAGGCACAGAACAGGTTCAGCAGCCAACGCCTCTAAGCAAAATCTTTCAGAGACTAAATTCAAAAATTATCACTTGTTGCCACCACTCCATATCAAGGGAATGCCCTGGCTGCCCTATTCCACAAAAGCCAAACTCCTGCACAGGCTGCTTCTTTGTTCCTGGGAAAGAAAAGCATCCAAGTAAGGGAAGAGAAAGGCTCCTCAGAGAAAAGCTTTTATCTAACTTCAAAGGCAAGATCTTCAGAAAGCTATGGATTAATGAGCTTATTAGCAAACAAGTTCCATGTTTCTACAGATAATAACCATATCCGATTTCTGGCACTAAAACCTTTTGATCCTCCCCATGTTTGCTGTCCAGATCCCTTGAGCTATCTGCTTCCAGGACCAAGCCCCAGTTGTATTGCTGAAATGTAGGTCTGGTGCATGCAGATGAGGGCAGGTCCACGACAAGTGGGCCAGGGAGGAAATATCTTAGGGCTCAAAACCCAGAAGAGATGCTGTGACCATCCAGTCCAAGCTTTTCTAAAACTTGGGCCAGAAATGCATCCTGAATTAATTTCAGCTTATGTTGGAGCAGACCAGTTGGAGAAGTAGCCCTCTCCATTTTAAAGTTTCCATGGAGGTGGAATTCCTGCAGTTCTCTATTAGAAGGCATTTTCTGATTTGTTAATTATTCCTAGTTCTGCTCTGCCTCTAATTCACCAGCACCCTTTTTGAGCTGCAAACATTGGAAACCATTTGAGCACTTTGGAATTTGCACTGATGTCAGAGACAGACATGGCAACTTCTTTGCAGCTGGATGCAGGCCCATTTTCACTGCACCCTGTAGCTGTTGTGGCCCCCCTGTCCCACGGAGAGCTCTCAATTTGCTAACTATCTGCCATGAACCCTCATCCTCCAGACTGCTGGGAAGAGTTCTCTTATTCTGCAAACATTCACAGAGCTTTGTTGTCTTCAATGGATGATTTGCCATTTAGCTGTATTCAAATGTACTCTGTTTGCTTACCCCACACAGTCAGCCTGTCTGGGTTCCACATGGTTATATCTTTATTCTGCACTCCTTTGCATTCAGGGGTATTTTTTTACCATCTGTGCTGCTAACAGGCAGTGTGACAGAAAATAAAAAGAATATTAGTTATTCAGTCCAGGAACAGCAGGGAGGGTGACTACTCCTCAGCACCCTCCTTCCCTTTTCTCTCCCTTGTGGCTGCTGCCATTTTGGCTGAGCATAAGGACTGTTACAAAAGAGATCAGGGCACAGTAAGGCAGATGGAGAAGGGGTGCTCTGGGTTACAGGGAATGTGGAGTCTGCTCCAGAGCCTCTCCTCAGTGCTCACCTCCACAGCCCCACACAAGGCATGGACACAGATAACCCCCTCACACAGCTGATGTGTTCAAGCTTCCTGGCAGGAACTCTAAGCTCATTAGCTAATTGTTAATTATATTTACATTATTATTTTATATTATATTAGTTATATTTTATATAAATATGTGTTGTGTCTAAAATTATATTTATTATATTTTATATTTATGTATATGTTATATCTATAATTATAATAATTATATTTTAATATTCATATATAAATTGATATATTATATCTATAGTTATATTATATTGTATTGTGTTGTATTATATTTTATTATATTGTATTGTATTATATTATATTGTATATCATATCATATCATATCATATCATATCATATCATATTGTAAATTAGCTCATGCTAATTGTTGTGACTGCTGTGCCAGTGGCATCCAAGCCCACCTCTGCCACTGGCATGGCCTCTGCTGTGTGATATGTACTCAAAGGCCACTCTGGATTCAGTAATGATTAACTTTTTAGGGTACTTTTTAAGGACACCCTCCAGAATTAGGGTTTGTAAAGTATACCTCTGAGTGTCTTTTCTCAATTGCCTTTTGACTGCCAAAGGGAATTAATTAATATCAGCACAAGTCTAAGAACTGCAGGAAGCAGAACAAGGTGTATGAACTCAATCTTGAGTCTATTCAGGTCCCAGAGAGTTCTCATCACAGTTCATCCAAATGTCATCCTTGGTTTGCTTCTTTCAGAAACCTACTGCTCCTGTGTGTTCAAAATGGTCCTGTGGATGTACTGTTCATGTGAGCTAATCAAAGCCTGTAGACAAACAGGCACATTCTGCTCCTTTTTCCATCTACAAATGCTGGAGATGCTGTGTGTGCAAAGATGTATGGTATATTTTGGGATTACACTATCACAGCTTCATGTGCAATAAAAGGGATGTATCTGAGCTGATACTGTTTATTGCAAAACTGATTTTAAGTGTTCTTTTTTATTTTAATGCTTCAATAATAACCTAATAATTTTAATCCCAGGAGGGAGGAATGGATAACATTCTGATCTTTTAAAGTCATTTCACTCTTATATGAAAGTTAATACTAAATAGGTTAATGTTATAATTTGGTTTCATTCAAATATTTTTGGCAAGCTTCTGATAAAACATTTTAAATTAAAATCTTTTGTCATAATATTTGAAGACTGAAGGTTGGGAATTTATTCTATAACTGCCTTTTGAATTGATAGTGATTTGCTAACTAAATCTATGGCTTTAAAATTTTGGTTTTTAGTCTGAGTAATGCACTATAAAACAAACAAAACAATGGAGAAATTTAATAATCTATTCTCCTTTTTTTTCTTGTTGTCACTACATTCATAACATATTAAAAAATTACAAGACTTTGGCAGCAAGTACATGCAAGGCTATTTCAACAGGCAAACCTAGAATGATGCACAGCCACATTTCTGTCAAGATTTTAAAAAGAGTGTTCTCTAAATTTTTTTGTGTTTTGCTATTGGTTCATCTATGATCTTTTATTGTTACCTACAATTTGCCCTAGTAGCTGCAACCCCTTTTGAAACACAAGTTCTATTCTCTGCTTGAATCAGCAAGGGCTGTTCCCATAGCATGCATTAAGACCCTTTTGGAATGAAATGTCTGCGTGGAAAAGTACATTTATAGACAGATGGATAAGACAGGCAAATAGATGAATTAGATAGAGATCCAGTCCCAGCTGACATTTGTTGATTCAATATTAAAATAGCTGTGTTAAACTACAAGGCTTTTACATTGGGTATGTCGACAGCTGTTAATGAGTGGAGAACAAGAACAAGTTTCTTCTGAAGCAAGATAATGGGACAGCTTTTTAATTTATGATCTCAGCAAGCAAGGGCATTGCTATCTCCACATGGACCATATTTGCTATTTAAGAACATACAGTACTGGCACAGGTCTGTCAGGTCATCAAGTAATCCAGCAGGAGGATGTTTTAAGTACTGGATGAAGGGGAGCCTAACACAAAGAAATTTCCATTGCTCCTTATACTAAGAGGAACTCCTGTAAATAGCACAGGACTTCCCCATGCCCTGGCTGGTTTTCAACACCAAAGACGTATCCTGAAAGATTGAAAGACATATCCTGAGGCTGGTTGAGCTGCTCAGCACTAACTGCTGCATTACATCTTTGTCATGTAATAACTCTGAGACCACTACCAGCCCTCGCATATTTTGGGCTGTGTGTCAATCAGAAACTGATGCCCCTACTGAAATGTTATTCATTAATGACTTGAGCATCTGCAAGGCTGGAGTCCTTTCATACTATTAGAAAAAGCTGTAGCAAATTCTAATCCCTGGAATGGATGGCTCACTCCTGTTGCATTCAAGGGGAACTTTATTTTTTGTGCAAGCAGGAGCTGCAGCATCCCATGCCAACCCTTGCACATCCTTTGTAATACAAAACTAAGGTAGGAAAACATTGCCTGAGATGTGATCTTAGTAAGGCAGGCAAAACCTGCCATGAGAAATAATGGGATCAGTGGTCATGCTAAGATAAAACAACCAGCTAAATGGCAAGAGAAGAAGCACGAGGTATCTAAACATGAGTCTAAACCACTACCAGCACTTCTGCATTGACCATAACCTTGTTCCATTAGCAAAGATTCAAGCCTCACTTATAACATTTTTGTAGGGTTAAAACAGACAAACAGACAAGCAAACAAACAAAATAAAACCCAAACTACTGAGAAGACATGGATCATAAGGACCAGTTTTCTGTATAGGGGGATGTACAAAAAAATTTGATCATTTGATCACACAAATCCAACACTGGTCAAATGATTCCCTCTTTTCCTGCTTCTCATGAATGCAAACCAGTTCTTAAAAAAGCAGAGGCACATTAGTATTTAGGTACTTTGAAAACACCTGGTCGTGATTAGAAGCCTCTGTGTCAGTTAACCCATTTTATAGCTGGATTAATTCTAAGAAAAAAAGAGTATCTTCCATAGTGATTGTTGAACCCCTGAGGAGCTGAGTAGAAGGGAGGAATATTATACTTAAATTGCCTCCTGTGTTATAATCTGGCTGTGCCTTCCAAAAGAAACAGGTGTCCC
Source organism: Prinia subflava (assembly GCF_021018805.1). Classification (NCBI taxonomy): domain Eukaryota; kingdom Metazoa; phylum Chordata; class Aves; order Passeriformes; family Cisticolidae; genus Prinia; species Prinia subflava. Next base: position 95,984,299 of record NC_086283.1, on the reverse strand, counting down.
CAGTTCTGGCTGAGTGATGAGGCTGAAAGATTCTTGGTCTGGGCCTAAGCCTTCAGTAGTCTGGAAATCAATCCTGCCATGTATTGTAGCACAAGTGTAGTCTTGATATATTCACCCATGTGTAGAGCCAGGAAATAGGATTCCATCTGGATCTGAAAAAACAAAAGGCAGATGAGCTCACCATTGTACAACTATCACACAGGAGAAGTGGATCTCTGAGGCCAGACTGTTTTGAATAGCTAAGCCTGGAGTGGATGAGTACTAAGACCAAGGTATGACCACTAACTATCAACAGCTGAAGGTTTGAGACTCCTCTGCATTACACAGCTTGGAGGTGGCTGGGATGGGAGAGGGTGGGGTCTCCACATTCTCAATATTAACTGCTACTTCAAGGTTGTATTGATACTGCTACAACTGGGGCTCATCACCAGCTTCTCATGCTCTGTGAAATGCTGGGATCCTACCAGACTGCTCAGCTCTGGTTTCATTCTACCAGGGTAGAATTGATACAGGGAGGCTCTTGAAAACTTCACTTAGTTTATGATGTCAGGCTTAGCCTTGAATCACCTTCAAGAAGTTCTGAGCTACTGCAGGCTATGTAAACCCTGCACCTGACAGCAGATGAAGTAGATAGGGATTTTGACAAGATGGGAGAAAATGTTGAACTGCTGTTGACTTGTCCAAGTGGCTTATTTGGGGCTTTATCTAGTCAAGAAGCAATGCCAAGTGCAAATTCCAGAAGAAAGAGTATGAACTTCCTTTTCTGAGGCATCTTGGGTATGCAACAACTCTCTTACACTACGTTTTTAGCCTGTTTAATTCTGAGAAAACTCTAGAGACACAGTGCTGTCAAATGAAGTAGAGCACATGGAGCCTCTGAGAAATCCCACTACAACAGGGTGTCACACATCCCAGTGTGGGCAACATTTTACAGCTGTGTGTCCTCTTACCATTGCAATTTCTGGAGCAGCCAGCTACCTCAGGAGGTGATAATGCTTACATGCTGAAGTAGATGGGAAAGCTTGTCATATTGTCATGACGATTGGGGAGGCTCTAAGTCTGAAAATCTCATGTTTGTCCCCATCTCTTCTAATTTATCTTTCAATGGGAGATTTTAACAATGTGAGAAGTAATTAGAAGTAAATATGGAGGTTTTCTCCATCTGCTTATATTTTAAATCCACAGTTGGTCAAGCCTAGCACAGTGAATTTGCAATAGGTTTTACCCTCTGATATGTACAGTACAAGACATTTAGACCCCTGGGAAGGTTTACAGGTGGAGGCAGTGAAACTGCCACAGCACTGATCCCCAGGTCCCGCTGTGCCCCTGCAGGTACTAACAGCAGGACAAGCCCCAAAGCCTCCAGAGTGTTTTCTGGCAATGAAGACAGAGCACCTCTGCTGTAGGAACAGATGGGAAGCCCTGGGTTGGGGAAGATGTGCAGGGAAAGGGCTGCTGTGGGGTATAGCAATCCTGGCCAGGCAGGGCAGAACACCAGCAGGAGATCTGCTGCCCCATCTTTCTTTGCTGCTGAAGGACTCACCATTATCACCATTTATTGATTTTCTGCAGCTGTACCCCAAGCAATCCTGACCTGGAAAAGAAGAATGTTTTTCTTTCCTCAGCTGAATGTCCCATTAAATTAACCAGACTGGAAAGACAGTTTTATCCTAATGAATATTGGCCTATAGTTCTGTCAGAGAAATGATAAGGGTTTATGCAAAGGCATAAAGAACAGTTTGTGAAAACACTTACATTTCATTTTCAGCTGGTGTTAACCTTCCAAAATTTAAAAAAACTGCTGACTTTTGAGAATTTTGGTGTTTTTGTGGCAGGGACACAGCTGAATGCTTTTATTCGGAAGGAAGTAAAGTTTGTCAGAATACACTGCATGCTTACACAACAATCAGGCCTGCTCAGATGACACATCTGTTTTTTCAGACACTGGCAGAAATGCCATCATAACAACAATATTTTGTTCCCAGAATCACTAGAAAATGAAAAAACAAAAGACAAACCAAACCAAAAACCCAACTAAGCTAGTCACTGTCTCCATCTGGAGGCAAAAGGCTGTCTGAAATAACCAGTTCATCCCATGAAGAAGAGACCATGTAGGCAACAGGGAATTCAAAATATTTGCCAAAAGCTCCTGAAAAGCCACATATTGTCAGCTTCAGGTGTACTCTCCTGGTTTATTTTTTCTTGTCTGAAACATGAATGTAAGAAAAGCACTACTGCTATTTAAGTAAGAAGTGTTAACTTCTAATTGCTCTGAAATATCTCCGGTTTCCAATGACTGTAATAGGAATATAGTATCTGTATTCCTCAAGAAGGTGTTTTCCTTGTTGATGACAAAATCTCCCTTTATTTCTTTTCTCAGCAGATTCTTTTTCCCCTCTTTTTTAGTCCACAGGATCCTACAAAAGATCTTTGTCACTTCAGAGCACAGTTAGCCTGGAGTGAGTTTCAGCCTGGGGTGCCAGGAGCTTGTGCCAAGTGACTGCTTACTGATGATGTGGACAGAAAGTCCCCACCAAAAAAAAGCATCACTAAGACCACAGATTAATGTTAAATGCTCACTTGATACCAGGCCATGCTTCTCTGTGTGGAAAAGGGTGACTGAGGTCCTGTTTGATCTCTTGGAAGAGGTCTTGGAAGAGGTATGGGAAGAGGGAGATCCCTGCTCAGTCAGTCAGAACAGCAGCTGCTGAAGATAATCAGGTGAAATAAAGTGTCCCTGAACTCCCAACCTGACAACCATGAAATACATCCTCCCGCAAGTCAGAGTGTGACCCGAGCCTCTCTGATATCACTGGGCAGTCCAGATGGTGAGGCAGAGACCTTCTATGAGCCATGAACACTCTGGGCACAGCCAGTAAATTCAGTAAAGTTGGATCAGTAGTTTGGTGAACTGGAGCTTTTCTGGAAACAGTTCAGAAAAAAGATTAATCTCATTCTCAGTCAGGAAGACATGCTGTCCCTAAGGAGAAGATGTCACATGCTGCAGCACTTTTTATACCCTCTCAGAGGCCCCAGGGACCTCACCAGCAACCACAGGAAAGACAGTATTCTCAAATGTAACATGAAACTTGCCTTGGTTTGTTTTTTTATCCCTGTGCTATGCAGGAGGTGGTTTGTCTTTTCTGTTTGCCCGGGCTGAACATTACAGAGAGGAAACTAGGAAGACAATGGAGCACAGTAGAGACAGGGGTTACAGACAATTTTTTATCTCTTAGGAGGAATTCTACTGTGCAAAAAATGTGTGAAATTACTGAGTGTCAGCCAGCAGTTTCAAAGAGAAAAAAGCAGAATGACAGAGCTTGTGATACAGTTTTTGAAATGCTGAGAGTTTTGAAATGCAGGGAGGGCTGGTCATATCTCTGGAGGAAGAGTTGTGCAAACAAGAGTCTTGATCTCACAGAGATACACTGGTGTGCATTGGCTGGGTAGCCTGGAACTGCAGCAGGAAGGACTCCAGTGTGTCACAGCCTGGGATGTAGCTCTGTGCACCACCCCAGCCTATGATCAAACAGTGGGCCTTGGTCATCCTCCTCCTGCCAGTCACTTAACCCTACCTCAGATCCCCACTCTGTGTGTGCACCCCATGGCTTTCAGCCCCACTGAGAGGCTGGGATGGGCTGAGAACACTGGCTGTCCAAGGTACCATGGGTGTCATCTAGATGTCTCCATTGTCAAATGGAGATGAAAATTAGAACAGAGGTGTGTCTTGGGTTGCAACGCAAGATGTAACTAAAAGTATGTATTCTATTACTATCTGTTGAAACTGGCTGGGGAGGTGTTTTTTCTCTTTTAAGACCCATTCCTCATAACTCCGGGGGGAGGGGGCAGGTGCCTTCTGTTAATGGCCCAGCTGCTAAAACCAGCTGGGGCAGTGTTCTTTATCTCCTCCACAACCCACCCTCCCTCTAGAGGGATATCTTGTGTTAATGGGCCATCGAGGGTCACTCCATGACTGATAAAATCACATCATCCATTGAGAGATGCTCCACCCAGGGGAGGAGCCAGCATTCCTACCTGGATAAAAGCTGAGAGTCAGAACACCAGGACAGCCTGTTTGCACTGGATTCCCAGAGGAAGACTGGACCCCTCTCACAACTACTGGACATTCAGAGGAAAACTACACCCTTCTACAGGATTACCTCTGCTCCAACAGAACCACATCTGTCACTCCTAGAGGACTTAACTGGACTGCTGCCAATGCCCATGGCCAACAGAGTGTCTGGTTGTATTCTGATTCTGTCAGTGTTCTCCTTTTTTGTTTATTTGCTTTTGGTTTTGTACTACATTTTTATTTTTTAATATTCCTAGTAAAGAACTGTTATTCCTATTCCCCCATATTTGCCTGAAAGCCAGTTAATTTCAAAATTATAATAATTTGGAGGGAAGAGATTTACATTTTCCATTCCAAGAGAGACTCCTGCTTTTTTCCCTGGCAGACACCTGTCTTTCCAAACAAAGACAAGGTGAGATGAAGATGACATAATATCTCAAAAAATCCCTGCTTCAGGAAGGAAGTTATCTGATTACTCAGCACCATCTCAGAGGGTTAGCAGGCTGGACATGGACATGCTGACTCCGAAGTTTCACCATGTGGGTAATTCCACTGCTGTCATGAAGACAGTGTCTGAGCCTATGTTCACCATTTCAGTGTGAGGAAAGCCCAGGTTCATTTTTGTCTTTGTGGATCCCAGGGAGAACTGTTATGAGTGTTATGCCAAAGGATGCCCAACGTGATGAGTATTTGGATGAGAGCTACACTTTGAAACGGTTCTGTGATGGGTTCACTCCCACCTGCCAGAATTGCTCCAGGAATAGGAAAAGTTCAGTGTTTAGGAAGTGTCAGGGCACAGCTGCCTAAGGAGCTCTGTGCTGCCTTTTGGACATCAAGCTACACATGTGTCCAGCTGTTCTTGCTACAGACACCCCCAACAGTGCTGCCCCAAGGCAGTGCCTGCACCTAGCCTCTCTCTGGACCAGGAGCTGATGGAGCTGTGTCTGTGCAAGGCAGTAAAACTTACACCAGTGGCAAGCCCCCCATCCCTTGTCATGTCCTCCAAATGAAGCAGGACAGTGTTTGGATGACAGTCCTCCAAGGATGACGTGCATGCTGCAACTTGTGATGGCACTGGCTGACTAAGCAAAGTCCGCTTTAAAAGAACATAGCTGGAGTGTGCTACAAGCAGTGCTGTTTTTGACATGAGGCATTTAAGAGAAGTCCTTACTGCTTACTGCTGTTCCCATTTCAGGAGTGCTTTTGTGTAGGAGTGAGTGTCTGGTAAGGCTTTTGCATCAGGGTACTAGCTTGGATTTGCTGGACGGATTCCAATTCAGGCAGTTACCATTTATCTCTGCAAATTTTCCATGCTGTTTCAGTTGGCTACAGAATGATTTTTCATTTCATGTTCAAATCCGACTTTAATAGTTACTTCATACACTTGAGCAATTCCTTTATTTCACACTCAGTGGTGGGTGGAAGGATGTTAAGTAGTGTATACTTGGATCCACTTCAGTGGAAGCTATTACCATCACTACTAGGGTTGCAATGATAAATAAATCCATGCTGAAGGGAGCAAACCAGCAAAACTGGAGGATATTTCATTATAAAATCTACTGTAGGGCTTAGAGTACCCTACTCAATATACCAGCAGCTCATGACAGAAATCTATAGTAACTCCAACACCTTTCTAAATGTTTCAGTCTTGAAAAGGTTATTTGTGTTTATGCTAACCCTAGGAAATTATATCTCTCTTCACTGAAAACAAGCTCAGTCTCTGCAACAGTGGTCAAACTGTATCCAAGATGCCTGCAGTTCTACTGACACCCCAAGAGGACTGACTCATTCCTGGCTACTCAAGTCCTCTCACTTCCCAAGTAAACTTTTTTCTTCTCTTATATTCCAGTTGTTGAAATTATTTTGTTACCTTCTGCTCAAAACTGCATTTATCCTTTTCCTCCCACTTTTCACAACTGTTGGCATTATCAGTTCAGCAATGTGCCATGTAGATTCTTGAGATCTGATGTCATCTTGCTTGGCATATGTTACACATTCAGATAAGCTGTTGTGGTGAATAATGTACCATATGTATACCTCCCAGGTTCTCCCAGCATTGTGAAGACTTATCAGGGCTCTAATTGTGTACCACTTAATTCAGAATTTTATTATGTAGAGCTTCCAAGTCTAGTGTTACCAATGGAAATAAAATCCTCATCTCACCTTTTCTTCTCTGCTCTGCATATCAAACCCCAAAAGAGTTCTGGGAAAAGCCTACACTTTTGAAGACCTGATCTTTTGAAGATACTGTGGCAAATACTGTGGGGATGCTGTGCACCAGAGTCTGAGATGCTGCAGACCATGACCTCAAGCCTGGGAGAAGGGCAATGATGCAGAATGTCCAGACCAGGCAGAGTGGCACCACAATGTTATTGCTCTAGCTGCAGGCCATGCCAGGCCTTGGGCACTCTTTGAAAAGACCCAGCAGACTGTGCTGTCTCCCACTGGCAGACAACACAGCAGGCAGACACTCCACTCAAGAGCCCCTTCCTCCTTTGTGCCAGAACCTGGGCATCCTGTTACAGAGCCTCCCTTCAGCATGCCCTGAGCATGATTTCCTTGCCCCCGTCACAGCCTGCTCCCATCACAGCCACCCTAATTTGATTTAAAAATCCCCAGCAGCCATGGGAGCACACAGGCAATGAGGGAGAAGTCATGGCACTGCTAATCCCAAGCCAGACACACATGGAGTGCTGGACTCCTTTTCTGCCTTCTGAAAGAGCTGTGCAACAGGCAGACCCAGGATGCTTCTGTGGGCAAGGGGCTGCAAATGGTGCCACAACACATCAAGTTCCTGCTCAGATGCTCAGAGGTCTCAAAAATATTCTGTTTTCTGAAAAAGTTCTGTAATGTCCTTTCTTGGAGGAACACAATAATTAGTCCAAATAAAGCAGAGCTGTCCAACTGGTGTTTATGAACAGAAATGTTCATAATTAATGAGCCTCTAATGAACCATGTTATTTCTTCAGCTTTATTACTTTCTGCATGCATGTTACTGGCATCATGTGTTTAAGTGATTCAAATTTAAAGACTGTTAAGCTATTAGAGGGAGCTGGAGTCTGACCACCATTGTGATACCTGATTTACAGCTAGCAATACATTCTCTTTTTCCTGGATCCCATTTTCACCCCGGGAAACCACCAGGAACAGATGGTTTACTATCCAGATTTTATAAGCAGTTCAAAGAGGACTAGGCACCCTGCATGCTGCAAACATTTATAGCATAATCTGCTCCTGCTAGCCACAGCCAACTGCGTCAATAAAGTTAGCAGTAAGTATGGGGAGAAAAGCCCAAGGCAATACAGTTTTATGAACATACTACATTGTCTTGCACAATATTTAAGATTACAGCTGAAGAGCTGACATAGATGAGAGTTCTATGTTTAGAGCAGAAATTTTAACATTCATGTTAGGTTATTCATCAGTACTAGTGGCTAGCAAAATAAACCTTTAGTTTCATTTTACCTTGAGGTGTGAAAGGCTCTTATAGCAGCTTTTGGTGAGGAGCACTCTATCTGGAGTGCATTTTTTTTTTGTTAATGCTGATTCCTTGACACAGAGACAAAACTAACAGGAAAGTTTTACTTGCTTAATGGTCCTTGGGCAACTGAAAAGGTATCTTTGGTGGTCTTGCTTTTGTCCAATAAGAGTTAGAGATTATATATCTGCTCCTTCTCTCTTTGAGTAAGACAGTGTGAGAGAGATTCGGGTCAAGATTCTCAAGGCTCAAATTGATGCAGAAAATTTCAACCCTGTCTTCTATAACTACATCTGAAGTGCAAATAAACAAGAAGGTCTGTCTTTGTTTTATGATTTCTATGCATGTTTGATTTCTAGCTGTATTTTTTAAGTTCAACAAAAGCTATACTTCAGCAGACATCAACAATCAATAGAATATGCAGTCTTACTCTTCTTTCTTGCTTATCTAAAGTGAAAAGTCTCATGAATGCAGCACACTTTTTCTTTCAGGTGAAATATTTCCATAGCTTCCTCTTGATATCTGAAAATATGAAAAGCTGTTACAATCAGCATAATGACTCATTTAATAGCTCAAACAGATCTGCTCAGAGTTCACTACGACTCATGAAGTATAAGGAATAGGTTCTGTTCCATCAGTTGCAGGAATAGTGGCTTGGAAGAAAAGATTTCATGTCAAATAAATGCTATTAGCTAAAAGCATATATGCTATAAATGAAGTTTTAAATTTGGAATTTGGAGACGAGTAATGTAATGTGCTCTAGGTTGCAAAAAGTGTTACACAACTTTACACTGCATTTTTAAACTAAGACAAGTGTTAGTTGCTATAAAATGTCCTCTGGTTATCTATAGGGTTAGCAATTCAAGAGTAAAAAAGTATTTTTTCTGAGTCGGTACTGAAACAGAATGACACTCTGTTTAGCTCTTAGGACACAAAACCCAGGACTTGATCATTTGGCTTCGTTTACAAGTAATATATTTTAGCTTAATATGTATTGAATTTTTATATGACGGAGAACTTAGCTTCTGGAATTTGAAGAGAATTGAAGTGCATTTGCTGCTTGTGCTGTGACAGCCAGTAGTTCATTTCCTAGAAGAACCTGCAATCACTCTGTTCAAGGTCTGCTGAGAATTGAGACTAATTGTGGTGACAAGGCATCAATTTTGGCACCTCCACAGCAACTAAAGTTCTGCTCTTCTTTCCAGAGAACTGAAGACTTTAAAATACCTTTTGGAAAAACCCACAGCTCTGCCTCATGTCTTTGACTCCTCAGGAAGACAGTTTTCAGTGAAGAAAGAAGTTTGGAAAGGAAGGAAAACAAAATTCACTCATGCCTTTACACAGCTAATGTTGTTCAAAGAAATTCAAAGGGTGAGTGTGAAATCATTAGGAAGGAACAGGGTAAAAATCTATTTCTATCAAGATTTTTTGTTTGTTACTTTGGATTTGTTGGGGGTTTTTTTGGGGGGGGGAGGGTTTTTTGTTTTTATGGGGTTTTTTTTACTGTATTATTTTGTCAAAAGCACCAGGAAATTCTCACTCTTAAATGTTCTGGGGTGAAAAAATTACTGGTTCTCATAAAAAGAGAACACATGATTTAGAACATCAACCTGCTTGCTCTTTTGAGGAATCAACCAAAATTGCAGTTTCCTTTCTGGTACTCTGAATGTCTTGTACCAAAGTACTGTAAAAGAATGCACATTTGGCATGAGGTGCTGTAGAACACCTTGGCAAAATCAGGTGGTGGGATTACAGGCTGCTCTAAGTGATGAACGCATTAACAGGTTCCCATGCAGGATCCTTCCTTTATATTCCTGGACATGCTGCTTGCTGCTCCAAGTCTTTCTTCGGCTCTCTTTCTTTCGGAAGTATCCTTCTTCAGCTCTTGTCTTGTGATTTCTGAGTAGTAATACTGTGAGCTGTAAAAACTCCTTTACTTTCACTTTTGATAGATGGATAAAGTGATCCCATCAGCAGCTGGGGTCTCCAAGGGCACCTTGGGGGTCAGTCTCAAGAGGTGATGCAGCTGCACATCAGCCTGGGATATATCTGAGCACTAAAGACTCTTTGTCTTGCTTCAGCATACAAGTGCATGAGTGAGGAGATATTAAAACACAGTAAGAGACAATTTAGGTAAGTCCTGAATGCATACTATGTTTAAAGAACATTATTTTAGGCTTCAGGCCCCCAAAATTAATATGGTCCTTTTAAAAAAGATTTCCTAAAGATTTGCCCCTGATCAGTAATGCTGTTCTGTGAGTTAAACAAGAGAAATGCATACATGTCTTTGCCAAAATACTTAATTCACTATATCCTCATTCGTATGGCACAGGAGATCCTAGGAACATATTCTGTTTTCCTTCCAAGAGGCAACATCCTTCCAACATCCACACCAGGCACTGTGGATGTACCTGAAGTACAGAATTACCAGAAATTTCTTGCAGAATTCAGCCAGTGAATAATTGGGAAGATCCTTGAAAAGGATGAAGAGCAGAGGACCACAAGCAATACAAGTGCTTGTGTCAGGTCAAGCCATCTCATCTGTTCAGTGTTGGTGTTTGATCTCACCTGTTGGTGAAAGCTTCTGATTGGAAAGCTTCTGATGCAAAAATGCATCAGAATAAACTGATTTTGTAAAAACATGGAGACAGAAAAGTGGGAATACGTTAATAAATCTGCCATCAGATGTAGTCAGAAGAAGTAATCTAAAGTCAGTAGAATAGTCAGTAGGCAATCTAAATTCACCTATATCAACTTAAATTGACTGCATATCAGTTCTTTCCAGGGTGTGTCAGCTTCATATGAAGAATTTCCTAACTTATTTGTAGGGGCTATCTCAAATCAAGTTTCAGGAAGACATCCGGTAAAATCTGCAACTAAAGGAAGTGTTACTAAAGCTGAGAACACACACACACAGAGAAGAGTTATTAAAACCTTAGGCCCCACTAAACTGACTGAAAAATAATGAAAAGCATATCATTATTATTCAGAACTAGCAGCTAATTGCTTAATGAAAATCAGATGGTTTACATACTGTGGTAATTTCTGAGAGCATAGCCTGTTTTATTTTGTTCAAATGGCCTTTGGAAGAAAAGTGGTCTGGTTTTGTTCTGCACTGGCCCATTTACGGCAATATGCTATTTCAGTAATAGCTCTAACAGATCAGCAGATGCAGTGAAGCAATGCAGGCTCTAAAGCTGTCAAAAACCCTTCAAATAGCCTGACAATTCAAGGAGCAGATGTCATTCTGGCACTTACTGTTTCTTACTCCAAGAATACAATTTGTGTTTCAGGAAGTAAGATATTCTCTCTGTGACAGTAGACAATTTTCTTAATGGTGAACAAAGAACCTCTCAAAACTGATTTTTCTTTATGTCAGACTTTGCCAGGCACTAGAAAAGAATAGAATACAAGAATTCTGTGCACCAGAAATGTGAATTAAAAACTTGAGAGTGGAAAATGCAATATTATGCAGATGAGGGCAGGACTTTTCTACCGATACATGCCCTTACTGTGAGGGAGGTAAGGAAATCTTCCTTTACTCTGCCAGATAAAACAGCAGCCTCATGGTCTGCAAAGATTTTCCAGACTACAAATCACTTCAGAAGCTTGGCAAGTACTTTAACTAGCTCTGAAACCAGCCCCTTGTATTTCTCAGGAACACCCACTTCTCCTGCAACCGGATGAGTCAGGCAGCATCCAGGAGCTTCATTCCAGGAATCTGGCCCACTCAGAAACCAGGAAAGAAGCACAGAGAACTGACATTTTCTTGATAAAAGGGAAAGCACAGTGAGCAAACACTCTGGACAAAGTCTGCCCTGAACACTGAACAAAAGGCTCTAAACATCTGCCCCCACTTTTCTATCACTAATATCACATCTTCCCTCATTTAAGCTGTGCATCAGGCTTGTTTCAGAGTCAATCCCTGTCATAGCTATGGGTGAATTTCTGATGTCCCAAGACAGGCATCCATATTTATTTCTCTTCTTTCCTAGTACCAATCGGTAATTAAATCCCAGGACAAAAGCTGTAAAAACAGGAATGGTGACATCCTAACATGTGTTAGTTCCCAAACTAAACACAATGAGCAATTATATGGACAGCTGGCAACTGCTGAACAACAGGTTCAGTCTTCCTCCATCTGGTGGGACTGCAGGAGAGCAAACTGGTGCCAGAGCCAGTGTCAAGATGCACCAACTTAAATCAGGAGTCTTCTACACCAAACTGACATAAGCATACCCAAGTGTGACCTGAGGCTGACCCAAGAGAAACCTGAGCTGGTAATTTGAGGAGAAATGTGGGTAGTGCCCACTGTGTTTCACTAGGGGACTGTCATTTCAGCTGTCCTAGTTCTCTTTGGAGTCTCTGGTGGAAACTGATGTCTACTGATCAGGCCTGCAAGCAGCACAGAGCCCTTGGGGATTGCTGTCATGACTGCCCATTGCTGGAGGCAGTATCTAGCAGATAGGGTACCTCACACAAAATATTCTTCAGGAAAAAATAAATAAGTATTCTGCCTCCCTCGGTCCTTTTGAGCATGTCACTCCATCGCTATGTTCTCTGGGTGCCACCGATTGCCAACACCACTTCAACACTTTGTCTTCCCTCTGTGAAGACAGCTACCTGGCTCAGATAAAATAAGGACACCAGATAAAAAGAATAATCCTTGCGTGCAGCTAAGAAAGCAAACAGAACAGATGGGAAACTGCTTTCTTACCCCATGGAAGCCAAGGGGATTTCTGAGTTTTTCATATCCTGCACCAAGGAAACAGGACCTTTCAAAAATAAGGTACCTCTGCCCACTGCAGAGAAGCTACTAATCCACTGGCTCAGACATTTGCCAAGAGCTGTGGAGCAGCCAAAACGAGTTCTCACTTTCCTTAATTCAGAGTAGACAGCTGAAATCCCTTTCCCACGTAATCACAAAATATCAGCTGTTCCAGGAGAATTTGTGCCTGTTCTGTATTCATCAGTTCCCTTCCCTCCTCTCTAAATTTCTATCTGGGTATGAGCAATCCAAACCAATACACTATTTGGTAGAACATGTAGGTGTAAAAAATTAGCTTTTCCAACAGCAGTTTCAGCAGGACGTGTCACTGGCCGTGGACATGCTGTAGCTCTTCCTCTCACCATGGCTGCTGCTGAGCAGTTGTGTGTTGGTCTTGCGTGGCGTGGTTTTTGGTGGGAAGCAGCCAGCCATGGAAGTGAATCTGCGAGAAGCTGCTAGAAGCTTCCTCCGTGCCTGACAAATCCAATCCTTGGCTGGCTCTGAGAACAGACATGCTGCTAAGCCAATTAGAGAAGTTGGTAATGTCTCTGTGATGACATTTTTAAGAAGGAAATCAAAACCGTGTGCAGTTCTTCCAAGGGGTGGGGAGGTGCCGTGGCTGGGGCCATCCTGGCACCACAAGTGTCCATGCTGTGGGAAATATTAAAGGTAATAAGGCTTTCAGAAAGCTGTGAAAGCAGGACCCAGAAACAGAAAGAGCAGAAGAGCTGTAACTGCAAAGCTTAAAAATAGGAAAAGTTACCAAAAAAAAAAGTTACAAAAAAAAAAAAGTACAGCAAGCAAGGACATAAAACAATAATCCGAGTGTCTTGGTTTGGAAAGACAGGTATCTGTCAGCAAAAACTGAAGTTTCCCTTGTAATGGAGAATGTAAAACTCCCTCCCTCCAAATTATTACAATTTTGCAATTAGGAGCTTTCAGGCAAAAATATGGAAATAGGAGTAATAGTTCTTTACTAGGAATATTAAAAATGCAAATGTAGTAGATCAAAAAAACCAAGCAAGCAAACAAACAAAATCCTAGAAAACCCTGACAAAGTCAGGAGTACGACCTGACACCCTGCTGTCAGGGTATTGGGAGCAGTCCAAATAAGTCCTCCTGGAGTTACAGATGTGGTTCTGTTGGAGTGGAGATGATCCTGTAGACAGGTTCAGTGGTGGTGAGATGAGTCCAGTCTTCCTCTGAGAATCCAGTGAAAAAGAGGATGATCTGTGGTCCTTGTGTCCCCATTTTTATCTGGGTAGGGAACAGTTGGCTCCCCCCACTGGGTGGAGCATCTCCCAATGGGATGATGGAATGTGTCAGTCACTGGTGAGCCTTAATGGCCCATTAACAGAAGATATCCCCCGGAGGGTGGGCAGTGGTGAAAGAGATAAAAACACTGAAGAGATAAAAAACACAACTTTAACAGCTGGGCTATTGTCAGAAGGCATCCACCCTCCACCCCTCTGGAGTTACAAGAGATACAGAAAAAAAAGAAACCATCTCCCAACTGTTTTCTACAGATGAAATAGAACACACTTTTTTTTTTGTTTGGTTACATAACCCAAGACACCGAGTCTTAAGTTTGGTTTGGACAGATCTTACAGCTGCAGAAAAATATGCTTATCAAGACAGTAAAAAGTTTTAAGCTTAATAATGGAATATTGTTAATAGAAAGCATACAAGTAAGCATTGTTTGAAGCAGGTGTACGTGTGCTTTCAGTGATTGGCTGGAACAATTGTCTGTGAGCTTTAGCAATATGCTATTGGCTGGCAAACTTTTAAATGCTCCGTAACAAAGACGTCCTTGAACCATTCCTTAGATGGGATAAGGAGGAAGTAAAGTTTGGAGCAATAGCTGTAACAGGATGCTTGACAGGATGCATTGACCATAAGTTAGGGAAGATTTGCAGCATTTAGCCTCGTGGACAGAGCTTCTGAACCAATTATATATAATGCAAGGACGCGTGAACACTGTGGTTTAACTAGTGATGTTCAGAGTTGGGTGCATGATATGCTTAGCACAGTAGAAATGTACGTCAAATAGCTGAATAAATGAGCAAGATTTTTAACTCATATTGAATGCTGTCTTGACTCTGGCTGATTCCCCGGCCAACACAGCAGTACCTATTGTTATAAATGGATTATGATTTCGTGCTAATGAAAATTGTAACTGTAGCAATATTTTAGAAAATATATATGTTATAAAGAAAATTAGGATATAAAGCAGATAGGCCACTTAGCAGATGTTACATGAAAAAAAATAGGATGCAGGATGCAGCTTTGAGATAAGTAAAGTCCCAAGACAGAACTGACCTTGGGATGAACAAAGTTAGTTTAAAAATCATCCTTGGGATGGACAAAGTTGGACAAGATCTGAAGTTGTAGTTTTATTTATAAATGCAAAATTAATTTTTTGGAACATAATGCTTACTTATGTAACACAATGCTTAATACACACGTGCAACCTGTAAGGTCATTTGAAGGACAGTGAGGAAGAGGGGATGCCTTCATTCCAGAAACCACCAAAAGACCAGAAGACCCTCTAGCAACAAGGGGAACATGTGCCGTTGGGATATAGTGACATAGATTTCAAGAATTGCAAATAGGAGGAGATTTACAGGAAAAACAATCCATATGCATTAGCCTACAGTATATAAACTCAAGATCAGATTGTTTTGCATTGTACTGAGGTGGGAAATGCTCCCACTCCATACCCTGATTGGTTTTGCTTATGCCTTATCAGAACCTTAATCAAATATACTTGTATTCATTTAAATATACTTGTATTCATCCAAATATGCTTGTATTCATTATAATATGATTATATTTATCTCAGTTAAAAATTGCTGCTAAAAATTAATTTGGAAGGTTTTGGTACCTTCATTTACAACACTGTGGACAACAATTTCCTTCCAAGTCAGAGAACAGGGAAAGGTGAAGACACGTGAGGAGAACCAACGTGGTGGCACTAAAGTCAGTAAAGAAAGAGAGAGAGGAAATGCTGCAAGCACCAGAGCCGAAATTTTCTTCTGCAAACTGTGGTAAAAGACTTAGTTAAGCAAGCTGTCCCCTCGCAGCTCACTGGGTCCACAAGAGACATGCAGAAGTCCACTCGCAGGACAAAGGGAGTGGGTGCCAAAAGGAGCCATGAAACCCTGCACCCCTGTGGACAAAATGACTCATGGGCAACAGTTTTGGGAAGCCTGTTCTGCCCATAAGAAGGACTCACGTTTGCAGAAGACTGGACAGGGCTGCTGCTCACCAGAAGAGCAGCAGTTGGAGAAGTTCACAGAGAGTTGTCTCCCATGCGAGGACCTCACAGTACAACAGAAGAAAGACCCTTTTTCCCTGAACAAACAGAATGAAATTGCAAGTGATGAACTAGCTAAAAAACCCCATGTTTTGTCCCCCTATGTTGTCAATGGGAAAGAGGGAGGCGCTGGGAAGAAAAAGTTTATTTTACTTATCATTACCCTCTTTTAAACCTGTAAATAATGATTTTTTCTTTATACCTTTTAAATATATACCTGTTTTGCTTTTAGTGTTTTTTTCCTAATCCTTATCTCAACCCATGAGCCTTTTGGGTTTTTTTCCACTCCTCTGCTCAATTACAGCAGAGGATGAATGAAAAGTTTTCACAAATGCTATTTCAACCAGTGTATTTCAACCATGGTATTTCAACAAGTGTTAAACCACGACAAGTTGTAACACACTACTGAAGGGATTTTCAGAGATCATCTTTCACTAGTGGTCACAACTCAGAGCAAAGCTCTGTATATGTTCAATGAATGTTACTTTTCACCACTGCAAATGAGAATACAAACAAAATGGACTCCACCTCTATCACTTGAACATTGCTTTGGGTAAGCCAGAGCTTTGCAGAGACTTCCACTTTCTTGTTTGTGCCCTCCCCCTCTCACCTCTCTGTTCCTGAAAACAAAAACTGTGAGGTGTCTGTATGAGCTGGCAGGCTGCCTAGCTACCCTTGTCAAAACTGCTTGGTAAATTTGATCAGAGCACCGAATGTTTACACAAGGACTGCTTCTACTTAATGAGCTTCTTGATCCTCAAGGCATATAATTTCTATGCACTGAGAGCTTAAATGGAGGACCACATTCTGAATTTTGATAACAGTAAATCACAAACAGAACCCACCAGCAACACTTGAACATATACAAATTTGGAACATTGACATTCATGATGAATAAAACCCATGTGATTTTGAAGATAAATGAGCAAAAGGGAGGTGAAAAGCATTGAGGAATATCCTTGTGCCATGCACTGATTTACTGCAAGATCTTACTTGCTCTGGAATTACAGTGATTCCTGATTTCAGCTTAACTTTTAATGAAACACAGGAAACCTTGCTGGTTTGGTCCTGGACTGAGGCAGACTGACCTAACACATTACAAATAATTTCTTTTTTTTTTTTACCAAGCTTGCAGCAAGCCACTGGATTCCCCCATATTTTGCCCACAAGAGCAGCACATTGTAACTCATGATGCAGTCTTCAGTCCGAAACACCATGACACTCATAAAACTCTGACAAGAAGTCACTGAGGGTAAAAAGAGATGCCCCTGATGCCTCTCCCTTGATCACTTTTTCTTTCCTTCTCCTTCCTGGGTTCTCGTTCCAACCTGATCTGATATCTTTAGGCAGCTGGGATCTAGTCCTGGGACCTTTGCTACAGGCACAAATAGCAAACCAGCATGGCACAGGGAAATTGGACTTAGTTTTTCCCTTTTTTTGCTTTACCACATTCCTGAGAGGTTGCAAAAAACTCACTTACCATCCTGGCAGTTACTTCTGATACAGAACTTAGCTCCAGAACAGGCTGCTCCTGGCCCTTACCTCTGCTGGGCAGGTCTCTAATGGGTGAGGAGGAGTGGGGCTCGGCCTCTGCCCTGCTGCCCAGACCAGGACACAGGGCACTACAGGAGCATTAAGCCCCACATCACCATCACCCTGGCACGGCTGGGTCTCTCACACAGATGCAGAACAGCAGAGTTACTGAGAGGCCTCCAGGCCAGAGATCACATACCGTATGCGTGGCAATTGGCTGGGCATGGGGTGTAGATTCTCACCAAGAAACATGTGCATGATCAACTGTTTAGGACAGCTTGTTGCCAACTGTACAGACTATCCAGAAAAATAATAAAAAAAAAGCACTAAGAATTGTTCCTGCTGCGATGCCAAGAATCCTACCAAGCAAAAGAAACCTACTCAAGGGAGTCTGCAAACTACATTACCTAGAAAAAAATATAGGATATTCTTTTTCTTAATGGACTGTTATGCTATGTTACTAAAAGTGATGTAGCATCATAAATGTGTAAGTGTATCTAAAAGCCTAATATAACAGTATTTTCAGAACAGGAGGGGACAGGGAGAAAGGAGAAGGGGAAGGGAGGGGCAGACATTTTTAAGGCAGTCTTGGAAATGTTAAATAGAACATATTTGTAGCTATTAATTTGTAATCCTTTTCACCTCATTTCTTCTGGAATATATATATTCCTACAACCAGGTGACAAAAACTCACAAAATAGCCCTATGGATATCTACATACAGCTTTCACCAGAAAATTCCCTGGGAGCAGGGGCATTAAATTTGCAACCTGCCAAAGCAGTCCACTCCACTGGCCGCTGGATAAGTTGCTTTCAAGGTAGTATCTGTTCCTAGCCTCCTTTCCAGGGGGGAGCAAGGATGACAAGGCTCACCAGCTGCTGTGGTAGCAGCAAGGCCCTGGAAACCTCATGCTATATCCCACACTTGCACATTCTCTGTGTGCACCAGAAACCAGAAGTGAACACGTGAACCTGAAGTATTTTAGAGATGGCTGAGCTGCAGAAGCTACAGCAGCCAGTGCTCTGCATAGGAAGCAGGTTGCAAGCAGTGGTTCCAAGGCCATACCACTGCTGTCTGGGCAGAAAGCTGCCTGACTCCTTGTGATTCAGACCATGCGTCAGCTGAGGCAGTGGAGAAAAAGCCAATCACCATGGCAGGTTTTCATCTTATGGTAGAGTTAGGCAGCCAGGGCTTCCTTTGCACACAGAAGACACAGCACATGTCCAGGACTCAATTCTTGGGTATCTCCCTGTCGGAGTCTAGAACATCCCTCTGGCCACCCTGGAGGGTTTGGAGACTGGACAGGGGGGTCTGGGATCTGTACAGGGGGGTCAGTTAGACCCACACAGATCCCAGGAGGACACTGATTCTGATTGCTGTCCATGGGAGTGAACACTCATATGCAGGAAGAATCACAAATCCTAAGAATTTAAAATAAGTAGTAGATGGTTTATTATAGAATATAAATATAGAAATTAGGATTCTTAGTATATGGGGCTGAAGAGGCAAGATGGAGGATTTGGAGAGTGGCCTCTGTCCTCCTTGTTCTTGCTCTCGTCCCCCATCTTGTGCTGAGTTGGGTTTTAGAGATTGGCTTAGAGTAGAACTGACATGTTAGCATAGGTAGTAGGTATTGGTACAATTTTGTAAATAAAAATACGTCTCGGACAGTGGTTGGGTCAGGGGTGCTGTACATAAGGTACGGGGCTCTCTGATCCGCCCAGTCCCCCGCATGTCCTGCTCTGCAGAGACACCTTGCAGAGCTGAGACAGAACTAAGATAAGGTACCCTGCCAGGGAGGCCTGGCAGAGTTGAAAAAGGACTGAGATAATGAAGAATAAACAACCTTGGAAATGTGCACCGGCAGACTCAGCTTGTCGTCTCTACCTCTGGTGTGTAACACTTAGGGCAAAGAGAAGACTGAAAACCTTATTACCCCTGGTAACAGCAACCCAGGGGAGACTCCCAGGGAACAGCAACCTTGGGAGAACCCTTATTACCTTGGGGGTCAGCAACCCCAAGGAGAATCTCAAGGAAACAATAACCTTGAGATCTGCCCTAAGGACACAAATCACACCTCGATCCCTTCTTTCTCCCCTAGCCTAAAGAAGCAGCTTTTCTCCCCTAGAGAAGCAGCTTTGACTACTTCAGATGCATAGCTACTCAAATTGATCCCACCCTGGAAAGCATTCACCTCCCAGCATCAGAACTCAGGAACACAAAATATGCCAGTAAACTAACAGGCAAGCCTGAGTTACCAAGCCAGGGATGACACTGCCCACATAAAGGAGGCTATGTTTGAATTCACCTTGGATAGAAAGTAAAATAACAACATGAATGGCTATGCACCTCACTGGTTGCCTGGGATGGCATGCATGATTGCAGGCAATGTTTGCTGTAATCTCCAGCCCAGTTGTCCTCTGCCATCAAGTGAATGAAGTTCCTTGAGCATGGGTTTACCAAAATTTCAGATCAGTCCAAACACACGGACCAAAGCTCACATTTAGCAAGATCAGCAAATGTTCCTTTTCTGAAAAGCAGTTGTGTTGAAAGAAAGTAATGATACTGAAGAGGTGTGATAAAAATTTAAAATCTGTTCTCATGGATATGCTAAGTTGCTTCAATTTCTTGTATGAGAAGTCAGCAGGGTTTTTGTTTTATTTTTAATGGACAAGATAAACTTTTCTGCAAGGAAAGAAGAAAAATACTGAAAAACCTCAATGTATATACCACAAAAAAACACTACCAAAATTCCACTAAAAATCCAGAATTTTAATATTGGAATAACAATCCTTTTTACAAAGAGATTTTATAGGTTCAGTGTACGTATTCACAAAAGCAACAAACTAAGGCATATTCTCCATAGCCGTGTTTGTAAAAGAAAAGCTCTGGAAAGCTATGTGACTTGATCTCACATAAATCTTGTCAAGGTACAGGCAGAATGAATTTTAAACATTTAAATTACTTTTGCATATAATGGACTGTCAGTTTATACAGTTATCATGAATACGAGCTAAATTCATTTCAAATCACTGCAACAAATACTCTAGTAAGAGCATGAAGCTTAAACAGTATTTTAAAGTGCTCATTAGAAACCCAACATTTCAACTAAGAAATGTTAAAGAAATTACATTCCTGACATATCAAGTCCAAGGGTACAATGTGTACACAATCTACCATCTTGCCTTCACAAATAGGAAGTAATTTATCTGTGTATCTCAAACATTAGTAGCCAAAGGGAAGCTGAAAGACTATTTTGACTGGCCAGAAAAACAACAAAAAACCCCTCCCAGAACAGTTATCCCACATATACACCTGAATTCTGATATACACATCTGAATTCTGTATCCTAAACACTGCCATCTTGACCGATCTCCTTGTTTAATTCTCTTTTCATCTACTCATGAAGCACCTACCAGTACTTTGCCAGTAAAAAATTACAGCATCTCTTTTGTAACAGAACTGCTTGGGTCTCTAGAACTGGAAAGGCTTCTGTTAAAGACAAAATATAACTGAACAGAAGAAATACGCCTTGAAATATACCACAGTTTGCAAAGAGAAAAGAGCTCTGAACTAGACAGACCATCATATATCAAAATTTTAAACAATTTTTTAGTTTAGGTTTTGAATTAACTGTAGTGCTTATTAAAAATAAGACAAAACTAGTTAAGAGGCATTTGTGACACATTTAGAAGTCTACATCAGCTTTCCTAACAAGCCCTAACCAGTCCCTTTCAATCCATAGATGCAGTACGTTTGCTAGTCAAGTGTTGTCCTGACAACAACTAATCAAATGTCTCCATCCACTACAAGTTTTTTGTGATTCTGACTTAATGGTTTTGCAGCATGTGGTATTATTCTGTGCACAGGCTAAGCCTGTTTCACAAAGAGCTAATACGAGGTACTGTGAAATGTTAGCATTGTGCATCATTTTAATCCCCAGAGCGCACATGCTTTTCAATAATCCCCTTCGATATATAACATGACAAAGTTTCAAAGATACAAACAACCATAAAACACAAATCCCAAGTTCATTAAAGCACAATAAAAATATTTACCTTCCTGTCATTTTTTTCATTTTCAGCTGCCGTGAATGGCAATATTTTGTCTTTTCAGAGTCTGCAACTGGACTTTGTCCTTTTCAGATAGAGTATACCCACTCACATACAGTAACATGATTACAGTGAAATCAAAACCCATAAAATAACAGTGAACATTCCATAAGCAGATTTTTAACCTTAGGTAAACACTTCTGGTAGGCTAAAGGCAAAAATATGCTGTACAAAATCATGTTAACATCTGCAGTAATAAGCTTGGTTTAGTTTAGCTTAGCTTCTGAGTAGTGTGTGGCCAGCCTAATCTATGCAGCAATTTCTTAAAAAAACTGGTAGATAGAAGACTGTAAAGCTCTATTTCTTCTCTACTTGAACCCATTAGCACATTCTTCCCTTTCAAAACATTCATGTGAAAAAAATTTACTGTGGCACTCAGCTGAGTTACAAAACACACATGTATGGGCAGCAAGAGATGTCAAGGTGACAAACGACTCATTGGGCTGCTTTCCTCTCCACCTGCAGCAAGCTTGAGCGTTGTGAGCTTTCGAGGGGGATGCTGAGGACTCTTACGAAGGTTGTCGTCCATCTGCAGAGAAACAATGAGAGCCGGATCTGGCAACAGCAGAATATAGATTATACAATTAGTTTTATTTGTTAGGGCTGCCATCATTAATGCTGGGTTGGTGTATCTTTACTGGCAGGACCAGCAACAATTGGTGGTTTGCTCTCTTTCCACTCCCAAATATATGCCTTGTTAGAGCTGCTAATCTTTCCCTTACATATGGTGCATTAAACCCAGGGCACCTGGATGTGCTTCTGCTCAACTTGTTTGGTCAATATTCCTGAAGGAAGCAGTTCCTGAAACTGCTGATGTTCCTGAAATGCCAGTTCTAAGAGGTCAAATATTGTACAATAGCCAAATGCTGTGAGAAGACAGATCAAGAGTCAAACTGCTAACATCAAGGGATGCTTCTGTATATTCAGCACCATGCAAGAATAAATCTTTTGAAATCAGAAAAGTTCTGGAGATGCTGAGTGAATTTGTATTAATTACACACTTCAAAAAGTATGTAATAAAGCACTTGTGTTAAGACCTTTTCAAAGACAGGTTAAAATTAATCTCTGAATATAAACAATTCACATTTTCATACAAAAAACCTCTAATGCCCTATATGTATGTAATGTGGTCTGAAAAAAGCACAGGGAAGGTCTGCAGAGGCTGCCTAATCTATTCCATTTCTTCGAGGCAAGATCAGATTTTCCTCAATCATGCCTGACAAATATCTATGTAACCAATTGTTTAAAACTTCCACAGCCACACTTCAACGCCAGAAAGGGCATCAATACCTAATGCTATTGGGTAGCTGATCATAATTAATGATCTATTTCACACACTGATCTTTTTCAGGAAGAAATGCCTTCTACCCTTTCAGTTAGAGTGTTCTATCTGCATGAAAAGCCTAATTCTTCACAAGTATTTTTCAGGTAAGCTGAATAGCTTTTGATAGGTGCTGAGTGACAGCCTTAGAAACAAAGAACATTAGAAAAAAGGTATATGTAGAACAAGCAGGAGAAGAGTGACTGCTGGTTAGTTACTACAGCATACAGCTGAGAGCAAGGAAAGCTGGTGATCAGGCTTCATTTGCAGGACCATTTCTGAGTTTTGACCAATACATCTGCCTCCCTCTTTGCTGAATGTACTCTTGCAGAAAGACACCACTCCTCTGTTGGTGTGCACACGTGCAAGACAGTGTTCTTTTGGTTGTATTAAAAATACTTTTTTAGTGCAAGGCTTCATTAATTCCTCCTTCCAAATGATGTAATGTTCTTCCCGCCTCTCTGCACACTGTAACTCACTAGAAAAGAATTAATCAAAATAAAAAGTCCACTGTAAAGTTGCAATTGCCATGCAAGGATATCTGTGAACAAATAACCACAACAAAGCAGCAAAATTAAAGATACTGAAGCAAAAGTAACCTTTTCAATCAAGTTGGACTCCTTATTTACAAGCTGTGTGAGTTTCTGCAGATTAGCATCTGCTGTATCCTGTCCAGCTGGAGAATGGCCTGGAGAGTGAAGGTAGAAAGATGAAGAGTAAAAAGGTATTTACAGAAGCTTTTAAATTCTTAATATATAAACTCACATTGGAGAGAGAATTCATGCAGTATTTTTACGCAAAGAAGAATTTAAGTGTAAAAGCCATTCCATGTGAGAAAATCAGGAGTATACTAAGCATGAGCTGTAAGATTTTGCCAATGCTTGACAGAATCTAAAACTGAGTACTAACACTTGCTTTTAATTTTAAATCCTTTCTGCCCAACCTTAGAAGTTTCTTCATTTCCCCACACAAAGTCTAGCATAAACTACATGAAATCTAACCTGCCTTGGTTCACAAATGGAATCCTGGAGTATTAATCCCAACAGGAGTACAGATGATAAAAAGCAGAAAAGAAACACAACTTACCTGAGGCGGTTAACCTGAAGTAGCAAGTTAAAATATCATCACAAAACCGACACAGATTGGGAAGCTGTTTCAAATGCTCTTGCAACTGTACCCTTGGGAAGCACACTTTATAAATTGGTGCAAGGAAACCAAACACGAAGGCATCCAAGGTGGTAGGCCTAAAAAGGACAACACAAGAAAACACTGAAGTGTCTCAGATAAGACTTTAAAGACTTCTACAACCTAATTTCCATGTATGTCAAATACAACTCAGGACAGAATACAGTCAGCCCTTCTGTCATTCCACCTTTGCCTATCAACCTGGTAAACACTACCAGCTTTCAGCATCCAACTTTAAACCCTTTCAGCATCTCTTAACTAGGGACATGCTGGAAAGCTGAAACAGTAATGTCAGCATTACAACAGAGTCATGCTATCCCATACATTGATGAGCAAGCCAAGCTAAAACACTTTTCTGGCACCACAAAAGTCATGCTGGGGACTAGGGGACCAGGATCCCCCTTCATAGAGTGGTCCAACTTCAACAGCTAAAGAAGAGATCATGCTTTTCAGGACCTGTTGGCTCTATGTTGTTGGCCCTATCTGCTTCCTGCTCTGCACACATACCACAGGAACAGTGTCCTGGACCTATGCCCTTCTCCAATGAGGGCAGTAGTAACACCTCAGCCTAAAGCATTTTTTTCTATATACAAAGCCAGGAGGTGACATTCAGTGGCTAGAAAAGCATTCTCCAGTGCACCTCACATTTTTTTAGCAGCTATGGACAGCATTTCCCTCTCTGTGGAAAAAAGCAGGATAAGAGAGACGCCACATTGAATCAGTCTGATAAATTCATTTGTGCCCTGTTTGCTCATTCAGATTTATCTGAAAATCAGAGAGTGAGACATAAAACTAATGGGAAGCACTTTAAACATCCTGGTAGGTTAAAAAGAAAAAAGAAAGTTCAAGTGTTCACAGAGTGGTGTGGCACCTTCTTTATTAGTCATTTATCAAAATAATTTAAAAAAAAAAAACAACACACTCACGTATCTCCAAAGAAAAACTGAGATGTTCCCAATCTCTTCGACAGGAGATTTAGGCACTCCTTGGCATCCCTGTATATCTGATGAGACATAAAACTGTCTAAGAGCCATAGGTGTAGCCAGGCTGGTATGCACAGCACCATTTGCGAGTTTGACAGCGGGCTAGACTGTTTCAGTTCTTGTCTTTGACAGAACCAAATTACGAATTCCTTACTGCACAACACACACCTGTGCTTCCACTTCAGTGAGACTGTAGAGTGGAGGGCCTCCCTTGGTCAGCAAGATCCTGTTCAGTGCTTCCCTGGACATCTTTCCAGGCAGATACCAACGCAGTGGGAAGGCAATCCTTGAGGCAAACCATGGCTTTGTCACACTGCAGTAATTTTCAGCCTCAACCCAGAAAGTGTGCAGCTGTATCAACATGAGAAAAAATGTAACCGAAGTTTGAATGACATGAGTAGACATCTTGTGACACTTCATATGCAAGACCTCTCTCAGAAAAGAAGAAGAAACAGGAAATTATTATAATTTAAGGCTATCAGGCTCCATAGAGGAATATACTAATCCCCTGACTGTAGGAGTACATGAGTAAGGCAACAGTTACTTTTCAAATAAAGAAAAACACCAAAGATACTACAGAGAACTATATGCATGTGCATAAAATTACATAAGTACTATGTATATACAGATATACACACACACAGAGTATATTGAAAACAAATTAAAGTTGCAGATATAAAGCATCAGGTTTGAACTTCCTGGAATTTTGTTTTGAAATTTTATATAAATCTTAATATAGAAGATATTATGAAATTATGAATTCAAAAACATGGTCTGCTGAAAAGCTGAATAGCTTATGATACCATCTAGTCAGAGAATTTTTCCCTGTACAATCTGAAGCCAAAGTCATTCAAGAGACTCAGTGTCTGTGGGTCTTATAGCTGTAATGTAATTACACTGAAATGGTGAGGGCAAATGGCCATGTCTTATCTAGAACTAAAAAACTAAGCTGTGTGATAGACATTTTACTTTATTAAAAATTTTAACTCAATAATTCAAAAGGCACTTGTGTGTCTTACATCAGACAGATCTTAATGAAAGGTTTTACATAAAATCAAATGAAACAAAAAAATGCCTACAATAAGGTGTTTTCAGGATACTGTTTTCCAAAGACCAATTGAAAAAAAAAGCCTAAGTAAGTGTCCTTCTAAAATGTCTTTCATAAAACTACTATTAGTACCTGACACTCCACAAACACACAAACTTATTTCCTTTTCAAAAGTTGCTAGGTGGTATTTCCAAAAACCAGATTAATACAACAACTATGTTCCAGCCAGAGCTGTGGCTGAGAGACCTTCATGTCTCTCACATTGGGCAACTCTTACAGCATTCAATTCCAAGTATTCTGACCATTACAAAGTATTTATTAATATTTACCAGAGCAGGAAGCAGTTTCTCTTCAAGTAGTGCAATATATGCCAGTGTATCAGCTCCTTGTTTTGCAGACAAATCATAATCAGCATTGTATTTCTATGAATTAAAAAATAAACATTTACACAGAATTTTCAAAGAACAGTATCAATGGAAAGTTAATGCAAACTTAACACCTATCAAGGCAGTAAATATATAAACCATTTTTGGAATAGAAAGAATGCACTCATTAGAATTTTCATTCTTTAGGCCAACTCTGCCAAACCCTTTTTTCCACTTTGCCAGTCCTAGAACTTTAGACCCTCCTATTTCCAAAATAATTCTCGTGTCTCCTTCCTATTTGTTTCCAAGCAAATGTCCAGTGACAGAGGCAATTTTTCAATACTCAGGGATGTAGCAAAGCCCTGGGAAGTCTCCACTGTTATTTTTCAAGAAGCATCTGACACTTCAGCAGGTGTAAGCACAAAAAAAGCATGCATTCCCATATTTTGCTTTTAATGAACATTCTAAAAGGTAAGAAATTGGACGGTAACAATGTAAGGGAACAAATATACAGACAAATTAATTCAGTTACTGACTGCAATTTTAATTCTAACATTAGATTCTTCTAAGATACATTATAAAGATTGAAAAATTTGGGGGATGAGTGAGATTTGCTTCATTAATTTATAAACAAAGGGCCAGTGCTGACACTTGAACATCTGGAAAGCAGGCATACAATTGTTATACTTTAATATAAAAAGCGGGTTTTCCCCCAACATTATGGAACCTTTGTTATTCATGAATACCAAGTTCACATTCAATCCAAATGAATCTGAAACTTCAGAATTTCAAAACAATTGTCTAGAATTCCAACTCAAATGCAGTTTTCAGATTCTGTTTTTCTCCCCATGAAACTTTAAGTTTCACTAATATGGCATTAAACAGATCTTCTGACCACACAGGCACTGCATTTCTAATGTAAAAGCAGAATTGTGGGGTAGCAGTCCATCTTAGGAATAAAAAGATCATGCAATGGGTTTATTAGATATCGTTATACTTTGTGGAAAGAAGAAATTGTACAGCTTTATTCTTTGTATACAAAACATTAAGAGTCCTACAAAAGGCAAGCAAGAGGCAATAACCTGGTGTGCATCAAGAAATGCCTGCAGACATTAGAAGCTATAGAAAAATTATGAAGACTAAAAACAATGCTCCATGTATTATCTTTCAAAAAAAGAGTGCTGGGAAATGACCTATTTAAACTCTTAACCTAAACTATGATATCCTATGATATCTGCAAAGTTAGAAAAACATTAAAAGTGTTATAATTACAAGCAGGGTGATCACTAAGAAACTGCTCAATCAGGGACAGCTTGTTGTCCCTTTCAATTAAATTTTTTTCATGCTTATTTTTAAATCTTTCACACAACTAACAATCAAACTTTTGAAGAGAAATTTCTTATCTACCATTTTGCAATTATCATGCATGTATGAGAAACAGAAAAGCACTGGGTCTGAACTAAACTCTAGGTTTTTGGAAACCTGCATCAGTGTATGAAGGAGACATTGCAAGTCACTGCAAGTCAAAGAAAACAAATAATTTTGGAAGAGATCTACCTGCTTTCTTAAGAAGTTCAGTATTTTTGCTGGCTGAGAAATAACAACGTCTTCTGATACCAGGACTGGAAGATCTCCTAGAAGGCATAAATAATACAGTCAACAATTTGTATGGATGAGTTCTAACTAGAAAGCATTCAGTCACTGTATGTACTTTCTTTTTCTCAATAGCATGCTCTGATTTTCCTAACTTGTAAACATAAATATAAAATTTTACATAGCAGGAGAGCTCCACCGAGGTTACAAATACTCTTAGTCTATTGTGGCCTTTACTAACAATAAGCATAAAAAGGGGCCACATCAAATCAGACTGAAGCCAGTGCTTTTTGCTAGGTATCCAATACTTTGAAAACCAGGCTACTTGTCTGGACTTAAGACAAAAATCCCAACTCAGTCCAGCTGCCCTCTCAATTCATCCACCTCTGAACCTCTTTTTAATTTTTCTTCTCTCCTTCCCCTCCAAATCCATTTTAACCATCGTTTTTTTTTTTCTCTAGCCCAACCTACCACTGCATAGCCATGAATTACTCAAAGAACCAAGTACTTCCCCTCTGTCAGAAGTTGACTGGACAGCCTTTAGCCATAAGACTGCAGGACCAAAGCCTGTAGACTGTAAAGTCTCTGTAACAGAGGCTACCTTACACCACATTCACAACAGAACTGCCAGACTGAGCCCAACAGCACAGAGCTAAATAATATTAAAATATCAATTATCACCAACACTTATTATTTAAACTGCTTTCTTAATTGATTTTATGTATTTTCTTTATGAAGATAGCCACCAAACTTTTAGCAAGCCCACCAACTTCTTGGTATTTTCCCCTAACAGAAAACAACACACTGAAAAGCGAGAACCAAAGGCTCAGCTTCTGCATGAATACAGTACTGCCAGAACTGATAACGTGTAAGTGACAGAGCATTTTCATCTTGGTGTGATTTTGCCTCTCTTAAATACACCAAGAGCAAACAAATAACCAATGAATAGAAGCATCCAAAACAAAGAAGTCCTCTCTGACAGCTTACCTTCACTGTTTCTCAGTCAAACTCTCTAATTCAGCACAATACCAAACATCCCAGCTAGTGTAAGCTGTACTTGCTGAGGCTCACATTCCACTTCCAACCATACCAACCCATTAAGTTACAGGTAACTAAAGAGCACCTCCACACACGTGTCTAGTTACTGCCTTTATAAATATGCAAAGTGCCAAAAGCTTACAAATTTGCTTTCACTATATCATCAATTCAGACTGCCTGACTGAAACAGTTAGTTGGCATTACTGCTTTGTGAACTGCCTGTTGCCTCATCCATACACATTTTAATAAACTGTCCTCTGGAGCACTTTATTTATGACTTCTATTATTTCATTCTCACGAATTCATCACACTTGATGTTGTGAAGTCATTTAATTGGGGCAAATTGCACTCATGAACACAAACCCAATGCAAACACAGAAACTGGGACCTACATTCATAATATAGCTGTGATTAGAGCAGTAAAGGCTGCAAAGACGATACCTTTCGGAGTTCTCCAGGAGTTATTTATAGTATTCACTGTCAGGGGAGCCCCAGAAAATTTGGCGTAAGCCTGAAATAAAGTTGGGAGGCAGGGGAGAAAACCCGTCACAACGTGTAAGAAAAGCGTAAAACAGAGCTTTAGAAGTTGTGTCAAACACCCTCGTGCACTGAGGACCAGCCACCAGCAGGTGCGCGACGGCTCTCGGTCGGGCTTCCCCGCCGTAATGCGGCTCCAGGGAATACCGGACAGAGGCCCCGCAGCCCCCGGGAAGGGCGGCAGCGCCCCCGGGAAGAGCTCGGCGCCCCCGGGAAGGGCGGCAGCGCTGCCGCCGCCTCCCGTGGGGAACGAGCCAGGCCCGCGCCGCGGGCCCAGCACCCCGCCTCCCACCCCCGGCCTCTCCCGAGGCAAGAAGGAGCGCCGCGAACGCCCGTGCGGGCGGCGGGCGAGCCCCGGGGCGCCGCCGCTCCCTCCTGGGCCGGGCGGTGGCCGCGGGCCGTTACCATGACGGTGAGAGACTCCGGGTGCAGGGACGGCAGCCCCCAGTCTCCTCCCCAGCACCTCAGCTCCATGGGAGCCGCCATCTTGTCCGCCGTGCCGGCCGCGCCGCGCGGCGCCGCTCCCGCCGCGTGGCGGCGCCCGAGCGCCCGCGCGGGGCTCGGCTGAGGGAGGAGGGCCGGGAGCGGCGGCGGGACGGACATACGGGGACACGGGCACACGGAGACACGGACACACGGGCACATGGGCACACGGACACACGGCCACGGGGCCCCCCGCTCCCGGACACCGCCGCCCGCGCTCGGGAAGTCACAGAGGCACCGAATCCGCTGGGTTGGATGAGGCCTCTGAGGTCATCGCCACCAGCTTGTGGCGAACCCCATGTCACCCAGACCGTGGCACCAAGTGGCACATGTGGATTTTCCTTGAACGCCTCTAGGGATGGTGATTCCATCACCTCCACGGGCAGCCCGTTCCAGTGTCTAATCACACTTTCTGTGAGGAGATTTTTCCAAATGTCCAGCCCAAAGCACCCCTGGCACAGCTTAAGACTATGTCCTCATAGTACCCATGTCCCTCCCTAAAAGGACAACCCTTGCCTGGCTACAGCCTCCTTTCAGGTGGTTGCAGAAAGCAATACGGTCTCCCCTGAGAGGAGACTCTCAGCAGGCTAAACAAACACAGCTCTCTCGGCCCCTCCTCACACGACTTGTGTTCCAGAGCCTTTCCCAGTTCCGTTGCCTTTCTCTGGACTTGCTCCAGCACCTCAATGTCCTTCTTGAATTGAGAACCATGTCCTCTTGTCCTGTTGCTGCTTGCCTGGGAGAAGAGGCCAAACCCTACCTGGGAACAAGGTCCTTTCTTGTTTTATCCAGGTGGGGTTCAGCCTCTTGGGAAGGGGCAGGGGTGGCCAGTACCTGTGATCCTGTGGGGAAATGCTGCAGCTGTAGTCCTCTTGAAATGCTTTTGGTATTGTCTGGCTGAACCCTCACCCTCTGACACTGCACACAGAATTGTGACTTTTCATAGGAAAAAAAAAAAAAAAAGTGGTTCTCAATCAACTGTGAAGAGCAGCCATCAGTAATTTGGCTCTAAAAAGGAGGAGCTCTGATAATATGTTACCAGTTTTGACCAGGTTATAATGATATCCCATTCAGTGTGGTTTTAACTGCAGACCTTTAGAGGCACCAAGTTGTCAGCTGTTTATTCAGACCTTGTGCAGTTGTGCCACAGTGCATCTAAATGCTAAGTCAAGTTTCCATCCTTCCCACAAAAGGAAAAAATACCACACACTGACTAAAACCCCCCCCTGTACTGACCACCCTTATTCAGGTCTTCTGTGCATAAGGAGGACAGTAAGGGTAAAGCTTAATTTTTCCTTTCACTCTCCCAGATTCTACAATTTCAGATTCACATGAAATTTGTGGACGAAAGTGTTATGATAAAAATTTATGTCACAGATCTGAGATCATTCTACTCCATTTTATGAGGAACGTGGGAGAAGAAATACATACCGACATTTTTCCTCAGAAAAACATATCACTGGCAATGTTAACAGAAGCATTTCTTTGCTACGTTACATTTTTTCTTCTAAAGGCTTATTTAAGATACATATTCTAAAGATATTTTTTAAGTTGTTTCCTCCCTACAGGCACCAGCTAACTTCTCAGTCTGTCCAGGTACTTTGCTTTGGTCCCTGCACCATGTGAAAGGAGGTGCAGTGACGTGCAAAGCTCTGAAAGGTAATTGTGGATGCTAGCAGCTGTGATCCCAAAGATCTATTTCTGTAAGGAGTACTTTATGAAGGGCTTAATACTTACATCAGCCCTGTTTAGTGTCTTTTTTGATGACCTGGACAAGGAGATTGAGCACAGCCTCAGGCAGTTCACAGGTGACACCAGGCTGGGTGGCAGTGCTGACCTGCTGGAGGGCAGGAGGATCAGCAGAGGGATCTGCACACGCTGGATCATGGCTGAGGCCAATGGGGTGAGGTTCAACAAGGCCCAGGGCTGGCTCCTGCCCTTGGCTCACAACAGCCCCAGGCAGGGCCACAGGCTGGGGCAGAGGGGCTGGAAAGGCCCTGGGGGTGCTGTGACAGCAGCTGAACATGAGCCAGCAGTGCCCAGGGGGCCAAGAAGGCCAAGGGCATCCTGGCCTGGATCAGCAGTGGTGTGGCCAGCAGGGCCAGGGCAGGGATTGTCCCCTGTGCTGGCACTGGTGAGGCCACAGCTCGAGTGCTGTGCCAAGTTCTGGGCCCCTCGTGATAGAAAAGAGACTGAAGTCCTGGAATGAGTACAGAGAAGGGCAACAGAGCTGGTGAAGGGTCTGAAGGACAAGTCCTGTGAGGAGTGGCTGAGGGAGCTGGGGGTGGTTAGGCTGGAGAAAAGGAGGCTCAGGGAGGACCTTGGCAGTCTACAAGTCTCAGAAAAGACACCATAAATGGGGGCGGGGGGAGTGTTCAGTTTTCCTCCCAAGTAAGAAGTGTTGGAACAAGAGGAAATGGCTTCAAGTTGCACTCGGGAAGGTTTGTGTTGGACATTATGAAAAATTTCTTTACTGAAAGGGTTTTCAAGCACTGGAACAAGCTGCCCAAGAAAGTAGTTGGAGTCACCATTCCTGGGAATGTTGAGAACACGTTTTAATGGTGAATATGATGGTGGTGCTGCAAGTTGATGGTTAGACTTCATGAGCTTCAAGGTCTTATTTTAAGAAAGACCTAACCATTCTATGAGCTTTTCTGTCATATGGCTTTTCTTCAGGCAGGCTGCAAGGCTTAGGAGGTAAATAGGGAAGTAAGCTTTGCATTGCCTTCAGGCCCAGTTTCTCTCTGTGTTGTTGTGGAATCTGGAACAAAGATAAAAAAAGAGGCAATCTGTGCCTTCCCTCCCCCATGTCAGGAACTTTTTCCTCTTGGTTGCCTACATGGAATTCCTATCAGTGTAAATGAAAAGTAAATAATTGCATTGAAGATGGATATATGACTTGACTTGAAGAAGTGGAGCTTCAGTTTGTGTTTTGGAAAAGCAAAAATTCTTTTGAAACCTGTCTTTGAAACTTGAAACCCTTGAAACCAACAATTTATTTTTTAAATTAAGCAGGATCAAAACCAAGAATGTTGACATAAATATGAAAGGATGTGTTTTAGAGCTGATATTTCACTTGCCTTAAGATTTCTATATCTTAATTGCCCATGAATCCTGATTTTTAATCATCCGTATAATTCCATGAAAGTGAGTAGTCTCCTGATGCACATTAGGAACAAAACATGTAACGTGAATTAGGCAGCAGGCTTCTTTTCTATTTCCCTTACCCCATTATTTGGAATTTGAACAAGTTACAGACACTGCGGTAAAGCAAAATCTGTAATGTTTGCAGCTTCTCTGTATTCTGTATGCTTAAAGACATATCAAATTATATAATAACAAACAGGTCAAACATTATAGTGATTGAGGTTTTCTTGCAGATTCTGTATCAAAAAATAAGTCACATACCTATGATTTTATTATGAAAGGTGACTGACATTATAAAAGTTTCTTGAAAACTCAATTGATTAATCAGGTTAAATCATTCTTGTTTCTTATTTAGCCTCCAGTAACTTAAGCTGGAGTTTGTACTTCAGAGAATACACAAAAGTGAAAAGGCAATTGCTAGTATTCCATTTTTTTACTGAAAATATTGATTAAAAGGTCAAATAGTCCCTTCAGACAGAAAATAAGCTTTCTACTTTGTGAAATCCCTTAAAGAAGGTTGTGCTTGAGCACAAAATCCCCTTCAGTCTGTAACATATTCCAGCATAAAACTCAGAATAGAAATGAAAACTGGAAAAATTACAGTGACCTTTAGGTGTACTAAATTCTTCTGAACCTGGACTTAAGCTTCTGTTTATATTGTGAACCAGTTCCCTTCTGTCATATTGTATTGTGCCTCATGGGCTGTTTGCCAAACATAGCTTCCATGTGCATTCTTTGTGAGTAAGCACAAAGAATAAGCAGACACAGAGCAAGAAAAGAATATGGTCCTCACAAATCTAAGACTAACAAATACATAATACTACAAACAGAATCCTACTCCGGTAGGGCTGGTTAGCACCAGTGCAAGACACTCCTGTGTATTTGAAGAAGGAATGGTAAATTATAATTACTTAATAAATATTTTTGTCAGATAAGGAAATCTTTCAAGAAAACATGTCATATGGTTTGATAAACTCAAACTCAATGAACTCAAAGTATATAATAAATTACTGATGGTGTTCCCTTTAGGTGAAAGCAAACCGTTGCTATCCTTGTCTTTCTTTTTTTTTTTTTTGTCCAGAACTGTAATACTGTAATGATTATTTTGCAGACCTTCATAGTGTTTTTCGATCATGTACTTAAGTATATTTCTGCAAAAAATGCTCTTTGTTGAGTCGAGGTTTTTTCTTAATAAGCAGTTGAACATCATCAATGCTGCTCTAGATCCATGTATTAGCCTCACAGCATCTGTAGTGTCCCCCCATGCTTTAGGTTGGGGACAAATTCTGAACTAATACTTATTTTTAAGGACTGTATGACACTTAAAGTTCCTTCTTTTCTTTTTCCATCTTCTTGCTTCTTGCTTATCCTTTTTAGCCTTCCTTTTTTCCCTGCTTATCAGCACTCTGCACCTGATGATCTGTTTTTCTCCTCCCCTGTGCAGCTCTTGGCCAGCCCACTGACACTACTGCATCCTCCTGTCACTTCCACTGCAGGGGCAAGGATGTGGGAGGGAAGCTGAGGTTCACCTTCTTGTGTGGAGACGTGTACAGAAGAGCAGTAGGGTGAGGAGAAGGAACAGCACCATGCTGTGACACAGTGGTTATGGCAGAGCTGCCTGGCAGCGGGCAGAGGAAGAAATGGGCAACTTAAGGAGCGGGTCAACACTGCTAACAAGAATAAGCTGAGAAGTAAGGTTGTAGGGTACGTGCCGTGTGGGGAGAGTAATTAGAGGACATGTAAATATAGGCCAGCCGAAGGTATGTGAAAATCTCAGTGGGGCTGTGCTGGCGAGCAGCTCGCAGCCATGCTCTGTGTGGTGCAGAGCTGCTGCTTTGCACCGCCTGCAGCCCGCCCTGCAGCGTGCTGTGTCCTGCCTCTCACACAATGAGCCCCCCAAGGGCTGCTCTCTGTGGTGCTCCTTAGATGTATGCACCAAACCTGATGAGACTGAACATTAATCAACACTACTTTGCTCACTTTAACATAAACTTTCCCTTCTATTGTTTCTGTACTTTTTATGATGTAAATAATATCAGGCGGCTCCAACTTTTCCAACTGAGTGTGGATAGCAAGCTGCGATGGAGCCAAGCAGGGCTTCTTGGATTTCTGACATGATAGAGATTAATCAGCACAACTGATACATACAGAGATGTACAGGACACAGGGAGCTGTACAGCAGGATGGGAAGCTCACAATGTGTCTCACTTGCTCCCTTTCTCCTGTACTTTCTCAAAATCAGCAGTGTAGAGGCTAAAATTTTCTGAAGCAGAGGACAAACAATGGGATAATGATATCCTAAGGGAACACACAGTGCTGAAATTTGTTGTAGTTGAAAGAAGAAGGTTGGGTTTTTTTAAATTGACTTTGGTTAAGTTATTGAGTTTGAGAGTTTGCTAAACCAAACAGCTTTTTTCCATATTCTCCATCTGGTCAGTTTGAGCACTCCCAATGCTTCTGAGCTCTTTAAAGGAAACAAAGGAGCAGATGATTCATTCCTCAGCTTGCCAGTCTGTCTTCCTGAAACCAAATTTGACCCAGTCTGCAATCTGCACAACCCCTTTTAGTGACACTCTTCAGTTAGGAAAAGTGGAGTATTTAAATTCCTACCAAGACCAAGTCTGCACACCAGAGCATCTCCATTTGTTTTGACTTCAGATATGCACGGGAGAGAATCTGTTCTATTTAAACCTTTAAAGTTGATACTAAACACCTGACTGCAGACCATGCAGAGAAACTTGTGAGGGGGTTTGCAAAGACGACAGCTGTATTGTCAGAAGACACAAGGAAATGTCTGGTCACCATCTGATGAACATAAAAAGGGAGGCAAGAGAGGTTTAAATGTAAAATTGTCCCAACTCAAAGTTAAGCATCCTGCAGTCAGCAGGACTAGGTAAACAAGGCTGCAGTATCCTTATGCTTCTGACACTCTTCTACATCCCCCACCAGGCTGGTGGTTTTCTGAAGGGCTGCTTGCAACAGCGCTGGACTTGCTGTCCCACCTGAGCTTACAGAAATCTTACTTGCCTCTTAAAGCACACCCAATTCACTTTTGGGGCCATCTTTTTGTGACTGGTAGTAAGCATAGCGGCTTATTAACCATTGCACTCCATGATCTTAAAGATCTTTTCCTACCTAAATGTTGGCTGGAGAATCAGCCAGAGTCAAGACAGCACTCAATACGAGTTAAAAATCTTGCTCGTTTATTCAGCTATTTGACGTACATTTATACTGTGCTAAGCATATCATGCACCTAACTCTGAACATCACTGGTTAAACCACAGCGTTCACGCGTCCTTGCATTATATATAATTGGTTCAGAAGCTCTGTCCACGAGGCTAAATGCTGCAAATCTTCCCTAACTTATGGTCAATGCATCCTGTCTAGCATCCTGTTACAGCTATTGCTCCAAACTTTACTTTCTCCTTATCCCATCTAAGGAATGGTTCAAGGACGTTTCATCTTCTACTCATCCCTTAAGCTAAGAGCAGGATTGTGCACATGTCCCTGCTTTTCCAGCCATGCATCCACACCTAACCAATTCTGTAATACAATGAATTTAAAGCCACTAAACACATTTCAGTTTCCAAGGCTCCTCAAAGGGCATACTCCAGACAGAGTCCTCACAGGTGTTGATATCGGTGGGATCTCCGGTGGTTCTGTCCGAGCCACCTCTCCCGGTGCCAGTCCCCGGCTCGGTCCCGGCTCGCTCCCTCCCGGTCCACGCCAGCTCTCGGCTGTCCCCCGCCGCGGCCCCCGCCCGCCTCCGGGGGGCAGCCCCGGCCAATGGCCCGCCGCCTGCCGCCGGCCGTGCCCGGCCCCGGGGCCGCCCCCGTTAAACGGCGGGGCCCGGCGTGCAGCGGCGGCCGTCCCTCGCCGCGCTGCCCGGCCCGCGGCCGCCATGGGGTGCGAGAGCGGCGCCGCGCTGCTGCTGCTGCCGCTCGCCCTGCAGCTGTGCCCGGCCCGCGCCGCCGCGCCCGCGCCCCGAGGTAAGGACCCCGCGCTCCCCTTTGCCCTCTCCCGTTTAGAAGGCTGTGGGCTCGCAGTGTCCCGTCCCCTGCCCTCCAGCCCGGGCAGCGAAAGGCAACACCTCTGCAGGTGCTAGGGAGGCCGGCGCCGTGGCGGGCGGCGGGAGCCGGCGGTGCCCGTCGGGGCGCGGAGCCCGCCCGCGGAGCCGCCCCGCCGCACTGGCGGTGCGCGCCGGAGGAGATGGAGATGCGGCCCCCGCAGCCTGCAAAAAGTGTGTTTGTAGGTGTGCTGGTAGGTGCGTGGAGCGTCTGAATAGCCCTTTTCGGCTGTG
This sequence comes from Prinia subflava, assembly GCF_021018805.1. Lineage (NCBI taxonomy): Eukaryota > Metazoa > Chordata > Aves > Passeriformes > Cisticolidae > Prinia > Prinia subflava. The sequence goes on along the minus strand of NC_086283.1, from coordinate 95,947,020 downwards.
AGTTCTCCTAAATGAGAAGTGGATTTCTAAGCCGTGAAAACTCTTTGGGAAAACTCTACTACATAGTAAAGTAAAGTTCATAGGAACACTCGTTCTTCTAAACGCAGGATTGCCGCGGCAATATTATGCACGTAGTAAGTCCGGAGCTGCTGTATTTTAGAGCTTAAGTGGGTGGTATCGCTCTGCGGTAGCAGCTTGTGACGGGAATCAGCTCGGCTGCCGACTGCAGAAGTTAGTGCAACTTCGTGCTACTCCAAGTGCCTTAAAGCTGCTTGTGGTTTTCTCTACGTTTTTAACCCCCTTCACTGCCTTACAGAATGATTTTTGATACTTCAATCGGTTATTACTTAAGCAGATCTAAAAGACAGCCAATCAAAACAATACAGCTCTGTTCCAAAAGCTTTTGTTGAAGACCGTTACAATGTGAAAACATTTCAGAGAATTGTTGTAATGACAAATTGTACACTACCAAATTAAACAAAAAGCCAGATTTCCAACTTGTCAGGGGCAGTGGACAGTGAAAAACTCCACTCTCTACAAGGGGTTGCTTTCAGCTTCTTGGAGTCAGTGGGAAATTGTTGTGGTAGGGGTTGGAATTTCACTCCAGGTGTCTGAGCCATTAATAGTTACCTTGAAAAGTGCTGAACAGTAATGAAGCAGTGTTGATACCTACAGTTATGATTAGGTGTGACCAGAAAACAGCCTTGGAAGGTCTTAAAAAGCTGGTGTGATATGGCAACAGAGTTAGAGGAAAGAAGGGGTGTTTTAAGTTCCACGCGCTCCTGTGTCACTAATTTCACTCCTCCATACCTCCCCATCCTAGCACTTACTGTCATGTCTTCTAGCTCTCATCTGGAGAGCTGGCCTTGATGGGTTTGGGCAGATTTCCAAAGTGTGGTTTGCCACTGTCTCACCATGTAGCTCATCCCTTGTTAGCATTTGGCTAGGAGGGTGAGCAACTCTATTCTAGGAACTGCGGAAGGAAAGTGGAGGAGAGAATTCCTGGTCTGTCCCACAGGCAGGCTCAGTTTAGCCCAGTGGGTATGCACACTCGTGCTTGAAGGCATGAAGACATGTTGGAGTTTTCAATCCATTGCATGGATTAAAACCAGCTGCTTGTGCCTTTCAGCTTTGGCAGTCCTATTCTATACATTTGCTTTCAAGTCTGCCTTTCCACAGAGAGGAACAAAGAGGCAAGGTTCCTCAGAAAATAAAATGTGAAATCTTTGTGGATCTTTTCTTCCCTCTTCCCCAACAAATAACAAATAATTGTCTCTGTAATAGCCAAGAGCTGTCTCAGCTCTGTTAAAGACGTAAAATGAATTTTCATAACCCCTCATTCTTCTGCTAGCTGCACTTTCTAGCATGTGTGTGAGTTGTACCTAAGGATGGTCCTCATCATGTAGTGCATCCATGTGCTCTTCAGTGAAGATATCCAAGGAAAGAGTTTGATGAAATGGTGCTGAAGGAGCTGGCTAAGGCACTGTGAGTTGTGGAACACAACTGCAAAACCAATTTGAGAATTAATTTAAATATGCAAATTACAAAAGTTTCAATAAATGTTTTCTCTAATGTTGGACAGATGTTTCACAGTGTTTTGTCATTACTTTTGTAATATTTTAAGTGACTCTAGCATAGATTAATGAGTATCACAGGAATTGATAGATATTCAACCAACAGACCTGTAACTGAACAAAATGTAGAGCTATATTTCATGCTCTCGGAGTCTTTGGTATTGTATTGCATTGCTCCAGCTGAGGAAACACAGCTGTATTTTATGAATGGCTATTCCTTGTAAAATGCTGTTGTACAGAGTAGTGAGTTGCATTTCAATCTCTTGCATAGGCAGTTGCTTTGCACTCTCTGCACTAAATGTGATGAAGTACCCAGCCTTTGCTTCTGCTTTCCACGTCACTGGTTTCAGTGGAAGCAGTGGTTGTCCTGGAGTGCTGTAAATCGGAACTGCATGAAAGAGAAATCTTTTGTCCAGGTCCACCTTACATATATGTTTCTTAGTTATTTGACAGTAGTATTACTAGTGCATGCAAATCAAGGGTCTGATATTTTTTGTGGTGTGTCCTGAAGATTCTCTGTAGAGTCATGAGATCCTTAGACTCAGTACAAGTGTAGACTTTGGAGATTATTTCAGTGACTTCATGAAATGAAGGGAAAAAGGTCTTCATTTTATCTCTTTTTTTGAAACGACATTAGTGTCTAAATGAATGGAGGCTTCAGAACGAGTGATGGGAGCAGCATGAACCCACAGTATAAGGGAACAGGGTTTCGCACATATCTGTGGGAAGGTCTGTGTGCCCGTGTGGTCGTTCTTTGAGTGCTCTTCAGTCTTTTCCTGTGTGTAGCATATGGAAACTGGAAAGGCGGGATAACCTCATCACCCTATAGACAACAACAGCTTTGGGGTTGTGCTGCGTAGACAAGGCTCATCTGCAAAGGTCCGCCTGTGTTTTAGCCTGGGAAACCAAACTTATCAGTACAACCATGGGATTGAATCAAGCTAAGGCACAGTGTGTTGCCATTGCTGTCTGCCTGGTGTTGCAGCTCTTCTCTGGTGACAGCTGTGCAGTGTTGTTCTGGTGTGGGAGAAAAATATGCCCCAGCTATGGTAGGGCTATGGAGTGTCAGTAGTATACAATGGCTCAATATGCTCTTATATTTAAATAACACTTGTGCATAATCATTTATCAGACTTTACTACCAGAGTATAGTATATATACTGCTTTAATTGCAGAGGATTGGAATAGGAGATAATCAGGAAACCTAACAGAAGAGTTCATTTAGTTTGGACATGTTGTGAGTTTAGGAACACTGAGGAAAGCCCCAGTTTGTTGTTTCAGTGCCATAAGGGACATAGGTGACAAATATATATGTGAAATCATAAACTCTTTACTGATGCATTTTGGAAAAACTAAAATAAAAATTTGAAACAGCTTTCACTATGCCTTGAAGGTTTGTGGGTTTTATTTTGTTTCATTGGGGGGGGGGGGGGGGGTTGTTTGTTTTTTGTCAGGTCTGTATTTCTTTGTTTTCTGTGCCAGAAGGGAAAGATGAGTCTTAATTGTATAATATATATTCTGAAAAGCCAGTGATGCGAGAAGAAGGCTGTGAACATCATATTGCTTACCTGGCTTTTTTGGCATTTTAATTGGTGCCCTGCAAATGCTATCAAAGGATACGCACTCTGGAAATGTGTATGAAAATTTTAATGCTGTGTCCTTATCTAACTGATATGTGAACACAGACATCTGCATTTATTAAAGCAGAAATCGGTTAAAAAGCTTTCTGTTGAGGTGAATCCTCAGAAGATAACTTTCGAGATCTACCAAAAGTCTCAATTTGAAGACTAGGTATTTCTGTATTAGTAACTTATCAATAATTCCTTTGAAAAATAAAAGTTGCTAAAATAGTATCAGTTCCAACAAATTACAGATATTTTGATAAAATCATGGAATAGTTGTAGCTGGCAGGCACCATTTAGTCCGAAGTTGCTGCATGTGTGGGGACATGTTTCATTAGACCACTTAGCTTAAGAGATACTTTCTAGTGCCTGGGATTTGGGCTTCATGTGATCTTTACAGATGATCATCATATTGATAATTTTCTTTAATTTTGTGTAGGAAGAGTGTATAGTCTCCAATATGTGCCTTCAAATCACATTCTTCTTTGGTCATTACTATATTTAATTTCCTGTTGAAATTTGCTTTATTTTTTTCCCCAGTTTTTGATCTTCTTCCTTATTCCAACAAGCGAGTGGTACTGAACTTCTTGCAACAAGCATTTGGGGATCCTATGCTGAATGAAGTGTACTTGCTCTCAACATTCAAATTACAGCCAAAGAGCACAGCCACTGTTTTTGGCCTATATTCATCAGCTGACAACAGCAAGTATTTTGAATTTACGGTAATGGGACGGATGAGTAAAGGTGAGTTTTTTGAAATGTGTATGGTAGAACTGGTGTTGGATCCATAGTTACTGGTGTGTGACAGATGAATGTTGGAAAATGTGTGATTAACCTTTGTGCTTGAGTCATTCCTGTTGCATGCTGTCACTTTTCACATCCCCTCTCACTCCCTCATCTCTTTGCTTCATCTCCTTGATGCTGCTCTCTCCTGGCCAGGGGAAGCTGACAATCAGCTGGTATCTCAGCTGCGATGCTTACTCTGAGCAATGCTGAGAAAAGAAGAAAAAACCATGGAGTGTGGAGCAAGGAGTCAATTTGGTTTGGTCTTTTTTTCAATTTTTTTTTTTATTTTCTTTTTCCCTAGGGACAATCACTGGTTCTTATTACTCAGGAATGCAAGGGGCACACGCACATGCTGCCTGATGCATATGAAAGGCAGGTTCTTATTCAGCTGACCCTGGAGGTTAGATGTGACTATACAAGACAAATATTCCTGGCACTTACAAGATTTGTTGGGTGAAATAAAGTGTTCTTTATTTACTGGAATTGGTTAATCAGGAGTCAGAGTAGGAACTGCAGCAGTTTTAGAAATAGTTTCATTGGTCTGTAAACCAGATCTAGGATATACTACAATTTTAAGGTTCAGTGAAAAATTGTTGATTTACATCCATTATGGTTGCTGCATTGACTTCATGACTGCTATAGTAATTTGCTACTGAGTAATTAGCTGAATTGAATATAATGTAAAATTCTGCTGAGAAATTTCAGTTTATACATAGGAAAATTAATCATATGCTGCAAAAGAGGAAAAGCACACCTTTTCATTAAACATTGTAGGGGAGTGGGTTAGATAAAACATTGGTAGGTTTATCAGGTCTGCCAAAATCCTTCTGAGGTAAGGGAATAAGAGCTATGAGTGTGTTGGGAATAAGTAATACATGGTCACACAATCTCATCAAAAGTGCCATACAATTCCTAACACTGACCTACCTAATTGCTAAATAAATGATAGATTACACATAGTCGCTCTCCCTCTCACACATGCACAGTTATATGTGTAAATGTTGTACATATGTATACAAACACATGTATCCACACAAATGTGTCTATATACATACAAGTTTGAACACATCAAGCTCTGATGTTCAAAAATATCTGCATGTCTGATGGTTACTGACAGTCTCTTAAGTCTGTTAAAAGTGTTTCTGGTGGAAGGTTATGTGGTTTCTTTTGGCTTTGTCCTCAGTGGGTTGGTGTTTAGGAAGTATCTGTGTGACAGGACAAATGCAATAGTGGCGTGTCTGTTGGCAGCATGAAGCCACTTGTCCTGTCGGTGACCAGTGCTGAGTAGATGGGGGACATCTGTAACCTGTCTGATGTAAGGGGTTGACCATCAGATTGATGTAAAGGATTGGCCAAAGAGAGGGAGGCTTTTTGCAGCAAGACTGTTCATTGGATCTCTTTGCCTCCTTAGTACTGTAGAGCACCTTGTTCAAGGCATATGGCAGTGAGCAAGTGGTAGGCAGTGTTTTCACATGATTTCTTTGGAAGTGTTAGGGATCCCATATGGCTGCCTCATACAGTAAGTTAAACTGCCTCCAGGAGATTCCCGTGTCAGCTGCAAGTATGGAGTGTGTGAGCTGTGTATGATCCTCTCAGGATCGAGCATCATCGCCTAAGTGGTGAACCAGTGTTGGCATCTCAGTAAAATACAAGGTCTTAATATCTGTGGTTTTGAAAGAAAGAATGAAGTTTCTCTGCGTGGTATTTCTAGTTATACATCCAAGTCTGATTTAAGGAGCTCAAAGCAGGCCTTAGTTATACTTTAAAATGTCACATTTAAGAGTTTTGTTCCCAATGGTTGCCTCATGTTCTGGTTTTATTGTGGCATAAGTGATAGTAACATATTTATAACACCTAAATGTTTTTAAAAGCACATGTCTAAATTACTGAGTTAACAGCTAAACTTATGGTAGACAATTGCACCTTTCAGGGACAGATAGCGACCGTGGATTTCTTATCCTTTTAAAATAATTCCTTTATAGACTGAACAGTAGTTAGTGCATAGAAATGTTCCAGTTAAACAATTCTATGAGGCAGCTCCTATTTTAGTTGAAAATTTCTTTCTTAAGCAGTTCACGTGACACTCTCTTGTTTATCTATAAAATATTCAAGCAGCAAACATACTGCAGGGGCTGGGATGAGTTAAATCTTAGAGGTGGAGACTGTGATCCAAGAAAATATCTCTTCAAAAGCCTACTCTAGTTTACCAGATGAATATTTGGCTTTGGCTGAGGGAAAAATAGTTGATCCTCCTCCCAAGCCTGATTGCTCCTTGTCGTGAAACTATTCTGGCAGAGTCTGTTCTGGGCCCTGCCTCCATCTCCTGTTTCCTTCTCTAGGCTACTGTTGTGTTTGGTCACTCTGAATGCAGGGCTCAGATCCAAAGACCTTACTTTTATATGAACAGGCGTGCATAATATTCACAAAAATGAAATGTCTGTAATGCTGCAATGTACTCTGTCTTGCTGTTTCTTTGAATTTGCCAAGAAATGCTACCTTTTAACAAGCTACTGGTGACCTCATGCACCTCAGCTTTGGCAGTGTTTTGACATAGACAGTAGTGAAAACATTCCTGATATTGATCACAGCTGCTGAGGCTCTAGCACTAGTGTAGACTTCAAAGACAGAGACATACCCTGCCCCATTCATGCTGGGTTTTTTTAATCATTTAATCTGGAGATTTTTTAATCATTAGACTGAGGAATTGGAAAAATTTTAGGGAGCATGTGCACAGTAAGTTGGGAGGTCACCAGCAAACAGGTGTCATAGCATCAAAGCAATTATATTAGCGTTATATTAGTATGTTATGGAAAGATGGGAAGGTAGTTTGTTAAATTAATAGAAATGGATGGTTTCAGTAAGTAGTTGTTATTAAGTCCAAAGCCAGTAGGAGCTTTTACCTCCACTATATCCACAATTTTTGGTTGACTTAGTGTCAGACCATTTGTGAGCTCTCACTTGATGCAACTGTAGCACCCATCTGTGAATTTCAGACTTTAGCAAGAGCCAGCATGTAAATATTTAGATGCCTGGTGTCTGTGCAGCTTGATTCCTCATTGCACATAACTGTTACCATCAGGAAATAAGTGACTGTTGGCTGGTGATCAGTGGGATCTTTGAAAGGTCTGTCCGAAATTGTAGGGTGGTTATACACTGTCCAGATGCATTCAGCTTGTTGCTGCTGCAGTTGGAGAGTCAGGGGCAGATTTTGTGGAGAGAACTAGCTAGATGATCTGAGAGATCTGGCTCACAGATTCTAGCTTACTGATCCAATTTCCTTAGGAAGGAGACTTTTTCAATATTACTCAACAGATATTTATTGTAGGTGTATTTGTCTGCTGTTGTGGTTTTTTTGATGGTGCATTTTCCTTAATGAAATAAGAATTTTTATCAGGTAGGTCAATCACTAATGCATTTAAAATGAGCTGAGAGAAAGTTTAGTTATCCCTAGGAGTGGATGATGCCTTTTCTGCATTATGCTTTGGTTTTACTGAATGTTTGTTACAGATAAGTGCAGGTTATTGGTTTGGAAACATGCTTCCTTTGGTTTTTCATTATGCATTTGGATACGCTCTTAGCTCCACTGTATGCTGTATGCATAACTGAAATTGATTTCCTAGTTGTACATTTCTGCTGCAGAGTATTTCTGGGTCTATCAGATATGTACGTACCAAAGTGCAGACTGCAGGTTGCCTGTTACACCCTGTGACTTTACCACTTGCCTTTTAGCACATTATGGCCTGTAAAGTGCCTTTGGTTAAGCCATTTAGAGAGGCCTGGACAATGCAGAGGTAAACTCAGCATAGGCAGCAGAGCTTTACAAATGGGGAGTCACGCAAGCATCCTGCTAGTGCTGCTTTGAGAGTCAATGTAACATTTATTACCATTGTGTCTGCATATGGGATGCATTTACAAAAGCAGACATGTGGAAAAATACCAGAGCAATTGCAGATTTCCACAGGATGTTCCTTGATCAGCCTGGGGCTATCTGCTACCCTCTGATAGTCCTGTGTGTTTTGCCCTAGCGGTGCTGCGCTATCTGAAGAACGATGGAAGGCTGAATTCCGTGATCTTTAGCAACATCCAGCTGGCTGATGGCAAACCCCACGCTGTCATCTTGTGGCTGAACGGCCTGCAGCAGGGACTGAGCACGGTAGAGTTGTATCTGGACTGCCTGCAAGTAGGTGCCATCGAGGACTTGCCAAAACCATTTTCAGCACTGTCTCAGAAGGTGGTGGCAGCTGAGTTGCGCACTCTCCAGGAGAAGCCACAGGTGAGCATGGAAACTGGGAATAGGCTGAGGACTTAGAGGGATCACCAGTGAACCTCTGGATCACTGAACTCAAACCTCAGTCTTCACAGCAGCCAAGCTCTGTACTGTAATAATTTAATAATAAGTTGTGAAATAAATGTAAATAAAAGCTCTCTATGGAGCAGGTGAAAGCGCACATGAACCCTATAATAATTATGCTATTTGTTTTAAATACAATTTTTAGCTTTTTTTAATAAAATCAAAAAAACCTAGTGCCTCTTTCACTTCAATCTAGTTGTTTTTTGGGGAGTGGTCTTTTTGTAATGGCTTAGCTAATGCAGTAAAGACAGCTTTTCACTGGCTTCTTACAGCTGTTCAGTATGAGCAATACTTGTCTGTGCTTCTTCTTCAGGATATGCCAAGAGGCTAAAAAAGACAAAACAAAGGGGGGACTCTCTTGGTGCCAGAGTGAAACCCTCATCTCTTTGACTGCAATAGCTTTTATTCCTCTGTCTGCCAACCAGGAGTTGATAAAGCTTGCTGTCATCTCCCTATCAGCAGTCTGAGATAAACAGTGTCTTCCACAGCATCTTCCATCATCATTAATCAAAAATACTTATTAGAAGGTGCAAGGGCATTCTGCCCCCAAGGTTGCCCACTTACTTTGTTTCATTGCAGTCTTGAAAGTGAGCCTGTTTTTATGGAGAAGACTGAGGTGTCCATATTCCTGACATGAATATATGTACCTGTTTGAGAACAGAAAAAAAAAAAAGACTGCTTTGGATGCACTTAAAAAAAAAGTATGCCACAAAAAAATATGTGAACTTCCTAGTATGTGAGATCATATGAATTGAAACAGTAAAAAAGAAAGTATGAGATAAAACAACAGCTATGTGAAAATCTACAAGGCAAAGATTAGAGATTTTGTACATTTCAAATTATGATGGATGGTCCTGAAGGGAATGGTGTAGGACCCTGCCTGCGTAGGACATTGATTCCCCCTCTTAAAAAAATTAATTTACTTTGTCTGATATTTCATATTTTTCCCATTGTTGTACTAGAATTGTGAGTTCTGTTTTTCTTGTGAGCCCAGGATACACTAGATGAGCTAAAGCTGGTGACTGGAGGAACCCTTGCTGAAGTGGGAAATCTGCAGGATTGTTTTCTTCAACAAATTGAGCCTGTACCTCAGTATACTGGTAAGGCCTGCAACTGGGAGTTAAAATCATTCCTAATGATACCAGTGCAAGGAAGCTAGTGTGATGAGTATTGAAAATGTGAGGAGGACTATAGTCAAGTAATAACAATTACTTGACTAAATTATAGCTATGACTTTTCCTGTCAATGTTTTAGAAATAGCTTTGTTTGGAGAGAAAACTGTTGCTGATGATAAAGCAATGAATTGTTATTTTAGTGAAAGACAAGTCTGTAATGAGGATTTTTTGGCCTAATGTGGAAGAATTTTTTTCAAAAACCTTTTGAAAGAGATTTTTTTTAGCCTAATTTGGAAGGAAATTTTTGTGATGATGACCTGTTTGTGTCAGGTTAATAATATTTTAAATATTCAAATTGCAAACAATTGCACATAGAAAGTAGTGCTAAATGGGGCACATTGCTATAGGCTGTATGAAAGGAAGGTGAAGTATCAAGACCTACCCATGTGCTTGTCACACAGACAATACTCAACTCTTGTTGAGCACTGGACTGTCACTGAGAGGGAAGGAGCAAGGTGTGACGAAGCTCACAGGAGACTGAAGGAAATGTTTTTGCTGTGGCTACAGAGCCTACATATCTGTGTTGGAAAAGTCATTGCAGAGTACGCAGTAGTCCTGCCAAAAATTAACCAAGGCTTTTGTCACTTGCTGAAGGGTACATTGATTTAAAACCAATTCCTTTTCTGCCTGTGCTGAGCATTGTGGAGACTGAGCTGGGAAGAGGGAGGAAGGGAAGGAGCTGAGGCTACTGGGATCCCTGCAGGGCCTCAGGGGCTTAATGCAAAGATGAGAGTGCTTCCTGACCTCTGGACACAGAAAACCTGTGCTAGACTGTCCCATCTGTAGTCATTCTAGTCCCTGTCCATCTGCCTTTCTGTTGAGGATGTGAGGGAGAAGAGTAGGCATGCAATATGTTAATATATGACAATCATAGGAAGGAAACTGGGTTCAAGGTTTAAAATAGGATCTGTGACATGTTCTCTCTTGTACCCTTTCCTGTCCTCCCTGCCAAACCTGATCCTCCAGCATTGCTAGCTTTTATAAGAACAGAGACAAGATGCAGAAATTTTATGAGAGCATCCTGGGTATGTCACATGAATGTAGGCATCAGTGGTGTGCAGTGGTAACAAAATCTGGTCTACCTTTTAGCTATGTAAATCCTTACTTCCAGATACTTCTGTTTCCTTGCTTCTTAACATATACACACTTAGATAGAAAAGTGAATTTCATCCTTAAAGCTCTCTCTTTGAGACTAAATCAACAGGCATTTGAACATGGAACTGAAGGGTAATTCCGTGTTTGCTTCTGCAAAAACTGGCTGCTCTCTTATGGCAAGTTTCCAAATTACAAACTTGCAGCTTTCTCATATGTAACTTTTTGCTCACTAATCAATAATGCAAATGGTAATATACAGACAGATACTATCTCTTTGTGGCTACCTCCACATGGCTTAGGCTCTCAAATTATATATGAGGTGCTTTTAACTTTCAAGTGGAATTAGTATCAACAACAACAACAATAATAATAACAATAACAATAATAAATAAACAACTACTCACATAAATACATTCAAAGTCTACATAGTCAAATACACAAAAAAAAGAAAGGTGGATGTTCCAACAGCAATTTTAACTTTCCGTATGCTTCATGATGCCATTCCATGGCAATAGTATATCAGATATTTTGCCTACTGCCAGGAAAAGCTGGAATGCAAGTGCTTAGCTACATGGGGCAGTGAGACCTAATATCTTGGTAAAAATGTATGCTTTCATATTAATTGGAAAATCCTTGGGAGTGCTTTGGACCTGGATAACTGCATGGCTTTGACTGTGTGCCTGGTTGTTGCTCACTGCTTTGGCAGCAGCATTCCCCCCATGTTCAGTCTGTGAGGCTGAGACACCTAAGCAGTGGGATGAGATTATGATAATCAGACACACACTGAAGATGCATATTTTGATTTTTGGGTAGAAAAATAGAATGCAAGGTGCACTGAGTTTGGTAGATGAGATTAGTATGCTGCATGTGATCATTATCACAAGATCATTCCCGTCACAAGGGGTCTTTGGAGGTTGTATAGTTCGTGTAGGGTACCTGAACATGACAAAGTATAAAAAAAAATAGCTATGTTGCACCAGACCAAAGGTTCTTTTAACCACGGTGCTGTTGGAGAGAATATGTCATTGTAGACCCACAGGCAAGAGCATAATGGAATGGAGTCTGAGTGTGGCTTTCTCTGAATGGTTCACTGTTCTCTAGTTCATGGTATTCAGAGCTCTTGACTCAGAGGTGATGTCTTTGTGGTTTGTACTCAGTATATGTTTTTGTCCATGAATCTGTCCAGTCAGTTTTGAATGCATGGTCAAGGATGTCTCCTGACAAGAAATTTATCACATGTTTGAGGAATATTTCCTTCTGTTTACTTGGGACCTGCCTCTTCCTAATTCCACGTGCAACTTGTATGCACAGCTTATTTGGTGAAAGATTATAGGCTGTTCAGAAACGTTTTTTCTTGTGTGCCATCATCTATTCTATAATCATGGTTCGCTTTTTGGACATGAAACCACAGGCTTCCAGAGTTCAAGAAGCTGGACAATGTTCTCATGCACCTGGTGTGATTCTTTGGATTGTACCATGTGAGGCCAGGATTTGACCTGATAATCCTCATGGGTCCCTTCCAACTCAGGCTATTCTATGATTCTGTGGGTATCATTCTCTTTGACTGACAATTCAGGATTTGAATGACACAGACAGGAGCAAGTGTGTTGCTTGAGCCAGAGAGCTGTTGTTCCCAGGAGAGGTAGAAGCAACAGCTCTGAGGTGTTTCACTGTGGCTAGTGTTCGTGCATGCCTGGGCCATTGACTGTGCAGTAAAGCTGGTTGCCTGGTCAAAATCCAGGGCCCTGTATCTGAACTGGTTGCATAGAGAAGCTATGGATGGCCCATCAGGAAATGTTGAAGGCCAGGCTAGATGAAACTTTGAGCATTCTGGTCTAGTGAAACGTGTTCCTGCCATGCAAGGAGGTTGGACTATGTGATCCTCAAAGCTCTTTTTCAATCCAAAATTCTGTGATTCTATACTGCAACGTCCTGGCAAGAGAAAGATGGGGCCTTCAGTTCCCTGTTGGTCAGTAATACTTCAGAGCAGTCTCTGAACTTAGTTATTACTGTGAAGGCCATTCTGTTAATCACATTGTTAATGACTCAGGAATATAGAGCTATGAAGTAGCTGAACTGGGGAGTTGCATTATTACATATTAGGGGTATGGATGAGAGGCTTCCTGGAAGGGCCAGATAACTGTATAGCTTCAGGCTGGTACCTTTTGCTTCCCTGCTTTCTCCTGGATCCATATACTGTGGACTGACAGTTTTCCTAAAGGCCTCTGTGAGTACTTATCCCTAAACATGGGTTATTCTGCTGCAAGTGGGGCCTGCTGTTGGAATCGCTTTTAATGGAAGAGAAAAACAAACAAACAAACAAGTGTATTCAATCTGTTTCTGCTCTGCTGTCTAAATATGCACACAGGACATGTAGTTCATGACAGTTTAACCTGTTTAGCCCACCTTAATGTTCAGCAGTCTGCAAAACTTAACAACTGAATAGATCTGGTTTTGATTTAGATGCTAGCCAACAAACACCATCTGAAATCTTGAAAATATTTTGCAGATTTCAATCAATAATGCCTAATGTCTTGAGTTATGTAAAAAAAAAAAAAATCCAGACCAAGACACCTAAATAAGTCTATGTTTTAAAAATAAAGCAAGAACAGGCCCCAGCATCTGTCCTGACAGCATGTGTGCCAGGTTCCACTATGGGATTCTAAAATATTCATGATATTATGTCCTGCTGTTGTCATCCAAATAAATATATGGCAAGGTTAGGACAAGAACAGAGGCAGGCTCTGGAACAGGTGATTCCTGACTCCTTAAACTTTTTCAGTGTTTTGGTGAGAAAATATGAAGTGAAGAAACCATAGTATGTGAGGAGTTGGACAATTCCCACTAGAATGTTTGGAAACAGTTAGACATGCTTTGAAGTACAAAACAATGAGGTAAACATCAAGAGAAGCATTTTTCATATAAGCTTTCAGTACTCACAAAAATAACATGTGAATAAACCTCCCTGAAGCTATCAGGAATAATATCAAAATATCCTACCTGCCTAGACTGTGGAAGAGCATATATTTGTGGAGTTTGTTTTTAGATACAGACTTAGAGAAGTAAACAAATATCTTCTTGAGAGGTAAAAATGCAGAAGTGAGCTGCAAACAGAAGCACCCATAAGTCACTGTGCTAAACAGGCTTTCTGCTTCTTCTCTGTCACTGGCTCAAAACCAGTGTTTCATTCAAGAGATTAAAATCTCCTGTAAAGATCTTGGGTTTGGTCTGGTCCTTCCCTATGACTCATTACAGATGTAACTTTTGGTCTTGTCTTAAAGGTCTTTGTTTTGTTACTTAGTATTGAGGACTGATTTTTGGTGTGAGTTCATAGTCTGTTAAGTAGAAGTTTTGTGAGTCCATACAAAGAAAGCAAATGCAGCCATGAAACTTGTGTGCAGTGTGATGAGCTGCCTTTGAGAAGAAAACCCAGGTGACAATTGCAGTTACTAAAAACACTGTTTTGTCAGAGCAGGCACTGTTGATGTGTGCTCAGAGCTTCACAGTGAGCTTGGTCAGAAAGCTGGGTAACTTCACTTTGAAAAATATGTGTACATTAGTTGTGGTTACAACTGTGCTGTGCCAGCAGGACCTAAGAAGTAATCAAGCCCCTGTACTAGGGATGGGTGAGCCACACCTCAAATCCTTGTTCAGTTTTGGGCCCCTCATTTTAAAACTGAGATCAAGGTGCTGGAGGGAGTTTAGTGAGGGCAGCAAGGGTGGTGAAAGGACTAGAAAATGTCATATGAGGAACAGCCGAGGGAGCTGGGTTTGTTCAGTCTCCAGAAGAGGAGGCACAGGGGGACTTCATTGGTTTCTACGACCACCTGAAAGGAGGGTACAGCCAGGTGGGCACCAGTCTCTTCTGCCATGCCTGCAGTAGGAGGACAACAGGAACTGGCCTTAAGCTGAGACAGGGGAGATTCGGCCTAAATAATACAAATATGTTTTTCATTATTAGAGTGGTCAGGCATTGGAATAGGTTGCCCGGGGAGATGGTGGAATTCCCTGGAGGTACTCTGGTGGTGTCTGCATCTGGTGGTAAGGTGATGGTTTAGTGGTTGAGGGGTCACAGTGGTAGTGCTGGGTGGATGGTTAGACTGCATGATCTTAAAGGTCTCCTCCAACACTGATGATTCTGTGGTTCTGATTCTATGACATGGAATGCACTTATGCAGGGTGTCTTCCCATTGCATGCACATTTGCTTCATGGCCTCACCATGGCCTCACCATGGCCTCACCTTGCCCTCCTGCCCCAGATAGGTTATCACAAATACCCAGTTCTGAAATCCTGAGGTTTCACTGAGGGTTGCTGGTTTCAGGCCTGGGGGGAAGCAATAGCACTGCTGGCATTAGTTGCCTAGGAGAGCCTTAACACTGAAGTAATGGTAGAATAATCATGATCTTGTTTTTGTCTCTGTGGAGAGCTTTCTGCTTTGCCCATTTCTGTGCTATATGAGGAGTTCAGTCCAGAAAAGCCTTGAGTTCATGAAAATCACACTATAAAATTTGAGATAAATACTGTGTTTGCTCTGATGACTTCTACATGGCTTGCATAACAGTAGTGTCTGCCCTCCATGGCTCTTCCTCAGAAATTACTATGACAAATGAAGAAGAGTTATGTTGTGCACTCTTTTTTATTGCTATTTCCCTGCAGGTGATTTTAATAGGCAGCTGATGGGTCAAATGATGCAGATGAATCAAATACTGGGAGATGTGAAAGACCTTCTTAGACAACAGGTACTGTATAGAGGCTTTGGAGTGAAATATCCCAATTTTGCCCCTGTGATAGAGTCAGCACAGATTTCAGGTAAGCAGTAAACTCCTGTGTAGAATTATTGCCTTGAAGGCATGATACAATCGAGAAGAAATAATCATATAGGTCCTGGTACCCTGTGATTGCAAAGGAGGGTCATTGAATGTGGGCGTGTATGGGGCTTGCCTATTCAGATCCAGAAAATTTAGTGACGGATGAGGGAGTAGCCATCCTAGCCCAGTATTAGATAGTTGTGGGTCTGTTGCATGGAACTGAAATTGCATTTGTTTCATGTGCTGGTGGGTGTCAGAACTGGAATAGCTGGTGGCACATTCCATTGGTCAAATGAGGACCTTCAGACCTTTAAAGGTCCTGTTGATGGAGGCTGAACCTAAGTACATCCATTAACCATACCCTTAATTTTGTGGAGCACAAAGAGCATCTCATTTAAATCGAGTTACCTGTGTTGCATGGTTTGAGTGGGGACTCAGATCTTGGGGACTAATGGTTCTTCTCTCAGCCAGGTGCAAATTGGAACTGTCTGTACCCAAATAATTTTTATTTCCTATATTCTCAAGGTCAAAGAAACAACTTTTCTGAGAAATACCATAGCTGAGTGCCAAGCATGTGGTGAGTGTTCCTGTTATTGCTGGTAATCTAGAAAAGAGTTGCTTTAAAACTAGTATTGTTTGCGTTAGCTTTATGTGGTTTCTAAAAAGTACTTTGTTAAAAATACTGTGTCCAAAGTTCTAGAATTATTTGTATTTGGACACAAGTTTAAAATAGATATTCATTAGAGAAAAAGCTTCCACTGACCCAACAATCACCTATTGGGGGATAAAAGGCCACTAAACCAAGCAGTCCCACTCAGGCTGTACTGTCAGTTCTCACTCTGCCACAAAGCTGTGCCATGTGTTTCTGTGGGGGGAGACACTTCTCCCAGCTACCTCATGCACAATTTTCATAGAAGGATGAGGAAGGAATCGTGTTTTTCCCTGGCTGGTATTATCAGTCTAGAAAGACCCTATGTAGTCCACCTGAAGTCTGTCTGATTCTGAATAGGCAGTCACCAGTTAACAGCTGTAAGACCCCAAAGGTGATCTTCATCTTTTCTCTAAAGGAAGAAAATGCATACTTTTCCAAATGTCACTGCATGGCCCTCCTGCATCACACACAACTGGCAATCAGTACACAAGTGCAGTCAGTATAAAACCCATTATACTTGCTTACTGTGTGAGATGAAAGTCTTAAACACATCAGGCCTTTTAGTTGATTTCTTTTCCCAGTCTGTCAGCCTCATCAAAACTCAAGTTGAGCTCTAGGCAGGGTAACCTTTTTATGTGTAAGTGCCAAAGGAAAAGTCAAATTCTTACATGCATTTGTACCAAGGTTCTGTGCCTGCCAGAGTTTCAGAAAGACTTGTCTTTGGCTGGTCTTTGTGCACCTAAGCCTGTGTCCTGCTGTGTTTGTGAGCTGCCACTTGCTCCTTCTTTATTCTTCTTATTTGTAGACTGTCAGAGATGCTGTTATGAAACCAGAACATTGTTTTTCTAATGAAGTGGTAGTGTTGCCAGTTTAGCCAGAGAAATGCCCTGTATTTGTACTCGTATACTTGAGTCCCTTGTTCTGAGGTCACAGAGTTTTCTTCCCTGGCCAGCAGCAGATGTTTTAGGACTAACATAGGAGGAAGGCTCCCCTTTGTAGCCAGGAGAAGCACATGGACCTAAAAGAACAGCTTCAATTTCCTCCTGCTGGGGACACAAGTAAGTTCCTGTGGCATTTGCAGCATGGAGTCTGTCCAGCCACAGCACAGCTGGCAGCAGCACAGTGCCGGGATGTGAAGTGTCTTGGGAATTTCTTCAGAATGCTTGACAGCTGAGAGCCATTATGAACGTTTCTTTCAACCACTGAAACTGTTGTTCTTTCTGCATTAAAGGTTTAGGCACTGTGAGTTTTCCAACTCAGCTTCCGAGGCGCACTAAACCAAAATGTGAAGTTAATTCCTGCTTCAGGGGAGTGAGGTGCATGGAGACAGCAGAGGGATTTCAGTGTGGGCCTTGCCCTGAAGGACTCACGGGAAATGGAGTTACATGCTCAGATATTGATGAGGTAAAATAGTGACTTTCACTGAATTAAAAAGAAAAGCTAAAAAGCAACTGTTCCATACATATCAATGGGTTGCTAATACTTGCTGTCTTCAGCATTTACTAACTGCTTGCACAGTGAATATTAATTAATTTTGATTTGGTTTTATATCCTTTTTTGCTGTTTCTTCAACTTTATGGAGGTTATGTGTGTGAAAACTTGAAATACTCTGGTGAATTGAAAAGTCAATTAAAGGAGCTTAGTGTTTGGGAAAAAACTCCAGAACCTAAACCCAACCAGAACAAACTTTTGACATTGTCATTTCTATTCTACAAGAAGATGCTGCAGCTTTTATAGGCTGCAGAAGCACTTTAAAAAAAATAAATTATATTTTTTAATTTTTTATTTAATTTTTGTTTGTTTGTTTAATTTTTTTTTTAATTTTAGTATGGGCTTTGTTTCTTTACATTGTGCTCCTGAACCAGCCTAACCAGCCTTGGAGACCAAAATCTTTCTTCAACCCAAACTGGAGTCATGTTTACCTTACCTTAAAAGTCCATGAAAGAAAATAACCCATCATTGTAATTTTCCCTTTTGCTTCTTTGTGTTTGTATTGAAATCTGATAATGTTGACTTAAATCTTCTTAAATTTTCTTGTGCTATATGTTAGAAATTCAGAGCTTGCTTGTATTAAGGACTGAATTAATAAATTTACAGTATCTTAAATGATAAAAGAAAACTTGTGTTAATTGGAATGTGACACACACTCGGTACAGAAACAACAAAACCAGTTACAGGTTCACTGCATTTTTTCTGTGAGATGGTTTTCACCATTACTCTTTAGTCTTTTTAGTGGAAAAGCACCTGGATGTAGTAGACCAAGGAACCAGCATAATTAGGTCATAAATTGCACCTGTGGAGAACAGAGTACTACCAGAGTTCCTGCTTAATATTGTAAAACAGCAAAAGCAATGCCCTTTTTCTCCTTCCTAGCCAGCAGGAAATGTGCTTTGACTGCTCTTTTGATTTGCTCTCTCCTGTACACCATCAGGATGTGCCTTACACCTGCCTGTGAAAAACACTGGGGAGAGAACGTGACTTGAGTGTGGTGATTTCCTGAGGCACAGGCAATGTCTCCAGTTTTGCCTTACGTGGCACGAACTGTGTCTGCTGCAACAGAAGGCACAAAAAATGGGGGTGAAGCTCTGAAATGTGAATGCAAGTGATGGATCCAAGACAGCTGTGGTCCATGTTTCATGCTACAGACAGGCATGGTGTGAGGCTCAAGCCTAGGTGGAGCCTGCCAGTGCGAATGGGTTTCACCTCCGGAGCTATTTTCAGACTGAGGCAATAATCTCCTCCCTGCCATTTTCAGGATTGGAGCAACACTACCCATTACAGCAGTGGTGGAAAAAGAAGCAGAGACTGGTTTTTGATGTCTTGATATTAAAGTGGTTGTCTGTTAGCAGTCAGGCTCTAATCACTGGAGATTCATGTACCTTCATCTTCCTGCCACCACTCCACTTGACAGACTTGGTTTCACATTAGAAACAGCAAGAGATTTTTGCCAAAATTGTGTTATAGAAATACAGTCTTGCTTATTATGAAGTATTTATGTGGACATTGCCATTAAAATGCCACCTTGTCAGGATCAGTTTTGTTCACCAGTAAATACCTACTTAATCAGCTGGATTTTTACTCAGATTCACACAGGGAGAAATAAAGAAGCCATAAATGGCAGTAATTTTGAATTGTCTAATGAGAGGGGATGTGTCATATTTCTTGTTTTCCTGACTTAGCTGATACGCAGGAAAGTTTTTTTGGTTGGCTGGTTGGTTGGTTTTGGTTTGTTTTTTTTAAAATTTATTTAAAGCCAGTTGAATGAACTATTTCTGTACTTCCTAATAATAGGCATTTTAAAAGAAGTTATTGTACAAACTCTGGTAAAGACAAATCTGGAAGATTCCTCACTAAGAGCTGTCATAATCTTTCCTGAAGTTGTTAGCATCTCTGCAGCATTGTCCCTAATTCATTACCAGTTTGAAGACATTGCTTTGGTATTCTGGTGCCCATTGTCTTGGGAGCTGCAGCTCTGCTCTGTGTGCCGTGGAATTTGGGTGCCCTCTGCTGCTTACAATAAAGAATCCACAGCAAAATAAAGAGGCACAAGATGTCTGTCCTAGGTTTGACATTCTCCTTATATTACTTATTGACATACTATTAACAAATCTTTCTGTCAAACATACCTTGATATTATGCATACCTTTTCTTGCTTTGTGTGTGTGTTTTGTTACAAGTTGTATGACTCTTGTAGGTGGACATTGTCAGGTTTGTTCTCCCTCCATCTTGCAGATGCTTTTCTGTTAGTGATGGAAGGAGAAAAGAAAGGCTTTTCAAGGAAAAACCCTTTAGCATTTCTTTCTTGCACATCTCATTTGTTGTTTTCTTTGAGCCCTGGGCAGCAGGATAGCATGTTGATGTTTTTGGTACTGGTATAAACATTACTTAGCAGCTAGTGTTGGTGTTGGATAGACAGCAATGCAGGATGTGTTTCCCAAACTGGAATCCACAAGATCAGTGAAATCGGTCACAGCTGTTTTGTAAAACTGTATAAGGCAATGAAGTGAATAGTGCCTTCAGGCCAAGGGTGATTTTGTGGACATGTGATATTTTGGGAGAAGTTCCAGGGATTGTCTGTGGGCCTCCGGTCTAGAAATGTGTGGATGCCACTGACACATCCCTGCTTATCTGGCTTATGTTTGGATTCCTTCTGGCTATGAGGCTTTTCCAAATATAAATGAAGGAAAATGCTGCTGCCACTTCTGTGTGTACAAAACACATCAGAAGTGTTGTTTGGAGGCTTGGAGTTATGTGGCTTTCCTGATATTGTGGTCTGGACCCTTCCAGGAGCCTTTCAGCCTCCAAGGGATCTGAATCTGCCCAGCTAAAGGAAGGATTCAGGATGAGAGTTTAGGACATAAACTACAGGCTGTAATGGAAGGTTGCAAATGTTATTTAAATTTAGCTGAAGACTTACTGAGGTCAGATATACCTGCAGAGACGGTTTCCTCTCTCAGCCCTCTCTGAACAGAGGACATACCTGTGTTGCATGTAGCATTGCCTTTGGTGAGAGGTCTGCACACAGTCAGATGTTACTGAAGGATGTTACAGGGGATGTCACTGGAGCACAAACAGTGCTTGGTTTGTTTTCCCTTTGCAGTGTCGTTACAACCCTTGCTTCCCTGGCGTGCGATGTGTGAACACGGCTCCCGGGTTCCGGTGTGAGACCTGTCCTCCCGGGTACACAGGACAAACCATGCAGGGGATAGGACTCAGCTATGCCAAGAGCAACAAGCAGGTGAGTTCTAGCACCTCCATGACAGCTTCCAAGGTGCTGGTTGTATATTAGCAGTGCGTCTGTATTACGTTGTGTTTATTTTTCAGTCGTTCCATAATTGCCTTATGCTGTCAGGCAGAGCTCAGAGTGTTTCAGTGAGAAATCTGAACTGTGTTTGCATAGATTTAATGGGAGTATTAACAATGTAATACTCTTGACTGGCATAAAGACAAGAAAAAATGTCATTATCTTTGTAAGAATCTCTGCTCAGCTTCAGGGGGCTCTGTTATTTTTGGAAACTGCCTTTGAACTAGGAAGAAAATTATTAAAAAGGGCTATTATACTGTATTTTTTTGCGTATTTCTGTAAGCACCCTGCAATGGGAACACAGGTTTTGTGTAAACTTTTCTGGGTGAACCAGACCAGTTGAAATTTTCTGTTTCTTCAGGGTTTGGAAAGTTAGCCTGTGCATATGTCTGTGACATTCTGAGAGCAGTTTCAGGAGAGACTACATCTCTTTTCCGGTCCTAAACTGTGGTGTTGTTTCTTCAGTCTTCGGTCTCAATAAATTGACATTATTTTTATTATTTGTGGATTTGGTTTATTGCTAGGTCTGCTTAGATATTGATGAATGTCAGAATGGAGGACTTGGACTCTGTGTTCCGAATTCCCATTGCATAAACACTTTGGTAAGCGTCTTTTCATTTATGCCTTTAAAAAATCAATTGTTTTAAAATTCCGTGAGACTAGAATTGGATTTATGGGTCTGATGAAGGAGCAATTAATAATACAATTTTTTCTTTGTCTTCTTATAAATCAAAGAAGTATTTCCTCTTTTCCTAGCCAATAATAAAAAAAAAATACTTGATTTGTCATGAGCATATCCATCTGAATTGTATCCTTATCACTTTCTCTGAAGAGCAGAAGCTCTTCTCTCCATACTATCCAGTGACGTGCTTTTATGGGTATGTTATTGAAAGAAACCTCCTTTGAAAGATTAAACCTCTGCTTCCCATTCCTCCTGCCTCCTCAGAACTACTGCAACTCCCCTGGGTGCTCTCTTTATAGGAGTTATGCATACAGTAGCAGCTATCCCTCTAAATAAATGGAAATAGAGAGAGCTGCAATTGGTACATGACTGTTAATGCCTGTAGATATTAAACCCAGGAGAGCAAGCGTAGAAGTAAAAATGGTTTGAAAGATGTTAGGATCCAATAAAAAGGGCATACAACCACTTGATTGCTATGAAGCAAGTTGGACACAGAATCACATGATCTTAGGATCATTTATGATAGAAAAGACCCTTAAGGCCAAGTCCAGCTCTTAACACAGCACTAACAATCCCACTGCTACACCATTTCCCCAGCTGCCACATCCACACCTATTTTGAACACTTTCAAGAATAATGAGTCTACCACTTCCCTGGGCAGCCTGTTTCAATGCTTGACAATCCTTTGTGTAAACAAATTATTGCTAATATTCAATCTCAGTCTCCCCTGACCTGAGAGGGCCTGAGGATCTGAGGCCATTTCTTCTTGTTCTATCACCTCTTACTTGGGAGAAAATACTGAACACTACCCACCTGTAGCATCCTTCCTGGTACTTGCAGAGTGATAAGGTCCCCCCTGAGCCTCCTTTTCTCCAACCTTAAACACCCCCAGCTACCTTGGGCACTCGTCATTGGACTTGTGCTCCAGACCCTTCACCAGTTTTGTTGCTGTTCTCTGGACTCACTCCAGCACCTCAGTGTCTTTCTTATAGTGAAGAGCCCAGCCCTGCACACAGCACTCGAGCTGTGGCCTCACCAGTGCCAGCACAGGGGACAATCCCTGCCCTGGCCCTGCTGGCCACACCACTGCTGATCCAGGCCAGGATGCCCTTGGCCTTCTTGGCCCCCTGGGCACTGCTGCCTCATGTTCAGCTGCTGGCACAGCACCCCCAGGTCCTTCCCAGCCCCTCTGCCCCAGCCTGTGGAGCTGCCTTGGGGAACAGCATCTGTGACTGGCCACCAGCTGGATGTAACTCCTCTCACCAGCACTCTCTGGGCCCAGCCATCCAGGCAGTTTTTCACTTGGGCATCTGTCCAAGCCATCAGCTGCCAGTTTCCCCAGGGGATTGCTGTGGGAAATGGTGTCAGAGGCTCACATACTGAGCAGGTCCCTCTGTTACAGAACAAGCAGGACCTGCCTCACATAAATTTGTGCTGGCTGGGCCTTATCCCCTGGTTGTCCTGTGCATGCCACAGGCTTTCTTCATAGCAGGAGAAAGGTTAAAAGTATCCTTCAGGTGTAAAAGTGGTCCTTTCTGCAGCAAGGTACTGTTGAGGCTACCATCTGTGTTCAGTGGTAGCTTTCATTGAGAGTAAGCTTGTTTTCTTAGGGCTGCTTTGACTGTTCACTGTTTGTTTCACTGTTTATATCTCTTTTTTTAATATCTAGACCATTTGCTGTCACATGTATCTTGCTGCATGACTAGACATGCAGCCTCTTTGGGAAGCCATCAGGCTGCAGAGGGCAGGCACCAAGTGTCCTGCCATCTGTCAAAATGAGCAGTGTGGGGTTTCTAATCCCTTATCCCTTCAGAAACAGTCTGGTCTGGAAGAGCTGCCTTAGAGGCTATTTTAATGCATACCAGAGCTTCATATAGGACAGAATATACTGAGCAAATTCAGCAGACTCCAGAAGATACCACCCGACCGTCTGTTAGGATAAAGTGCATAGGCTGGTGTGTTTTAAATAAGCCATACCATTTGCATGGCCCAGGGGTTATTTTACTCTTCAGTCATCTGTTTATTTTCATCTTCATCCTGAAAGTATGCAGATAAAACAGAGTTAAAATTTGTAATGAAGTTAGGAATAGGGGAAAGAAAATAATTCCCATCTGAGCAGTAAGTAGATTTCTCTACAATGGTGGACTACAGCAGTCCTGACAGTTCTTCCAACAGACTTGTACATAAAGAGTGAAATTGTATGAAGCACCTCCATTTCACCAATGCACACGTTTGTCAGAGATCTGCCCATTTCTGTCCCTTGACATGTCAAAAAATAATTACTCTCCATAAGCTAAAAAGATTGTTCTCAATTAACTTTTATGTCTTAAGTTACAGGTCTACAAGAATGTAAGACAGAGACAAAAGCACACTGGATGCCTAAAGAAGACCTCACTTTATCAGCATTTATCTTTTTATATCTCATATAAATGCCCCAGCATATAATGAGATTCCTTTGTTGAGCTCCTTTGTGTTTGTTTACACAAGAGAGTAATACATATGAAATATATAGGCATGTGTCGTGGTAAACTGTAGCAAAAACTTACATGGATGTTCTTACTGCAGTGTAAATGAGGATGGCTGTGTATTCAGATACAGAATCTTTTTCTGAAGAAAAAGATTTGGATCAAATTGGCTTAAAAACATTTCAGCTTAAAAAATAAGACAAAGACATGATGAACTTTTTTATCTCTGATTAAAATTTGTGTCCAGTTGCCTTTACACAACTGATAGGTGTGCTTTACAGTGAAATAAGATCATCCAGCCTGACTCATCAGCTGCTGCTTAGAGTTTTGCACAAAGTTTCAGCCTCCTGGAAGCAGTGCAGGGTGATGCTGGCAAGGACAAGGCATCATAAGAAGCTTTTGCTGCTTTTGACTTTTCTCTGGCTTAACAAAACACTGGTCTAAACAGGCAGAAGTTGAGTGTGTTTTCCATCACGTACTCTGGGAGCCAAATATCATTTTCCTGTAGAAAATGAAGTTTGTTCACAGTACAAGAGGCCTCAGTGGATGAAAAACTACGCTTACAATAAACAGTATGACTTGAATCTTGTTCTTGTGCTTGCTTTAAAAAGGAAAAAAGTACCATTGAAGGGCTGGCTGGTGACTTTTTGTTCTTACAGGGGTCTTACCACTGTGGCCAGTGCAAACCAGGATATACTGGAGACCAAACCAGAGGATGCCAGGCTGAACGGAGCTGTAGGAGTCGAGCCCTCAATCCATGCAGCATCCATGCCCGTTGCATTGAGGAGAGGAGAGGAGAGGTGACATGTACTGTGAGTTCATTAATTCATGCATTTTTACAGTGAAATCCAGTCTCTTTTAGGCTGGAAATGAGAAGGGCTTTGTGGTCATTTTATACGGTCAGATGTTTTACCAATTGTGGCGCACCAGCCAAGACCAGCTGTGAGAACTGGCTTGCACTTGTTTTGTTCTTGCCACATGTCTGTAAAGCAGCCATATTCATGTATCATATTTACTGTGTCTGTGAAATCAGATCTTTAGGAATCACTTTTGTAGACTTTCTGTAGTCTCCTCAGAAAAGACTGTCAAGTGTCACTCCACAGAAAACATCGTAAGGACAAATTCCTCTCCTGGTGCTCAGCTACATAGCTGAGGATCCTCTCTGCACAGCCAACATGCCTGTATTTGCTGGCTGATAGAGACAATGTTTTTAAAGTGACATGACAGATTCCAGGCACAGGGGGGTCATATTGTGCTTAGCAGCTATGGAAGCAGAGGAGCATAAGTAGCATATGAACATACACTAAGAGTATACTGAAATGTATTATCTAGGTTTTCCATCTTGCAACAGAATGCAGGAGACTAATCCTGTGTCCTAAATTTGGATACAGTGCATGCTTTTGCTGGTGCTTGCTTTGGTCTCATTTTTAAGTACATCTGTTTCAAAGATAAATAATCTAGGATATTTTAAGTCCATGCTGTAATGGGAAGATGCCTAGATACTTGTAGTAGGCAAGTCCTGGTTTTAAGGGAAGACCAGATTTTGACTGAAGTTCTTTGCATATGTCTTTGACACAAATAATGTGTTGGTTTGAAACAGTAAATAGTTTAGTTGGCTAGGAGAAACTTGTGTGCAGATGCATTTATTTTGCAGATGCAAACTTAGTAACTGCCAACACAGTTTTGTCTTAAAACTTCCTCTAGTCGCAGATGTGTTCTTGAGATACTGAACAAAACACAGTCATCCCACCTAACCACATGCCCTTTGCCAAGATGCTAGGTGCATACTCTGCCTAGGTCTCCTCTTTTCTTTTACTCAACCAGCCAGTGAGAGGCCAAAATTAGTTCCTGGCCAGGGTCTATAAGAAATCTATAGCTCCAGCGAATATCATTAGGTGTGGCAGACACACATTCCAGTTGTAGCTCTTTCTAGCTACGTCTGGATACACTGCAGCATCTCTCAATGTGGAAAGAAAACCTTTGTTTCAAGCTCTCTGTATCTCATTGTACTTCAGTATCTGGCCATGACTTCCATATGCTGCTGTTTTCAAGACTGGTGTGAGTTTTCCTTCTTGAATATTCCTATTGTGACTCATTAACCTTTTGATAGTACTACCATGATGTTTTATTGATAGTGTGGCATTGGCTGGGCTGGTGATGGTTATATTTGTGGAAAAGATGTTGACATTGATGGCTATCCTAATGAAGAACTCTCATGCTCTGCTGAAAACTGCAGAAAGGTAAGAAATGTTTTCTCAATTCTATAATAATTCAGAGCATGAAGGGATAAAGAGGAAGACTGTAAGAAACATGACTCAATGTATTCATCTTTTATTCAGAATTCTATTTAGTTTGATAATTGCCAATTAATTAATAATAGGAAAAAGTCATTCACATTATGAAGGTATCCAGTTTATCTATGGAACACCAGACCTGTCTCCTTTTTTGTCTAGGACAATTGCAGGTTTGTCCCAAACTCTGGACAAGAAGATGCTGATGGTGATGGGATTGGAGATGCCTGTGATGATGATGCAGATGGAGATGGCATTCCCAATGAGCAGGTGCTGTGTGTAGATCAGATTTCCCATTGCTGCAATTCTGAAATCTGATTCACTGCTGTTTGCCAGAGATTGTTACATACCCATCACTGTCAGTGGCCCCTTAAATCCTGTCTTTCTCTTTTATATAATCCTCATTCGTACAAGACTTAAACCA
This sequence comes from Prinia subflava, assembly GCF_021018805.1. Taxonomy (NCBI): domain Eukaryota; kingdom Metazoa; phylum Chordata; class Aves; order Passeriformes; family Cisticolidae; genus Prinia; species Prinia subflava. The sequence goes on along the minus strand of NC_086283.1, from coordinate 95,920,290 downwards.
CACAGCCTTAAATCCTACCTGTGTATTCTCTGTCACTACCTTTCATCATTTAATTCTAGAGCTTTTTGTGTATAGAGCTTGTGTCCTTCAGTCACACTGTCCCATAGCATGACCTTCAGGAACATGACTTGCATTAACATCTTTCTATTTAAAGAGCAGGTTGACCTGACAACACATTTCATTAGGGATCAAAACCCACATAAATTAATGTGTGTCTTGCCAATAACTTGAAAAAGCTTTGAATTGTATCCTCAAAGCAGAAGAGGTTTCCACATGGATACACACACCAGAATATATTAGAGGATAGATCCAGATTGGAAAAGCTGTTTTGTTTTCACCCTGTATTCTTACAAGCCCACTGTTGTTCTATATTAAGATTAACTGATACTGCTTAATGTGCTTCCAAGTCAATAAGAACGTGTTATCCAGAGTAAAAATGTCCACCTGGAGCTAGGGCAGACTAGCAGTCACAGAAGGTCTGTCCAGGGTGTTTTGCCTCAGAGTTCCCTGCTAGTTTAAATCAACTAATTTTATTTTTTATTAATGTTTTAAAATGAAAAAAATAAATCCTCCTACAACTGTAAATCTATTTGCAGGATCAACACCTCCATAGTCAAATAACTTCTATATAATTTCTAGTCTCTATATTGTTTCTAGTCTCTGTTGCCTTTCTCTATGGGTAATAGGATGAGGTCATGGGTGTGCTGGGTAGGTGTAGAAATTTTGTACTGCTTTGAAATAAAATTTTCTCCGTATACCTTCTGGTGGACTTTAAAAGTCAAGAGCAGCTTGCTTCAAACAAACAAACCCACCAAAACCAAGCAAAACCCTTTCTGCATTAAGATGTTCTTTCCCCAGTTTCCAGCTGTACCAGAAGGGGGCAATGGCCTTTCACTGAGAGCATCTGCAAACCCTGTCAGTCTCTGAACTGCAGTTTTTGAGAAGGACCATGTGAGAAAGCTCAGGTACCCAAACAGGTTCCTGACCATGCACCTGTGCAAAATGAGAATCGAAAATCAAGGTTATAAGTAAATCCTTATGGTACTGGGTATTTGAGATTAGGGTTCCCACAGTGTGGTTTAAAGCAAAGTTTTGAGGGAGCAAGTGAAATCTGATCCAGAGCTAATATTGACAAAAATGTCAAAACTGCTCACACTATTTTGTTGGTTTGGTGTGGTTTGTTGTTGTTGCTGTTTTGGAAGTAGAAATAAAGACAAGAGTTTTATAAATCAACTAATGTAGAAATTAAAGTTTCATGGCCTGACTGATGTCTGATTCTGTGTCTCTTGCAGGATAACTGTGTTTTGGTTCCCAATGTTAACCAGAGAAACAGTGACCAAGATATATTTGGAGATGCTTGTGACAACTGCCGTAACATCCTGAATAATGACCAGAGGGACACAGATGGTGATGGGAAAGGAGATGCTTGTGATGATGACATGGATGGAGATGGTTGGTGATTTTTCAGTTTCAGCTTCTCTGATGTCATTCAGATTTGTCCAGAGTGTGATGCACATTAGGAGATTCCATGTCACCAGCTGTAACACATAGTCTTTCTTCATGAAACCTGTGGGTTTAACCCTTTTAATGTAGTTAATACATCTCTTAGCCTGCATTGGAAGTACTGTACACTGTAATGGAGAAACCAAGACATGCTTCATGTAGAAGATAAGGTTGTTAATCATTCAGCTTTTCCTTAAAGGTACAAATGTTCTAGAGCATCCAGCTGCTGTCAGTCACTGGTATGAGAGCGATATAACATATTATTTTCATTGCTGTAAGAGGCTTGAAAAAAATCACAACCCTTCAAACGTAATTAAAAAATGAAATGTCCCATCCTGTAAGTTGTGATACAGGAACAGGATAGAGTTAATTTTGTGTAATTAAAGGGTGTGATGTGGTAGACAGCTGTGCTTTAGCAAGATGTTCTTGACTACTATTAAATGAGTGATGCACACATAAGAAAGATTTATTGTGCAGGCTTATAATTTCATTGCAGGATTCAGTAGTCACTGAAAAGGAATAGTGTCTTTACTGTTTTAATGTTTATATTGTCCAGTATGGACAAATATGGGAATTGTCCATAACACACAATCCACTTTACTCCAGGTGTTAAGAACCTTTTGGATAATTGTCAGAGGATCCCCAATGAAGACCAGGAGGACACAGATAATGATGGTGTTGGTGATGCCTGTGACAGCTGCCCTACAATCAGCAACCCAAACCAGGTTAGCTTGCAGAAGGAAAAACTATTCTTGTTAAGGGAGAGGGACTGCTGAGGCCTACAAAAGTGCAAGAGAATGAAGCAACCCATGCAGCTACAGTGTTTATATTCTAATTATAAAGTTATTTCCCAGATAATATAATATAGTAGGTATCTAGGTATTCAGGGGAGTTTTACAGACCTGCTGACTCTCATGAAGTGAGAAAGGGGAGCACCAGTTGTACTCTCACAGTTTGGGATGTTGTTAGGACCTCTGCTCATGTATGGACCTCAGCTTCTAGCATGTAGAAGCTACTCCCATGCTCTGGAATGGGCTCCACAGAGTTCAATGCCAGACTCCACACAGGGGTGTGATTTAGTTATGCCTGATATTTCTTTAATCAGGACAAAAATCCTGGTGTCCTTATTTATCAAAACTTCCAGTGCTCCTAGGTGAGAAGTCATTGTAACTTTTCATGTGTTAGAATTCTGATTTCACACCTGTGACTAATGAAAAATATTGGAAACTATAGAGAAACCTGTCAGATTTTTAAAGACACTTAAGAAATAAACCTTGGCTAGAAATGAGGAATACTTATTTTCAGTTGTAAAGGAATCTTGCTTGAACTCTTCACTTAAGTTTAACCGTGTTTATTCACTATCTTTTTTTTAATAAAACTGAATGTTTGTTTAGACGGATGATGCAAGAGAGAAAGCATATTCTGTAAAACAAGTGCCTTTTCATGCTTTTACTTTAGTTGTATTTGATTTGGTTGTGTTGTGATTTAATCCTGCAGTTTAAATAGATGCTCTTGACCACTGATACTGGAACTTTGTCTGTTCCCTTTTGCAGTCAGATGTCGACAATGACCTGGTTGGAGATTCCTGTGATACCAATCAGGACAGGTATGCTATTTATTTATCAGGACAGTATACCAGAGAGGCTGGTCCTCAGCTGAAGCATGCTGCTGATTCCTGGAGAGCTGTAATCCATCAGGCTTAGCCTGGATCTAATTTCAGAGAGATGTTATTTCAAAAACAGTGTTAGGATTTATTAGCTTTGTTTGTTCACTTCCCTGTGGTAGTACACTTTCAGAGCCTTCACCCTTACAGCCATTCACACAGGCTTCCTCTGAGTTCCTGTGAAAGTGACATTCAAGCAGTTCTCAGGCTGTAAAACCCAGACCACTGCTCAGAGCTTCTTAGTGAGAAAATGTCTTTCCTTTTCTTCTTAATCTTTCATTCCTCTTTTATTTCTCTGCTTCCTTAGCAGAAATTTCACAGGTAAGGGTTCTGTGTTTTTCCTTAAAAACCTAGTGTTGCAGAAACAAAATTTTATTATGAAGTGTAAAACTCCTGCAGAGCAACCCCTTTGCTTTGGCACAGCAAGACTGGCAAGGATCCTCAGTCTGTGGCTGCCATATGCCTTGGGCTTTCACAGGAGCACATCCCATGACAAATTGCATCACTTGTCTGGAAACAGCTTCTGCATAACCAGCTTAAGGGATGGCAGGTCCTCCCACGGGCACCTCACTTACAACAAGAGGCAACGGAAATGATAAATCCTGTGCTGTCACAGCATTTCATCAGCCACAGACATCTGCAGGTTTTCACCTCAGGGCCCTTGCTGGGTGCTGCTCTCTGCAAAGGGACCTGCAGGGAGCCCCCTTCCATGTCTCTGCAGGCATCATTCCCAATCTTGGGTCAGTAGCTGCCAAGACCATCAGCATTTTACTCTTAAACTATGATATGTCTTTGTTCTTTTTCCTATTTTAAAAAAAGGACTTTGTTCCCCCCACAAACTTCACTAATGTGTGTCAAGCATTTCCTGTGTAAAACAGGCTTAACCTTGCAGTAGATACACAGTCCTTGTAAGAAGCTACTAAAGGAAAACATGCCTGCTAATTTCTAGAAAGCAATTTGGTTTTGGCATGCATGCAAAACACACCACACTTCAGGCAGGTTTTTTTCAGGGATGCACTTAACAGTTGGGATGGAGAAGTTATGTAGCCACCCCATAACTTCTTGAATCCTCTTCTGTAATCTGTGTCCCTGTGCCTACAGGGAACTACATACTTTCTCCTCTATTTCTTACTGCATATCTCCCCTTCAGGATTGCAATCACTCAGTTTGGAAAACACCTTCAATACCATTGAGTCTAAGCACTAACGTAGCCGTGCTAAGTCCACCACAAAAAACTTGCTATGCAGGAGGGTGAGAACATAGCTTATTTTTAAATAAGTCTGATTTCAGATGCTCATGTAGAGTCTCTCATAAAGTTTTATTCACACTCACACTTGGATGTTCATGAGCACCAAGACACATGTGCACATCAGGCAAGGGACACAACGTGTCCTGCTGTTGCTGTCTCCTGAGTGCCTCCTGATTGGTGACCCTGCACTGGTTAGATGTGCCTCAAATGCCCTTTAGGACTGAATGTTGATTGGAGTCTTAGGTTCCAGTGTGTACAAGCCACACCATGTAAGGCTTATTTTTCTTTTCCCTGGGAGTTTTTATAGCTCCTGGCTTGGTCTTTGCTTTCCTGCCACCCTGTCCTATCTGAGTCTCTTTGTTCCTGCTCTCCTTGCAGTTCAGCCACCTGAGCAACAACAGGTTGTGTTGCCCACTGGTCTGCTTCCAGCTCCAGAGGTGGCACTGGTGTGTTTCCCCCTCAGGTGTCCATGCTGTTCCCTGTGCAGAGGCAGGAGCTGATGCTGGCATTACCATTTATTTTTTGTTTCTGTACTTGCAGTGATGGTGACGGGCACCAGGACAGCACAGACAATTGCCCTACTGTTATTAACAGCTCCCAGCTGGACACAGATAAGGACGGGCTGGGTGATGAGTGTGATGAGGATGATGATAATGATGGCATTCCTGATCTCTTGCCCCCGGGCCCTGACAACTGCAGGCTGGTCCCTAACCCAGGGCAGGAAGATGATAATGGTAAGATGGGCCTTCAGGAGCCACTGCATTCATCTCCACACTGTGTGCACCAGGATGCCACACACTCGTTACCAATGCATACACTCATCCCAGGAACAACAGCAGCACTCAGGGGCCTTTAGCCAAAACAGAGGCACTTCCTCAGGCACTACAGCCAGCAGGGCTGATGCTCTCTCTGCCTGCTTCTTGGACACCCTAATCCCATGGCCGGGTCAGATGCGACTACTTGCTGCACCATAAATCTCCTTTTACTTCTCTGATGCCTTCAGGTGATGGAGTTGGTGATGTCTGTGAGTCTGACTTTGACCAGGACACAGTGATTGATCGGATTGATGTGTGCCCTGAGAACGCAGAGATCACCCTGACAGACTTCAGGGCCTATCAGACCGTGGTGTTGGACCCAGAGGGGGATGCACAGATCGATCCCAACTGGGTGGTTCTGAACCAGGTAAAAATACGCTTTCTTACCTGTCTGAGAGAGATCATTTGAAAACCACAATAAAATCAGCTCTGTAATTGCTGGACCTCTGGCAGACATGAAAAATGGAAGCTGTTGGTTAGTAGACTATTTTCAGGAGTAATAATGGAGAAATTTTCCTTTTGATAGCCTCCAAGCTATCAAAATTGTTGCTCCTAATAATCTAAAACAGCTACATGCTGGCCAACTTATTCTGGGTGTATTTCACTGCTGCCAGAAGGCTGATATGTTACCCTGTTGAAATATTTCTGTAGCAAACAAGTGTCATTAATCCTTACCATAATTTAAAAGTCTGACATGCTAAGTAGCAGAGCATTTCATAGAATCATAGATGGTTTGGTTTGGAAGAGACCTCAAAGCTCATCTCATTCCAACCCCAACCTGCCATAAGCAGGGACACGCATCACTAGACCAGGTTTCTGAGAGCTCCAGCCAGCCTTGAACACTTCCAGGTTTGGGGCTTCTCTGGGAAACCTGTTCCAGGGCCTCACAACCCTCACAGTAGAAATTTCTTTCCTCATACCTTACCTAAACCTGCTTGCTCTTACTTTGAATCCATTGCCCCTTGTTCTGTCACTCCACGCTCTTGGTAAAATATCCCTCTCCATCTTTCTGGCAGGCTCCCTTCAAGTACTGTAAGGCCACAATTAGGTCACCCCAAAGCCTTCTGTTTTCCAGGCTGAAAAAATCTGATTCTCTCAGCCCATCTTCATAGCAGAAGTGCTCCATCCCTCTGATCATTTTTGTGGCCTCCTCTGGACTTGCTCCAACAGGTCCATGTCCTCCCTGTGTTGGTACTCCAGACCTGGATTCAGCACTGCAGTACTCCTAGATGGACTCAGTAACTTATTTACACTAAGAAATTTTAGCCTTCAGGAGGCTAATGTGTTATGAGTCACAGGGAGCATGAAGTTTTTTCCCATTGCAAAAGTCTCTGCCAAGCCAGCTGGGATGCATACATCTTCCTTAACCCAGTCCTGGCAGTCAGTTTAATCCTGAACTCTGTGATCTAACTGTATGAGCTAAGCCTAGGAAAAGCTCTCTTCCGTCCACAACCCTCTTCCCTCTTTCCCTGCACCCAGTTTTGGCCAGATTCAGATTTTCAGAGGATTGTGGTAGGGAAAGAAAGTATCAAAATACCAGTATGACTAATTCTGCACTAGGAAAACTGACAAATTTTTCCTAACTCAGGCTATGCAAGCAGCTGAAACATTACTATTTGATTAGGTTCTCACTGATTTCAGTTCAGAGCTGCAAGCGTCACAGATATGTTGTGAGCAAACAGAAGAGAAGGATGAAGGAGGTGCTAGAGGGGGACCAGAAAAGGCTGTCAGGTTTAGCTAATCCAGCTTGCCACACGTGCTAACCACACTGAATTTATCCTTCCAGGGGATGGAAATTGTGCAGACTATGAACAGTGATCCTGGCCTTGCTGTTGGTATGTAGCCTCTTCTGAGATTCAAGTTTTGCAGCAGAAAATGCACGGAATATGAACATGTGTGTGCTGCAGAATTGTTTTAAACTTGTGTGTACCCTTAGGTTACACGGCTTTTAACGGCGTTGACTTTGAGGGCACTTTTCACGTGAACACAGTGACAGATGACGACTATGCTGGCTTCATTTTTGGGTATCAGGACAGCTCTAGCTTTTACGTGGTGATGTGGAAGCAGACGGAACAGACGTACTGGCAAGCGACTCCCTTCCGAGCTGTGGCAGAGCCCGGCATTCAGCTGAAGGTACTGGTGGTGGCTCCCAACAAAGGACACAGTGCTCACAGCAGGCTTGCTGTGCCACCTTGCCACATGCTGGCCATGGGCTAGGTCATCATGCCATGCAGAAGCCAAGCCACTGCACTGTGTGTCAGCTGTGCTGCCTGACTGCTGTTCTCTCTTGGCAGCTGCTGTCACAATGGTTGACAGGCAGCTGCCACACAGCCCTTTTAATAGCACTGTTTTGTAAGGAACTTCATCTTGTGTTCCTGATTCAGCTGGAGCATTTAGTCTCTGCAGTGATTGTACTCTGACCCTGACCCGTCAGACTGCCTCCTTTTCCTTTGTCCACGTACCCAGCTGGTCGCTTTGCCCATGTAGGCAGTGGCTGTGGAACAGAAATTAGGGGCCTGTTAGCGGCAGAGAGGATGCTTCTGCAGACCTGCTCCTCACTAAAAAGAAAACATGTTGGCTCTTGAAAGTGACTTTTCTCTGTGGTCAGTGTTGGAAAATTGTATTTTTGCAGGCTGTGAAATCCAAGACAGGTCCTGGCGAGCACCTCCGCAACTCCCTGTGGCACACAGGGGACACCATGGACCAGGTCAGGCTGCTGTGGAAGGACCCCCGAAATGTGGGGTGGAAAGACAAAGTCTCCTATCGCTGGTTCTTGCAGCACAGACCTCAGATTGGATATATCAGGTAAGAGAGGAAAGGATAAATAAGATGGGTACAGATACTTGTCTGCCTAAACTGTAATTTCTCAACACCAACTCAGAGGTTAACCTAAGAATTTGTATTGTGTCTGGGCTTTGTACTGATGAAACCTTATAAAAAGTAGACTTTTGGAATTCAGCCTGCACCTCTTTTCCTAGACTATTCCTCATTAAACCTCTTTGTATGGATCATCTATCTCTTTTAACTGTGCATTACCCTGATGAGCTCTTTTTCTGGCATTAATACCTTGCTTTCCAAGCTACTGCTGGCAACTTATCTGAAAAGCAATGTATTTCAAATTTTCATAATTTTGATATTTTAAGAATATTTTTGTTGGAACTGTGATAGTTCGTTTATGTATTCTAGGATAACAATAAATGTTGTCCACTTAGAAGTTGTGATTCCAACTAACAAGTAATTATCCTCATGTGACAGATTTGAGATTACTCAGCATATAGTCAGAAAGTTTGTCAAAGCTTTGTAATCCCTGTTATATATTCTTATTTGGGTTTTTTTGTGGTAAAACCCCCTAATAATATAAAAAAAATCACCCTTCAAGATGAAACATTTTAGTCTACGACATACAGCAGAAAAATCAGCAAGAATTATACTTGTAGATCAAGGCTGATGTTAAAATGCAAAAAACTAACTTCCCTGGCATGATCAGCTTGGACCTTTAAACCTTATAATAGAAGAGAAACATGGGTAAGTCAGCTTTTCTTCAAGAAAATCACCACCCTGCAGTTGAGATGCAGTAACTTGATGGTGTAATTATTCCACTTTTCTGGTGCAGAGCATCATCTTCAGTGGTAATTGGAGTGATCATGATCGACTTTTACACTAAATGGATTAAAAACATTTATACAGTAAATTATTGTGCCCTGGCCATAGGGCAGTAGTGAACAGATCTTGCATGGCAACTTACATTTAGACCAGGAAGTTAGTGAAGCTGCTGCATTTGCAAACATCTCCTAATGGCTGCAGTCTCTCCAACCAGCCTAAATAATCTCCTTGTGACTGGGAAAGGCAGCACAGTCTGTGTCACAGGATCCTTTAAAGCTGAAGGTGGCCAGGCCTAAAGGGAGCCTCTGTCAGCTCTCTGCCCACTCTCGCTGCAGTCTGGTGAGGCCAGATTGTGCCACAGACCACTGTGTGTCTGGGAAGGGTTTTATGAGGCTTCAAGGAAGCCCAGGAAAGTCACTTGAACCAGCCTCTCCCATGAGGGGAAATTTGCAAGACAACAAGTTCTATTCATTGCACAGATACTTCTGAACTGCCTCAGCAAATCAGTAAATAAAATCAGAAACATAACATATTTGGGTTTGGGGTTTTCCTCTTATTTTATGAAAAGACACAGTAACTTTCATTCCTTTCACCATTTGCTCTTTTCTCGTATGCAGAAATGTGTCAGCAGTATCCTCATCCACACCAGAGCCCTCCAGGCTCATCCACTGAGGACTTGATGTGGGCAGTGCTGCAACAAACAGCTCAGCTGGCTCCAGTGTGGTCCTGCCCAAGCCCTCAGTACAGAGCACACACTGGGAAGCTCGTGGCTATTTGGGAATTTGCTGATAGGTTGTCTAAGAAGAAGATGCTAGGTCAGCAAAACAGTTCTTGGAGTTAATCATATTCACATTTTTGAAGCATTTTCACAGACAAGTTTAAGATCCCAGTGGTTTGTTTGAAACTTCCTATTACAAAAAAAAGTTTGGCTTCAAACTTCAAACTGTGCAAGACAATATCCATCTAGCCTTGTTCTGCTGATCTAGTCAGATTCTCCTATCACTGTTGACTGTAGAAAATTTCCAGAGCTAAAGCACTCAGCTGGACTGACTACAGGAAAAAAAAAAACATTCCAAAGCTTTTTTAGGATGTGTAGAAACCCCTCAAAAACCCCTTCCTTGTCTGGCTCTTGCCAGCATGCAGCATTGCTCCAGTCTTTTTCCACCCTGGGCTACATGGGAGGGATAGCATGTCCAAGAATAGAGTCTCCATGGAAAACAACATTGCTTTCAGGAATGCTGCAGCCTTAGAAAAGACCTAATAGAACTTCTGTTTGCTTTCATTAAGGGCAAGATTTTATGAAGGCTCTGACCTAGTGGCAGACTCCGGTGTAACTATAGACACCACGATGCGTGGAGGACGGCTTGGAGTTTTCTGCTTCTCTCAGGAAAACATTATTTGGTCCAACCTGAAATATCGCTGCAATGGTAATGTTGCTCTTACACCATTTTAGCTAACAACTAGCAAGTGACAATGAAGAACCAGTAGTAAGGCTGCTGGATTTAAGCCATTTAGCATTCTTTCCTTTGCCCTTCCTTTACAAGTTATTCACAGCTGTGAAATGCCTCCCCTGACATCGGCAGCACACTGCAGCTCAGCCAGACAGGAATTAACACCTCACAGCTGTTCCTCCCAGAGCAGTCACTCTGCTACAGAGAACGTGCCACCTGAGGGGAATAGCTGTCATCAGAGAATTAGGAATGTTATATAAAATCAGCCGTGAGAGCTGTACACAGAGACTAAATACACTGATGTCATCATGTATGTAGATGCCTTGAGCTCTGCATACAAGGTGAAATACACCTGGAAAGCCAGTGAGCTCAGGCATTAGGCATCACTGTCACTTGTGTACTTGCTGGCTGGTCTTGTGTGGGGGGTGACAAGATTATAAGATGCCTTTCCTCCCATGTAGGAATGCTCCTGATTCTGTGGGAGCATGCTGGCTCATTTCTCTTGGGCTTCCTTTCAGCTATAGCCCTGATCATCCGCTATATAGCACAGAACTTTCTTCACTCACACAGAAGCTGATCATTTCAGGGTATTTCTGTCCCAGCAGCAGTTCAGGTAGCTTGAACTGGGGCTTAAGGGGCTGCCCCTCCTCCTCTCAACATCCATACCCAGCCTTTGGAAAATATTCCAACAGCCAAGGTTGAATAGTTTCCTTGTCTGCTTTCTGTGGATCCAAGAAGCCCAGTCCAGGACTGCAGGGGACATGGCCACTCTGTGGTGTGTTATGCTGATGGACTCTGCTACTTGGACACTTGGAACACTTAGGCTGGCTCTTGGAGGTCACAGTTAAACAGGAAACTTCTAGACAGTAGTGCTTACAAATAGAAATTACTTGTTGTTTTCAACAGTATTGTGGTTTCCCAGACATCACGTATCAAAGCTGCCACTGAATCACACTTACGTGGCAGTGAGCAGACACGTGGTGCTGCTGCAGGAGCTACATGAAGTCAATGAAACCCACTCAGAAAGAGTCTGAAGTCCCACAGTATCTCTGTTTTCATGTCAGAGAAGTTCCTACATTATGCAGAAAAGGCTTTAAAGGAATTTCAAGGGTTTCAAAAGTGCTCAACAAAAATCAAAGGACTTATCCCCTGTTTCTACATACAGCGTGTGTTTATACACATCCTTTTGTTGAGTTTAGAGCTAGCTCTCCTGCATCAGGGTGGAAATAATCAGAGTGAAGTTGAGGTCATGCAGTTGAGCTTTGTTGCTGTGGCTCCATTGCTGGCCACAGCTTAACTCTGGTTTTCTGTGGGTCTCCAGATAAAATGTTCTGGGATCTGGCAAAGGCAGGCTGCAAATAACACTTCAAAAAGAACTGTAGCTGTTCTTCTGACGTTGATCCATCTCCAGCTCCCTTGCCCAAGTCTCAAGTCTTTTTGCCAGTTGCTATTGGTCCTGGGGCTAATTCTTTTTGTCCCTTCTTGTGGCCTGGGAAACCATCGCAGGGAAGTGGAATTAGGATACATGAGAAATAAGAGATACTGACACTACAAATATGTCTGGCATGTAGAGCAAGACAAGCACTTCTCTTGCCTTTCTGGTCAGTCTTTATTGATAAAAATTTAAGAGTGCTAGCCACAAAGTTTTTGGAGATACGTAGTTTGAAGATTGGTAATACAGCTTTGTGAGCTGGCACTGTAGCACTCAGTGTCTTGTGAGCCTCTTCACATTTTCCAGTGGTAATACAGCTGAAACTGAAAACATTCCATGTTCGTTCTTAATATGTAAGCAAAAGAGAAGCATGTTACCTAAGAAGAGAGTAGGTGGGTAATTTAAGTGCTCCTTATTTTTGTCAGAAGAGACTAAACTTTTGCATATTTTCCTGTTTGCAGACACCATCCCAGAGGACTTTCAAGAGTTTCAAGCGCAGCAATTAAATGTTGGGGATATTTAAAAAGTAAAAGCAAACTAACATTGCTATTGCAAACAGTAAAACAATATATTTTAAATCCGTATATGACTTTTGTTGTCAGTGTGCACACGCAGCTTTGTTCTCATTGATGTGATATGTCAGACTTTTTTTTTTGTATAAAAGTGAAAATAAAAAGGAGACAAAATAGTCTTGGGCCTTACTTCTTTTCAAATTTCCCCTAAAATCTAGAGAGCAGCATGTAAATGGAGTGACAACTTGCTTGAAACACTCTCAAGAAAAGTTTGAATCTATTGCCTTTTTGGATTCAGCATTAAACAGGGTGGGGAAGAAAGTTACATTTTCTCTACCTTGAACATGTTATAAACAACAGATTACATCTGGTAATGAAGTGGTTTAGAGCTGTTTGGCTGACCCAAATAGTACCTTTCCAGCCCTCCTAAGAATAGGTCATGAGTCCTTTAGGAGGACATTTTAAGGTCTTTGGAGACTGTTACCTTTGGCAGACTTCCTCTTAAGCAATGTATTAGACCTCCCACTCCCAAAAACTGTGAGTAACACTATCACATCCTGGAAAAGAGCACAAACGCTGACAGCAGAGCATTGTAGTCACATCTTATGACTTGCATGTGACTAAAACAAACATGGAAAAAGACTACAGAGATAATAAATGCAGAATCACCTACATAAAACAATCTAACTTTCACCCACACGAAGCCAGGCTTTGGCCTGTTGCCAGAGCTGAGCTCTCAAGGCAGGTACTGCAATATTATGCAAAGAAGTCACCAAACTAACACCCCAAAACATTGTACTAAGCGTTAGTAACCACCAGGAAAGGACTGAAAACAGAAGGCCAAAAGAAACTTTTGCACTTTCACTTTTCACAATGCACTTTCTAATTTGAAGTGCAGAAAGGTGTTACTACAATGTGCATTTTTACTACATTCTCTTTCAAAATGGAGGGGAGGGAGGACAAGCTCCAAGAACTGTTGCATAGATAGGATAATTACTTTAAAAATAGCTATATACTTTTAAAATAACTGTAGGACACCAATCTTAAAAAGGACAGTCAGAAACTTCAGTGTGAAGGGAGAGGGAAGAAAGAAATACAAAGGGAGGGCATATAGAGAGAGTTTTAAAATCAGAAGTAATCCTGGGAAAATGAACGGTCCTAGCATGAGGATACAGGAGGAATGCTGAGTTAAATTATCAGGTGAGACCATCAAAAAACAAAAAAAGGTTTCTTGCTCTCAATACAATAAAAATACCCTTAAGGATATCACAAGCTATCAGCAGCTTTGACTACTGGCATAATTTTCCCATGGGTTCCTCCATCATTGCCAGAATTTCTGGAAGCAGGGTGGCCCTAGAAGCTGTCCCATGAGGATCCCAGAGTCACTACAAAAAGCACAATGCGGAAGTATTCCTTTGGTTCAGTGCTTCATGATTTCAGTCCTCTTTTCCCTTTGGCATCCCTAAACCCAACACTCACCAGATGTCTGAGGAGTGAAAGGCTATTTACTTCGGAGGAACACAGAGGGCATTGTCAAATTATACTTAATACATGACAAAAAATGTGTTTTTATAGCTGAGCATGGGCTGTAACTGCACTATTGTTCATTTATGAAGGATAACACACACTGCAAAACAAATTTACATCTTCCTTATCATACATTTGCATTTCACCAGAAGGAAGCCCGTCTCCATGCAGAAATCCTGAATGGTCTGGGCACAGCCTGGGCAGAGGGCAGTCACTACGCCCACCCATGCCACCACTGCAGAACACGTGAGGCCTGCAGTGCTTGAACTTTGCACAAGTGGTCTCCTCAGAGTGGCTGCAACAGGCCTGGCCCACCCTGACGTGTCTGCAGCATGGGCAGCACCACCAGTTCCATCAGAAAACATGACCGTATTTGGCCTTCAAACCCTTGCCAGGCTGCAAAGCTCTGCTCAGCCCCTCTGTCTGCAGGCAGAGCCTCTCCTCCTGCTGCAGGGGCTGAGAGGGAGCAGCCTGGCCCTTTGCCTTATCAGCTGGCTTACCACCATGGAGCTTGCCTGTTTCCAGTCTCTCTTGCAGTCCACGTCCACCGGAGGCTGGAAGGTGAGATACAGGCTCTGGCTGTCATGCTGTTGCCAAAGGTAACTGTGTGAAGCTGTGACCTCTAACTGCCCCTGACAGAAAACCTACTGGCTTGCAGTGCTGACAGCTGCGGATAAAAGTTACAAGTCAGACAGCCAGAACTTTCATTTCAGAAGGTGCTTTTGGGACCTTATGATGGGATGCTGGAGTTTACTGTGTTTGTTATATTGATACACCAGCTGCTGGGCAGCCTATAAGCTCAAGAGTGAGGCCAGCTGTAACAAACATTTGTCACGAGATCACAGTCTGGGCTTGAGAAACCTTCTGCCTCTCAGATTCTCATCAGAGATTGTGCAGTCCCTGTTTAAAAGTGTGCAAACAAGCTTCTCTAGCATCACAATCCCTCTCTGGACTATTGTGCAAGGCAGACATAGTTCCATGTGTGGCCTCTGGCGAGTGAAGACACTGCAAACCCACATCTTTAAAGCTGAACATGTAGCTCACTCTTGACCCCACGGCCTGCACAGCAGGGCTGCAGTCATCTGGAGCAGCAGCTGTAACTACTTTGGAGTTCAGAGTACTGCAGCTTCTGCACCGGGATCCAGCCTCTCAACAAAGCTTAACTCTTTCCTGTGCGCTGCTAACACCATGGCAAGCACACTTCAAGTGCCTCTGTTCCCTGAAGACCGTCTGGCTGGAATCGAGAGGGGGGGAAATCCTGCCAGGATGCTGCAGTGTTGGGTGAGGGCAGCGCTGGGCAGACTGGTGGGACGCTGTGGAGCACAGGCACTTGACTGTTTCAGTCCTTGGGCACCGCTTAGAAACCTGCCTTGCTCCTAGCCCCACACACCCTCTCAGCTCCATGCACCAGGAGCTGCACAAGGAAGAGCAGCCACCATTGGAAGCTAGGCCAGCAGTTTCTCAAAACCACAGGGAGCTGTGTCCTGGTGTAGCTGCTCAGCTCTCTGGCACGGGTGCCATCAGTGCCAGGAGGCAGCCTGCAGGTGGCACACGCTGAAACAGGACATGGATCACCATCCATGTCCTGTTTATTACATAAAGAGGGAAGGAACCGAGCACTTTCCCTGGTGTGGATCTTAGCATGTCAAATTCAACAGCTGCCCACTCCACCATCTGGGCAAAGTGAGGGAAAAAAAAGAAATCAGAGATCTGTGTCTCAAACAGCTGCACAGTGCTTCAGTGCTACATCAGCCTTGCAGATATTTTGTTTGCACTGCCAGGGTATCTTACCTGTCTCAGGGAGCTGGATTGTACAGAACAGATGCCACAGACAAATCTGTGCAATCTGCCATCATCTACTGTCACACACTGGAGAAATACAAAAACAACATGGACACTGAAGGCCTCTAATATTCCACAGAGCAGCATTTTTTGGTTAAAGATTGAAATTTAGTGAAAAAAAAGATACCAACCAATTTACTTTTACTGGCTCAGTAACTGCATAGCTCATATATTTAGATTAATTTTTAAGTTTCTTCTAGAATGAACTTAATTTACAACATCAATGTATCACAACAATTCCACTTCAAATGTAAGAAAATTTTATTGGTCCATTAAACATTAAATCTATAACAATACATTCACTCAGTATACAAAAGGAAGTGTCCATAAAAACCATTAACATGCTAAAAAGGCAAAGCTATTAACTATTTTTACAAGTAAAATCTTACAATTCTGGAATCTTTACCAATCCTTAAAAGTCAAACTGTTACAGTTACTAAAGACCACAACACTTGCAAAAAAGTTGAATAAACTAGCAAACTTCCACTTCACTGGGCTACAGTTTAATAAAATAAAACCACACATACACACTAAAAAGTTCCCTTGAGATATTAAGAACCTTGAAAAAGACTAATTAAAATCCCCTCACCATTAAGAAAATGTGTTTATATTTTGACTACTTTGCATCCAGTTTTTGAACATGGCATATATGAGACGGAACACCACACATCAGTGGTGAAAAAAAAAGCAGACACTGAACCCATATGTTCCTATTAAGTCTTTCTTCAGCCTTTGTACACTACATAAGTAGAATGATTTTATCTGGACGTTAATTCTCTGCACTTTAAGTCTGCATGGATGTCCAAAGGACACCTAAGCACCTGGACTTGTATCGTAAGAGGAAAACTAAAGCTATGGTATGTCAAATGATCCATTATTTCCCCATAGTTTTCCAAAATTCTTGGCTTCACACTTTCTTCTTGGCTTCACGCTGAGGCTTCTTTGGCAAAAGCATGGCTGCAGTGCTGCACTCTGCAGCTCTGGTGAGCAAAAGCCCTGGAAGCTTTAGGCTGCTGGAGTGGTTTCAAAGCTGATGAATGTGGCTCTGAACAAGTCTCTGAAAATGTCTGGATGCTACACACTCGGAACTATCAGAGACTGGCAGGCAGCAGGGAAGCCAACATGGCTTATATCTGAAATAAATTCTAACTTCTTAAAAACAACACTATTGCACAGGTGAGGAAAGAATCAAATCCGGATTGGATTAAAAAAACCTGAACAAACGGGATTTAAGGTCTACTTGAAACCTACAGAATATCCTTGAGCATTTGAAAGCAGTCATCATGCCAGTCTCTCAAAGCTGCTGCTTCAAACTCAGTACAGTGTCTGCATCTCTATCCTGGGGCACTTGGACACTCTGCCAGGAGGATGTAGAAATACAGGGACATACCAGTTCCCAAGCTACATATGCTGTTCTGAGTAAAAAAAGCTAAAGCTTTCTAAGCACTTGACCCCTGGCATTCACT
This sequence comes from Prinia subflava, assembly GCF_021018805.1. Taxonomy (NCBI): domain Eukaryota; kingdom Metazoa; phylum Chordata; class Aves; order Passeriformes; family Cisticolidae; genus Prinia; species Prinia subflava. Next base: position 95,903,227 of record NC_086283.1, on the reverse strand, counting down.
TGTACAGTCATGTGAAACACTGAATCCTAACTACTGTTTACAAAACTGAAAACACAAAAAAAATGTCATGGTGTTCATTATGTGTTTCCCTCCCACAAGAACTCGTAGGTCACTTCGGAAAACAAAGAAGCAGTTTTCAAAGAGGAAAACTGATCCATGTAATAAACTATGATCCTTGACTCCGCTTCATTGCTGCAGGTTGTCCTGCTCTGAAAAGGAAAGGATCTGTAAGACTTTGTAAAGAGGTCTTTTTAGGAGTTTCTAGCACCAAAGACATCCCATCTGACAGGCAGCAGGTTGTCTGGGAATGAAGGAGGCTTACACTGCCTTTAAAAAACAAATCCAAGGAGAAAAAGGCAAGTAAAATGAGGAGATACAGCCTCCAAGCAAAAGACACTGCTTCTAAAGCTCAGAAGGAAAATGAGAGCAAAATTTTAGCTGTGGATAACTCCACTCGTCTAGCCACAAAGGTACGGTCTTACAATATTTTGCTTCATCAACTTAGGAGAAAAGCCTAGCAGTTTATAAAATATTTACAGTGCAGTTTAAAAACAGTCAGTGGATTACTCTGTTGCTGATCTGTTCAGAGATGCCCAGGATACAGTGGGCTGTTGGCCAAAGTTCAAGCAGCACTATCTTCAGTACCCAAATTTTCCTGATGCCATCATTCAAAGCCAGAGAACTGTTAAAAACCAGCTTTTTCACAAGTGCAATGGTTGCTTCATTAACAGCAATGTTCTAGCCCAGAAATGGCTGCAGCAGTAGCTGACAAAGCAATTACACATGCATAATTTACAATCTCAAAGCATTTATAGATTTGTAAAAAGGTGCTAAAACACAAAATAAATAAATAAATAGACATGCAGTGTTTATGATTCTGCAGGGGAAAAAAACCCTTTCTCTGGACTGTGCCTACATTAGAAACACTGAATTCTGCATTTCAGAGGAAAGCAGCCCAACCCAGCCAGGATTTACCACACTAGCTGGGCATGTACAAGGTGTTTGAACCTCATGGAAGTGCTCAAAGGAGAAAGCTGAGAGTATCACAAACATGCAACACCTTTGATGTCTGATTGCAGTGAAGCTCCTTAGTTGGCATCCAGCTGCAAGGGCTGCCTGCACATTTTGAGGAACTATGTGGCAAACAGCAAACAAGCATACCCATCTGCTTTCCACACATCCCTAGTAAAGTTTTATTGTCTCATTTGTTAGTCCAGGTACTTTGATTCAGACACTTGTTCTCTGAGTCTTTACCCCACAGTCATGACTGCAGCTCTTGGTTGCCTTCACAAGGAAAAGTTAAATTGTTCTAGTCTCAGATGATAGTGCAGCTGTGAAGTCCCAAATAATCTTTATGATTGCAGATTTGAAAGAGTAGAAAAAAGTCAGTAAAATGGTTTCATCTTCCCAGCAGGACTTCTGTCAACATTGTCCGTCCCTCCAAGAGTCTACTAGAGACAGCATTAATTCATCAAATTTAAATAGAGGAAATTTAGTATAGGACATGTTCTCTGGTCTTGATGTTTTTGTAAGCTTCCTCACTTCACAGAGCCCAAGACCACTAAGAGCCAGAAGTGCTGCACTGCTTACATCTGGGAACAAATTCAATGAACAATCATGGTACAAAGCAGGACAGACTTGCCTCAGCAGTCACCTGCACTTTCAGGTATGGGGAGAGAAAGTTAACTGCTTACAGCTTAAATGTAAAACTAATCATTTATTTACAAAAGCATCAGGCTGCTTGTGAGTTTTCCCACTTAATTTTCCACTGCACAGTAATACCTGAAGCAGTCTTATCCCCAAAGGTTTGTCAAACACAGACTGTTTGGTCTTCCACATGCACACCGGGTCTGACTGTGCCTTGTACACACTGGTGTAACATACAAGGCAGCATCACACAGCCACAGGCTCAGTCCAGGTTTTCCAGTTTTAGTGCCACCTGAATTATTAATTTTCACAGCAGTAGGTACAAAGGCACTTCTTAAGAAGTTTTTTTAAAAGCCCATTTGCATGAACTGTTTGGAACCTATGGGCTGGGAATTTGATTCCTTGACCCGAGCCAAGCATTTTATTATATAGTTGCACATGGAAGTTCACAGTACAGATTTTACAGCAAACACTAAGGCTACTGTAACATTTGCCTGGCCAGCAGGAAGCCTTGTCTTGGTGAGGAACTAGAGTCTTTGCACATGCAAGTGCTACTAGTTACTGATTCCTTAGAAAGGCCTGGAAGTCCATAGATGGATCTGGGAAACCATGGACACACAGGCCCTCAAAGTTATTTATTTTGGGGGATTCCCCCCACAACATTTGCTCAAAGTAGACAAAACTGTGTAAATAAGCACTGCCCTATTCCCACTCTATGTATACCTGCAGATCTAAGACACTTAAGGTCAATAGTTGGCAGTAGGGAAGGATGAAGGAGCAGCTCAGTGAGGTGAGAGCTGTGTAAGGTTGGACTCATGCTTCACTGTGGACTTTCTTTTTACAGCCTTGTTTCTTCTGTGCAAAACCTATTTCCCTAAACACAAACTGTAAAAAAAAAAGAGCACAAGGAGCTGCACAAAGCCCTGAAGCAAAAACTACATAAAATGAGTGTTTCTGTAAACAAGAACATCCAAGGACCAATATCAGTATTCAGATCATCCACATTTGTGACCGGGATGCCTGCTAGCAGAACCAGACAATAGAAACCCTTCCCTGCCTTATAACTTGATATAGTGCATGCCTTCCTCTGTAAAGCTCCTTCCCCTGATTGTTCTGACACAAAAACCATGGCTAATTTTGGAAAACAAACAAACAAATACAAACCAACCCTCCACAAACCACAAAAACAAACAAACAAACCCCAACTTGGTTTCTCATAGTACAGCATTTATGGCACTAGAAGGCAAACCTTGCACTCCTCTTAGGATCAGGCAAAGCCTGAGCCTTGACTATTTCAGTTGCTGCACACAACTGCAGCACTGGATCAGAACTGTTTGTCAGAACTGCTGTTGTGAGTTAGGTGGGACAACTGTTAGTCATCACTGCACACCCCACAAGCTCGTATCTTACAGATTGGACAGATAAATGTTTCTGGATTGAAAAAGCATTAATAAAGGCCTTTTCCAGCTGCAGAAGTATCTGCATAGCGAGACTTTAAGTGCAGGCAGAAATGTTCTGACAGGTCCCCGTGCTAGCAGAGCTCTTGGCAGGATCAGAACCTACCAGCAGAAGCAAACTGAAAGAGAAAAACCTGCCTCCCTGTCCAGAGCTACTTGTTGCTTTTCTCACTCAGTGTCAAAGCCCAGCTTCAACTGGTTTGTTAACTCTTGGTGCAAACAAGAAAAACAAGGTAATCACTGCTGGAAAGACTCCTCCTTCCCTCAGATCTCAGGACATGTATTTTGAGCCTTTAATCACTGGGATGGGTGGCATAAGTAGACAGGACTGCAGACCTGCAGACTTTGTTTCACATATGAGTGCACAGGGTGGGGAAGATCACATCCCTAGAAAGCTCCAAACAGGACAGAAACCCTGGGATATCGTAACAACAAGGCAGCTAAAAATGGTAATGAAAACAAGACCGGAATCAAGATCCAATATGTTAAGATTACTCACCAGGTGGGAATTAGCCATTAATTATTCCAACAGAAAAACTAAGGCATGTAAATCTTTTGGCCAAACCACTGGCCTCCATGTTGTGCTTTTCTTTGATTTGCAGAAAGCAGTGGATGAAGATTTAAGGCGCAATCATAATTTTTTAAAAAAGAGAGCTGCTAAATTGGTTGGTATTTTACACAGTATGTGTGTGTGAATATATATATCAAGATTGAAAAGACAAAACCCACCAGGACTAGGCTCAAGTCATAAATTCAACCCACCAGAATGCAGGTAACTATAGGGGTTAGACCTTTTTCAGCATTCAAGGCATTTGGGCTGTTGTTTTACAACCAAATAATCTGCTTCAATTAATAAAAAAAAGGTGACAAGGTAGTGTTTAACATTAACAAGTCATTTGTACTAAGGCAGCTGCTTATTATATTTGTGTCTTCTGGTTTTGCTTTCCCAACTGCTAACTCCAGTGCTTGGAATAGGAGTTCTACAAAGGAATTTCTGTCTCCATTAATATATCGGTTGGCTAAGTCCCATCCCAACAGCAAACTAATATCAACAGAGGAGTACAAAAATATAGCAGTTAGAAAAAATACTTTCCAATTAAAATGCAAGCAGAAAAGATGGTGACACACTATAGTCCTTTTCTACCCATCAATGAATCTAAAATATAAAACTAGTCATGGAAACAGTACTGAAGACCTGGGAGACCTTTAGAGACAAGCTGAAACAGCAGGGCAGCAAAGTAAATGAGCACCCCACTTTTAAATTTAACAGCAACTAGCAGTGCTCCCTTAACTATCGTTTTCTCAACAATAAACAATGTGAATAAAGAATGTACCTTATCTTACATCCCCATGCAGTACACTCAACTTTTGAGTAACCTGGCAAAGCAAACTTGGACAAAATTGAGTTTGAGAATTTGTGTGTAGAACTTTTCTTCAGTTATTACCTGGGCTAAATTTGAATTGTGTTAAATATCCAAGCGCCTTGAAAGTATTAATAGAATAAATACTTTACTATAATTGGTACATTCCTTTCTTTATCTAGCTATAAAATAACTTAATATATTTAATCCTTAGATAAACAATTTTTAGTAGATGCTTTGGCAGCCAAATTTTATATATTCTCTTATTTCTACAGAAGTATTTAGATATGTTTTTGGAAAAAAATTATCTTGATACTACTCACAAGAATTATATGCTGTACAAAACAGCAGTCCAAATCATCACTGCAAACTGTAAAATAAACAATTAATGAAAGAGTATAAAAAGGAATCAATGCATATTTGCTGGAAGATACCAAATATTCATAGGAAGTAAGAAGATACCATTTGCACCATGAGTTTTTCTTTCCTTGTCAATGAAGCCGGAGAAGGATTGTCAGTTATTTGAAGAGTATTTCACTTATTCCAGTTGATGCAACAGCTGTGTTTCCTACACTCCACACATAAGCATTGCAAAGTTTCGAAACAGATTTGTTCCTTTAGGCAATGCTTGTTCATGATAATAAAAAATGGTAAAAAAAAGTCTTCAACCATTTGTTTAGTCTGACTAAAAAGGTAATAACTGGTACATTATGATAAGTGGGTAGTAGGTGTTTCCTCACTTAAAAAAACCCCAAAAAACCACCAACAAAAAAACCAGAAAAACTTAAAATGACCTTTTGACTGTTCACACTGAGAACTCTCTGGTTGGGCAACAGAGTGGAGCAACAAGAGTCCATAAGTACAGACAGACACAAACCCAACAGGAGACCATCTTAATCCAGAAGATAGACCACGTTCCAGTGAAGAATTTTTCAATCTGAGCACTTTCATAACTGTTCAGGGAAGGAAAAAAAGAAAAAAGAATGACACAAAATACTTTAACTAGGTTAACCCATACAGGAAGCAAAGGAGAGCAGCCCTTTATAGAGCAAGATCTTGCTCAAGAATGTCCAAGACAGACTTGTAATGTCTCTTCAAACTTCTACCACAAGGAAACACCCAAACAGCAGAACTTCCCATTCACATCTTTCCTCTTTACACAGAGGAACATCAATTTCTCAGCATTAAAGATATGCATTAAAGAAATACACTTACTGGAACCAATGAGTTACTGTCATCATCACATAGAGAGAAGCCAGGAAGAAAACAAAGTGGAAGTAGGCATAACTGTACACTGTGCCCTTCTTCTCATCGTAAACCACAGTCTGGCCTCCCCTTTTTTCAACATGATCTTCAGCATCAGCTGGAAGAGACGGGAAACAAGAAAGTTTTGCAAATGTAATGAGAACTGAAAACACCAGCTGGCTTCAGAGGGAACACAGCAAAAGATTTATGGTGTGATTTGGGGAAGCGTGATTGACGCAGAGTAACACTTGAACATATCCTCAGTCTCAGGGCATGGGCCTAAACACTGAGACACAAACTGGACTAACACTGAAATTCTGGCTTTTAACAGCTTCCTGATTTACTGAGTAGATTTTGAGCATTGAGAGCATACAAATTGCATACCTGTGCAATACTTTTCTGGCAAGTCCAAGCTGATAATCTTGATTGTAGATTAGGACACTTCCCTTCCTATCTACTCCTGAACTGCAGTCCCTGCAGAGCTGCTGAGCCTAAAGTCCAGCAGCCAGTTACACCACAGGTATGCAAAAACCAGATATTACACTCTGTATGCTGCAGGAATGAAATGTACTTTAAAGAATTATTAACTAGCCTAGTATTTTTGAAATGGTGTGACAGCTCTTGCTTCCCTCTGCAGCCTAACTTGGAGCACTTCATCTGCTGCAGTTTGCATTCAGTACTCTATTGAATGAAGGTACGAGCAGCTCTCCACTCACAGCTGTGTCCTTACTCTCTCAGCTTTGGTCCAAAAACCACAAATAAGGTAAATTGTGCAGTGAAAACATAATTACCATCTCCGTCAGGTACACAGCAAAAGCAGCAGCGAGCTACCTGTGGAACAGACAAGAGTAAGGGGGTAAGAACCTGTGTTACAGCTGGGCAAGGATAAACTACAGACACTAATTTAGAAAAGTCTGGTTTGTATTTCCAACCAGCACAAAACTCAAATTAGAATTTGTCCAGTAGCTCAGAATGTCAGTTTCCAAGCTTTGGAAAAACCTGGTCAGTAAACTTGAAGAAACACACCAGTCTTTAAAAATTACTCTACCCATTTTACATAACTCTAGGTCCAACACAGATACAAATAGTTATGACAAAATGGTGGAAAAGCTACAATAAAGGATATTCATATTGAGGGGACTTATCTATTTAGATGTTCACACAAGTTCTTTAGGATATTTCTGTACTAAGATGAAAGTATAAGGAATTTTTAAAGCTCTGATGCATGGGTTGGAAAACACAATTGTACCAGTGTAAGTCAGAAATGCACTTCTCTTTGCAAGATTTTGCTGAAATGGAGCCAGAATGAGTAAAAGCAGAAACCTGGTTTTATGATTTTATTTAAATGAAGATTTCCTTTAGTTTTTAACCTGATGGAGAAAGAAAAGTTGAAAATGACACTTTCTGTGGTGAAAGGTAATGTAAATGGAAAAAAGGTGTTGACCATCCAATAAATAAATTTAAGTGTACTTCCTGCATCAGACTGCAGTAAAAGTCAGCACTTTCTGTAGTGCATTGCAAATATTATTTGTACTGATAATATCTGGGATTTCTTTGGCTTGTGGTCTGATCAAGACAATGAACCCTGTTAGTAAAATTGACTTCCCTATTACATCAATCAGCCTTTATAATATGAAAGTGTATTAACTTTGCTTACTTGTATTTGTTCACAGTATACTGTACAATGTAACGAGGCACTGGAATTTTACTGGAGACATTGGTATTGTCCACGCTTCAGTAAAACAAACTAAAAGACAGCCCAGTCCTGGCAATAAGGACATTGCTTCTTGAAACTTAGAGCTGTCCACGAAGGATAAAACATGGCCCTGGACAGCCAAGGTAAGGCCAGCATCCTCAGGCCTCTAAAATGCCTTTGAAACCACACATACCAGCATCACAGGTAAGCAGCTGTCTCAAGACTGACTTAAAGGATGTCTGGGTCAACAGACAAGAGGCAAGACTGCTGCAGAAATATAGTTGTTTTGCAAAGTTTAATTATTATTAGTAATGATGGTGTAGATGCCAGTGATTAGTCAAATCACGCTGCACCTGAATGCCTGAAGGGTACAAGACCCTGATGTAAAACCACATTTGGGGTGCCCCAGTTTGGCTGGGACACTACATACACATGAATAAACGTTTATGCTTTGCACTTCTAAACTTTATGTTTTAGTTTATCCCCTCTTACAGGGACTGGTTGCATGTTTTCCCACACAGTAGGTATTTCAAATAAAATGTCCAGCAGAAACATCAAGTGGCAGGTTTACCCTGCATATCCCTAATTAACTGTACTGACTGGGTTCATAAACTCAGGAAAAGGCAAAAAGCTCATTCTTTTTCAAAATACTTTACACAAACCCCTTATTGTCCACCTGTTTCTACTCTTGCTGTGCCAAGCCTCACCTGCAGTGCCAGCCTGAATTATGCTGGGGGCTGCACTCACATTCTGAAGCAAGCACTGGGTGGCTTTCAACATTTTACCCGGTTGTAATTAAGCTGTGGCACAGACAGAGTGATTAAATTAGCAATGCTGGCACGCCCGCTCCTAACCCCCAACACTCAGCTGCTTCCAGCAGAGCCCAGACCCTCTCTGGGCTGGGAGACAAAGGCCCTTTGCCACAGGGAAGGCAATCAGAGCGCAATTAGTTGCTCCTCACCAGTCCTTTCTTTACATTTACATTTAGTGGCTCTTGTACACTCTTTAGAACCCAACAGTCCAGAACTAATCCAGTGGGCAGGCAGTCTTGTGAGGGGCCAGATCCCCAGCCCAGGCCGTGCCGCAGGCCCGGCGCTGCCGCCCCTCCGTGGGCACAGGCCCAGCGCCCCGGCAGGGCTGCCACGGGAGGTGCAGGGGATTTTCCCTCTCCAGTGCTCCCCGTCCCGTCCCTCAGCACAGGGTGGGAAGGCACAGGCCCCGCCAGGACCTGCCTCAGACAGTGAGGGCTGGCACTGGCGCTCTGTCCGGCCACAGCATCCTGCCAAGGGAAGCTCCCTGGCACTCCCAGACTGGGACATGCTGTGCTTCCCCACACCCCTCAGCCACTGCCAACACCAAAGGTCTCAGCAGATACCTCTGCATTTATCAACCCTCACACTCTGATTGAAGACTTGTGAGACAGAAGCTAAAACTGCAGATACGAGGAACAACAATGAGGAGAGAGCTAGAGATGGAGACTTTATCTTCCAAACACACACACGTATTTGAAGAGCATCACTAGCAAGCCTAAGCAAGGGGAAACTGTTACTTAGCATAAGCCCACTCATTTCCCAGAGTTTTCTGTGTGTTCCCAGGACAAGGGAGCCAAAGAAACAGGCAGGTGGAATGAAGAAACTTGCACAGGTGAAACAAGGGCAAGAAATATGATCAGAGAATAAATTATAGGCAAAAAGACCTACTTATGTGTGGAAATAAAAATAGGAGATAAGAACTTGGGATCTTAGCTGCTATTAGAACAAAGGCAACCAGAACTGAAAATGTTCAAGAGTGCCTCCACTTTTTCTTCTGGTAGCTTTCCAGCACACTTTTCCCTTAAATCACAGGACATGAGCTCATGTTGAACATAAGATTTACAGGAAGTCTGCAGGATGCTGAGTAAACGTCAAGAGCAACAATCATTTCAGTAAACAAAGGCACATCCATGGGACTAGCAAGACCTGCAGAAGGGCCAATGTGGGCAAATGTTCTGATGAGTCCATACCCAGAAGCACATAGCATACAAGCTACCAAGAACAGTTTCTGTTTTCAGATTACTGGCCACAAAAACAACAGAAATAAAAGCACGGGTAAAAGCCTGTACAAAAATCCTGTGTGAAGAAGCAAGAACTCACTTCAGTTTCAGCTGTTGCATATATTCCTTTCAGTGCCTCTGAGCTTGCACGTGTTGTTGAGGTCAAACTAGGAGGAAAATAAGACAGTGTCAAACCCCTGGGTATAACTATAACCTCAACAAGGTAACTCTTCTACATCACAGCAAGCATAAATAGTCTACCTCCCATGTCTCAGCTAAGCATTTGCCTGGATGCAAATCAAGCACTAAGCATGTGAAAAGTTTGTCCTGCACTAGGCATAAACCAGCCTGGCAGATGGCCACTGGCCAGCTCAGACTGAATCATGAGCTTAAAAGTAGGTCACTCCTGACAGGTGATGAATTCACCACCAACAACAGCAAAACCGAAGTGCTTCAATTTGGAAACCAGAAGAGATCTCCCCTGCTGTGCACAACCAGAGTTTTTATACTCAGTTCACAGCCATCACTTTGGCTCAGCATCTCTGTAAAGGCTTTGCCAGTGAACTCACAGGTCTCTGGCAGCAGCCAGTTTTCAAAAGTAAACTACCAGTAACTGCTGTCAGTGTACCAGTTCCTAGAAATTACTTTCTTGCATTATTGTAGTTATCTGGGGGCGAATCCTTTCTACTTTCTTCTGACAGGAAACACTTCTTGTCCAGTCCCGCCCTTTTAGGATGTGAAATGCAAACTTCCCATTACCCACCTTCCTACCCAAAGGAAGGTTTTGGTGTACACACTGAGCCTGGGCAAGCAATGCTTCAAAACACTCCCCTTGAAAGCATTCTTACCTTTCCAGCTGCATGCTACAGTTCAGTGGCAGGCTACATGAATATTGTCTGTGTGCTGAAACACCTCCCTGGGGCACTGGAAGTGCCCTTCTAATGTGAACTAGATCCATGATATCCATATTTATGTATCTGATATCAGAAAAAAACGGAACACATATCCATATTTGATAGAAGAATAAGTCTCTTGTTTTCACTTCACAAAAATATGAAGCTGTTTCTGTATGTGAATTTTGAAGTGGACTGATTCAGAAGCAGAACCTGCTCAAAAACCTGCAGCAGGCAGACAGTGCTGTCTCCTGGCAAGCTGCACAGCCAAAATAAATGACACACCACCTTTCAATCACCAGCAACTCCCTGTCCCAGAGCACAACTTAATTTATTGAAGTGAGCTGCAGTAATTCAAGATGAGCATCAAAGGCGAGCATCATGAAGAGTTTTTTTGGAGAAGATCAATGGCAAATGCTGATGGCAATACTGTGCTCATCATTTGTTCAAAGGAAGCCTTAAACCCTCCCAAATAGTTTGTTTTAGAGACCTTCAAGGAGAGTCATAGCCTCTGCCAAGAGGCTATAAAAATTTCAGACAGATATTTCAGGTGAATGTAACTGTACAGAGTTTTAGAGTTTAATACTGAGATTATTTGGGACCACGGACAGGTGGAATTTTTTTCCCTCTGCCTCTAGATCTAAATTGCCCTATTTGATTTTAATGAGATATGTTTGTTTCCAGAGTTGTATTATCTTGTTGAACATTTTTTGCTAAAAGGTCTAAAATTCTGAGGCTGAGGACAATTTGTACCTTCCAGTTCACCTTTATCCCACACTTCTCTGTGACTTTGCATGAGGCCTGCTATAAGCCTTCACTCTTTGGGCCACAACATTGCATTTACAGATAGGTAACTACAAACTCCCAGACTTACCAAGAGTATAAAATGCAGCCAAACAGAATCGTAGTACCCAAGCCAGTAACCAGGTTTTCATCTCTGTGCAGGCCTTGACTGAATTCAGGTACACAGATTGTGATATTCCGGTTGTTTTCATCCAGGACTTCACAAAACAGAAGAAACAAAAAGAACAGTTTGCAGAGCTCATTTCACTGCATTTTAAAGTAATCTTTAGACTGAAGGCTTTCATTGAATTTTTATTATCTGACAGTAGGTAAGTAAATTTCAGTTGTTTCTGTCTATCTTTTAGAAGGGTCACACAGGAAAAATGGGTAAACCTGACCTGGCGGACTCTGTTTCAGACAAAACAAAAATGCAACTTAGTAGATACTAAAATTTCCTGTTTGACCACAACAGACAAAAGAGGAAAAAAACACTCCTGCTTTGTAAATGAAGACATGTGAAGTTGGAAGTCTGCCAACACCTCACCCAAGGCTACAAAGCCATGTAAGACCATGATAGTACAGAGCTCAGAGCAGAAATTTCTTTCACAGCAAGGGTTCCTTGAGGATAACTATGAAATCCATACAAAGCGAAAAAAAGGTGGTTGGTAGTTGCCCTGCTCTCAGACTGACTCACAGAAGACCAAGGAAAAAAACATGCACCAGTTACAAGCAAGTTTTTATCTTGGCATGTAAGCAAATCCTACTTCTAGGTCCCTGAAATGAAACTGATTCAGTCCTTGATGTTTCAAGTTGCATCTGACTTTTTATTATCTCCCTGCAGTCCAGGCAAGGCATAGAGTAGACTGCAGCATCACCCCAAAGCAAGAGATGACAGCTGCACCTGAATATCAAATCAAGAGCTTTTTGAGTCACTGCTGCACAAGGCATTTCCTTTTTCCCTCCAGCAAGCACAAAGCATCCCCACGGAGGCAGCACAACTGTTTCTAGGGGCAGAGGGAAAAATGCAGCAAAGACTACATCCAGGTTAAAAATAAACTCAAAGTCAGTCTCCTGACCCAGAGGGAGAGGACTTTGTACAGCCCTGCACAAACAGCTTTATCAGCATGCAGCAGGGAAAGCACCAAGGGGAGAGCAAACAAAAGGACGACCAGCCTTTCCAGAACACCTTGGCCAGAGATGTGCAGATTCCCCCATCTGTGTCCATTAACATGGACATGCTGCAGCCAGGCAGATCCACTGTTTGTGGGGTGTTTTAGCCAACTCTGGCACCAAAAAGCTAAGGCAGGCTATAATTAGCAGAGATTCAAGAAACATCACTTTTTGTTTGCCCACTCCTTCTAAAGATACATGCAACCCTTTTGGGGTGTTGAAAGTACTTGTAACTTGCACTTTTTTAGGCCTTATATGCAAGATATCCAACTTGGAAATCTCTTCTTGACAAATGAGTCAATGTTAGGCAAGTTCATGGCAAACCTGAGTTATAGGGCCTGGGATACCATAGTAAGTGCCAGCACCTCACACATTCTCTAGCATAAGCCACTGTGAAAGCTGACAAGCAAATGTGGAGTCCTTATCACATATACAGGTGAGGAACAGATGACAACTGTGAAAAAACCTGAAAATCCTCAGGCGTTGGAAGACAAGGAGGTCTAAGAGTGTGCTTGATGCAAACTCTACCAAATACAATAACCACATTTTCAATATATACAAGAAGAATTACAACATTCACTTAACTGCTGAAGATTTTGTCTGTGACAAGCATGAAGCAACACAAGGCAAATTATTTAATTCCACATATCACTTTCTTCCCCTTCTTTTCCTTTTATGCTGTGGCAAGACTTTTGAGTAACTCAGATGCCTTCTGAATTCAACTCTACATTAATTCAAAACACTGCTAAAGTTCCGTAAGTAAATTTTACATCTAAATACTGTCTAGTTTACTTCCTAACTCTAGAATACTCTTGTGTGTATGTCTGTACCTACACAAATATGACAGACTTTTTCCCCCATCTCTCCCCTTTCTTCTTGAGAGCTGGCTGTATAAACTTTTCCTTCCTCTTTTGTAATTCTATAGGACTTATTTTCCTCTAGTTATTGTTGTTTCAGCTATTGAACACTAGAAGTTGGGCAATAATAAAGGACGGGTGTTTTAGTACTAATTCAAACCCGAAAAATCTTCTGTAAGTAAAAAGAATGCCTCCACTGCAAACATGAATCTGACATTTATTTGGGTAAAGGACAGTTTGAATTGTGCTATGAAGTCTTGCTCTGGTTTTGTACTGTAAAGAACTTAAAAAACTCTAGCAAGTTCCGTACTTCTGAATTGCAGTATCGGTGTCTGAAAGGCAAGTGGAGTTCAAGAACTCCGCTGAAGAACAGCATCATCTCAGCTAGAACATAACTCTGAGACATAAATCCAAGCCCTTTCTTGGAATATTTCCTCTTAAAACAAAATATACGTTATACTCAAGTTTTTGCTCCATTAGAGCCCAGGCCTACCTAGCAGACTGATTCTACGAGAAAAAAGTGTCATATTAGCAGCAACTTTGAGGGCCAGCACCTACTAACTAGACCTTGTAAACTTGTGGATGGAGCTGATCACAAAGCTTCTTCCAGAGGCATCCAAGCACCATTTGTTTCAACCCTTTCCTATCGTGTGACTTAACACATTCTGTAGTTTGTCATATCCTATTTTATGAGAACGTGTACTCGCTGTAGGAGGAACAGACTACAAGACTTTGGGAAATTTGTTCACAGGAAATAGGAAATGGTGCAACAGATGTAACTCACCCCAGGTAAGCCCCTAGACCAAGGCATTCAACATACACAGAGAGTGCCAGCTGCACAGTCTCTTGGCTGCACAGATTCATTTGCACCATTTGCAATTTTTTCTGTGAAGACCACCAAACCCAGCACTTCTACATCCCCAAACCTGTTAATCCAGGTTTGCTAAATTCTTGCTTTTAATACACAGCATGTTTAAAAGAATTTACTTAAAGCATTAGATAACTTACTAGTTTCTGGTGGTTTGCTGGACAGTGCTGAGAAAGTGAGGTACATGACATAGCAGCTGATAACTCCTGACTGCAGCAAGCCAGAATGGGGCTGGCCTTTACAAGAAAGAGGAAAATTAGTTATTTCTGTAGACACCTTAGCAAACTGAAACATAAATTTATGACCTTTAAAAACAGCACACCAGTATCTTTTATTTTTTTTTACTTACAGCAGTTAATAAATGTTTGAGGCAGTTTAGATACAGTTCTACTGTCCAGTAAAGAGAAAAAAGTCTATCCTTTAGTTCTGTGGGCTGTTATAGAAAAATATTAGAGATTCCCTGTAAATAAAGAATCACCTCTGTGCTTTTGCCAAATGCAGCAGCTTTTCAAAAGCTATTGACAAGCTGCCACAATAATTTTATTTGCCTGTAAAATCTCTGTTGAAGTTACTCTACTGTTTTCAGGCCCAATGTATGCAAGATACTAACAGCACACAAAGTATAAAATACTGCTGGCAACCAGGCCCAAATTTCACAAGTGATAAATCCCAAGAAGTCAAAAGTAAATGGTAAGATAGTAGTGAGTTTGAGTGCTACCCCTGCCAGACATAGGTAAATTTCACAACACAGTGCCAGTCATCAGCAGGCGAGATTTCTCTACACTATGTGCCTCATGGCACATCCAAAAATGTCTCACACTTCTGTAGTTTTAGCAGCCAAGCTGACAATAAGCAACAGCAATAACCTCACAATGTAGATAAAGAGTAAAGAGCAGCAGCAATTCTGAACCATCACTAGGCTTTCTGCCCAGACATGGCTTATGCCTCCAGGCACACAGTTGTGGCAGCACCGAAATTCCAGGAGGAGAAAAGGCCACTGGACTCACGGTTCTGGACGCAGGGCGATATGGCCACCAGGGACACAAAGAGGCACAGGCCCCCGTTCACTCCGATCAGGACCTTGTTGTACATGCAGCCCTCGGAGCGCGTGTAGAAAAGAGCCATGAGCACCAGAGCTGCCACGGCAATGGAGTACAGGATGAGAGTGACCAAGGCAAGCAAACCGTTCCACATCTGCTTATGGTTTGCACCTGCAGTCCTGAGGAGAGACAGACAAGCATCTTATCTTTGTCTTCCCTTGCCCAGAACATAAAATTCTAACAGCTGAAGAGTTTGTATCCTCAAACACAAGATACGGTGTTTACTTTCCCGAAGCATGTGTGCATCACTACACCAGCAGAGACTCTTGCAAGGTTCCTACCCATGAAACAGAGGGAAACATTCCTTAGCATCAGTGTTTATCTTCTGTTCTATCACCATCAGCTCCTTCTGTAATTATAGCCCAGTGTTGACTCCTACAACTCCCAGGAGTTCTCTGGGATCAGCCCATCAGCTATCTCAGCTCCATACTGCAGAGGTTTCCTCAGTGGCAATGCCAAGTGTCCCAGGCTGGATTAGCAAGTGCTGCTCTCCACACAATGAAATCAGAGGTTTATTGCTTGGCATGGCCTCTCTTCTGCTCCTTGTACTACCTCGACAGTTTTATTACTCTTTCACTCAAAAATCCTTCTCTCCATTTGGGTCTAACCACAAGTCTCCCTCAGCTAAAGAGTGGTCTGTCTTGTTTTCCTTTCTTCACCTTCCAAACATCTCCTGCAAAGCCCACCAGGGTTTAAAAGGAACAACCAAAATAGTTGTTTAGAAACAATGGGCTATTTTGCAGATGGGAAGTCTTTTCAGTGTTTTTTTTCTGTTGCTTTGTGGAAACAGGGCTTATCTTAAAAGAATATCTAATGTAAAGAGAGCTAAACTTACATCCTGGTGCTGGACGTCTTTCATCCATAAAAAACCAGCTACAGTAATTAGCACTAAAAATATCTGTGGTATAAGAAGGTCTCACCTCTTCCTCCCTGAAACAGGAGTTCAACAAAGCCAAAGATTTGCTAAAACTCTTTCTTAACAGGTGGTATTTTAATAAGAACAAGAGAGAACTGCAAGAGTTTCTAGAGGAGGAAATGTGAGACAGAAAGGGTGGAGGTGAAGACAGGAGAATACATGTGGGAGGACAACTTAAATATTTTAATTTGATGAGAGGCAAAGGGCTAGGACAGTAACAGAAAATATACTTGACTCAAAAATGCAGTCAATGCCCAAATAGTGTATATCCCGGTTGATAATGGAATCTCACATATCTGGATGGCAAGAAAGAAGTTGAACACAAATTAGCAGTTCTTGATTTGAGAAAAAAAATTGACGTGCATTAAGCTGACATAGAAAAAGCAGGGTCTATCGATTCACAACACTGCACACAGTTTCACTATTACATTTTGCAAATCCAGTTTTATTCTCTTGAACCACTCTACTTAGCAGATGTATTTTCATGTAAAATATTAAATAGGTTAAAGTAAGAAATTTTTGCATCCCAGGACATTACTACTAAATGGAAGCCAACAGTTCAGGTTAAGAATAAAACAGAAGAACAGAAGTGAGCAATGAGGAAACATTTCTGCTGGGGAAGGAGAAAGTAGATGAAGCAAATCGGAACAGCTCTGAATACTGACATTCAAGTGTCCTCTTTCAAAAAGTACATCCAAGATACTTTTACATTCTTTTACATTTTTACATTGTTACAAAAAAAGTATTGGTCAGGAATCCACCAGAACTTTAAGCAAATAACTACTTGCCCAACACATACCAATTTTTATTCCACTTGTGAGCAAACTCAACCAGCAGGATGAGCTGAATGGCAATGAAAAGGAACCCTCCTGTTGCTCCTACGTAGCGCCAGGCTGCAAGGCAGAGAGGCAGAAAATAGGTCAAACGCCTATCCCTTGAGATAAAATGGATTTATTGTCTATGCAGTGAAACTGTGAATGTGGTTTGAGTGTCTCAAGCTCACAAATGTAGCAGGAAATGAGAGATTTCAGATGAAAGGCCAGCTCAGTTAACTCAAGATTAGCATTCTGATGAATTCAGCTTGTAACCTGCTACACTTCCAATATAATCATGTTAGGACAGCTACTGAGTCTCCCTAACCTAGAAAATTTTTGTGGAGACTGTGAGTTACTATATTCAGACAGAAAATACTGAAACCTTTATTTGTGACTGGCAGGAGGGAGGTGGTGTGAAGGCATTCCACAGGAATCTAAACCCTGAAATTGCAAGGTACTGGAACCCAATCATTACTAAAAAGGGCAATTTCTTCTCCAGATTCCAGTACCACAGAAAAACAAAGGTGGGGTTTATCTATTCACAGATGCTGTTCCGAGCCACTCCCAAGGAACACTTAGTAGTCACTAACTGGTTTTAAGACAGGTTATTTGGGTACTTAACTGTTGACCTACATATACTGTATTTGGGTAGCTGCTTGGATATTCTGGACAACAGATTTCTTACACGCAATATCAGAAGTGTCTGAGGAAATACAGATACTTATTTTAATTCTCAGCTGTATAAACAGCTTGTGCTGCACTGCAGCACACAGCCTACAGATTACTCCAAGTGTGCAGCTGATTTCAGTGAAGAAAAGATGAAGGAAGTGCATCAGCAACACTCAGCCATACCCTTCCATTGTGCTTTCCTTTTTAAAGATACACGTGCAAGTTAAGTGGAAGAACAGAAGAGTCAAGGCTCATTTCCATTAGCAGCTGATGTAGGGATTATTTTTTTTCTTACTTTATCATAAGCTCATTACTTAAAAGCAAGCAAAGATATCATTGTCTGGTTTGCTAAACATATTGTATACACTTGACAAGCATTCTGTTCTTCAAACATACAAAACAAAAAGGATGAAGTTATTCTGTAAAAAAGTACATGAAAAATAGGCAGGGCACAAAGTGGCATGTGCATTTGGGAGAGGGAGAGTAGGAAAAGTCAGACCACCAATGGAGTGAATAACTAAATAGACAGACTCTCGTGATCTCCCTCTGCCACTGTATATTGCAGAATGTTTATGGATCAGTCAGCATAGTGGACTTAACACTGCAACCCACAGAAAAACCTACTGCTTGTACATAGTCTTCCTCCTCCATGATTAACAAAGCACTTGGGAAACATGGCAAGAGATTTTATTTTTCAAGAGAAAAAAAAGGATTTGGGAGAATTACCCCCTCCCTCTAAAAAACCCCAAACCAACCAACCAACAAAAAGACAGTGTAAGTGTCTTGAAAGGCAGAGAGAAAACCTCACAAACATACTGTACTCAAACCATCTGTACATCTCTATTTCAGGGGCAGACTAGAGGTCAGTTTAGTAGGAGTTGCAGAATACAGCTTTAGAGTGAAAAGTCACAAGCTAATTTGGGGAAGAAAGCTTGTTATGCTTTGTCTCCAGACTACATTAGACTGCTGTTGAGAATCAGTACAAAAAAATCTGTTTCCCCTTTTCTGCGAACACATCAGCTGCTGAAGACCTTTCACCATGAAAAGGGTCACTGACAAAGATGACAGGCAGTCTCATCTGGTCACGAGTACAAGGCATTGAACTGCTGCATCTAATCCAAACAGAATGAGTCCCAAGGACAAACACATACAGCCATTCCACAACTTCACAGAGATGGAAGAGGGGCCTCCAACTGAGCCAGGACCACACAGACAGCAAGAGCAAGAAGCTGAATTATACCTGTCAGTGGTTTACTTGTAGTGGTTTTTAATTGAGTTTCCCAGAGTTCTGTGCTAACTGTCTGCCCACTCTATTCTCTTCCCCATGTTCCCCCTTCCTCCTGCCCTTTTAAACATCCTGGCTGATGGGTCCAGATGGGTGTTGAGAAGAAAGTAACCAAGCAAGTCTTAGTGGAAGCAGGCAGCATAAACAACGGCTCCATTGCTTTACTGATCCCATCCCTTTTCACCTGTCTAGACCAAATAGCTTAAGGGCTTACAGGTACAGGTAAGATGCACTTATTGCAAATGTACAAGAACAAACTCATCTGGGTATCAACCAGGAGTTTCGCTCCTAGCCCAGAAGACTCCTGTGACACACTCCACTCCCACATGGCACTTCAGCACCGGGCTAGAATCAGTGTGCCTGTGCTGTGCCAGCATTCCTTCCAGAACTGGAAATGCTTCTCACATGGCATCCTCAGCAGAGCACACATACCACGGCCCAAGAACTCTAATTTTACCTTACTAGCATGTATGCCCCTAACCTGAAAATCAACAAGATCCCAAAATCTTTTGGGGCACTGCAAGTTTCCAGGCAGTAAACACCTGTGCCCAGCAGGTCACTGTGCCTCCTGGAGCACTGGCACCTCTCCATTGTGCAGCCTGACTGCTGCTCTGTGCCAGAGCTACCTGCACAAGCCAAACTGATATGCAGCTCTGTGCTCTTGAGTGAAGAGTTCCTTTGGCACCATTATAGTTCCATATTTCTTACAGAATTGGCAAGAATTCTTAAAGAATTGTTGCAGTGGTATCAGTGGTATTCAGCCTGCTCTTGGTCAGGAAAAACCATGCTGTTTCCTGCACATTCACATGAAGACCACAATGTAGCTTGCACACACAGTGTTCCCCTCAAACAGCTCCCAGTACTATTTTTGCATCTGGCCTGTAAAGCCTTTACTTGAAGAAACAAGGAAATATTCATGTTCATCAGACCTCACAGATGTCTAACCATTCACAGGATAGCAGAGAATGAACCACCGTAACAAAATAAGAGGACATACCATTGAGGAAAGTGTCTTGATCAGGAATGAAGAAGGCTCCTGAGCACATTGCTGCCAGAACTATAAGTTTAATAAGCCAAAATCTGTATGAGAGGAAAAAAACAACAAAAAAAAGTGGTTGTAATAGGAATTAGATATTTTCAACTTTAATACCACAAGAAACCTTTATTTAAAGCATAACAAGAAAAAAAACCCCATCCTTTGATGACTGATAACCACCTTACTTAGTTTTCACTTGACCACATTATTTCTGACAATAAGAACAAAGTTAAGTTTTTTGCTTTTTGGGGTTTTTTTTTGCCTAGTACTACAACCAAGTGGAAAGTTCACGGCACAAACTTGTAAAGAGATGTGGAAATTAGGCAATCGAACAAAGAACTCACCCATTATGAATGTATGCTCTGCAGCTTTTGCTGTTGTTAATTTTGATGGTGAACAAGAAGAATAAAAAGAAGAAACAGGCCATTCCAAAACAGACTTTGTACACTGCAGTGTATCCCACCAACTTCTCACACATCTCACCCGCCTGAATACCCTTGCACATCTGCTTGTAGAAGGGAATCTGAAAAGCAGAACACATTATATACAAGGTGTTAGAAAGGACATGAAGCACACATAACCAAGCACGTCTACATCTGCACACCACTGACTTTTCACTGGCTTCACTTAATACCTCTGACTTTTGACACCCCTTCAGCCTGGATATCAGGGGTCAGGGGATATAACAAAATCTAAAACATAAGGGACTGAAGTCTTCCAGAGCCTTCACTCATCTCTTTACAGATCCCTTGGGGTACAATCCACCTTCCTTCAGCTCTCCTGGCTCATGCCATTCCTGCCCATTACTGCTTATTCCCTTACCCTGGGGACCTTCTCCCTTCTTCCCATGCCCTACAGCAAAAGACTCTGATTACTTCAGTAATTCAATTTACATGAGACATACCAGGGGCTTGTGCTGCCCTGGCTGGAATTGCAGACTGAAGCACACCCAAGTGTCACAGGGGTAGCAACCACCCTCCTCTCCATCACAGCTCCTGAAGGGGAGTTGTGCCAGTTGACCTGATTTTGTGTTAAATTAACAGAAAGGTGGAATATTCCTGCCTCTCTTGACTCATTAAATATTTGCCTTTGAGGCCTTTCTCCACAAAGGGGAAAACAAACAGCAGCACATTTTGGCTTCAGTTTCACCACATGAACATGATGCTGGGTGCTCAAAAAACCAGGTCTGTGTGGCCAGGACCCGCTGCTGTGAGACACCTCTGTGTAGACATCCACCCCTCCAGCCACAGAACCATTTAGCTGCACAGAAACACAGGAATTTAATAAGAAAACCGCTGTCCATTTCAAAGAAGAAAAGGGCCCCTCTGTATGCTTACAGCCTTCAGCTGAGGCTGGTAAGACCAGTTGAACAACATTATTAAACCCTCTGGAGCTGACTGCTGCTATCCATGCAGGTGACTGGAGGATAGAGAAGCCAACATGTAGCAGGACACAACATGCACAAATCAACAGCTATGGCAAAAGAAACCCCCTCATTCAGCAAGCAGGTCAATACACAAAGCCATAACATTGAAAGAATAACAGGGCCTGGGTCTTAGCCATAAGGCAGCATTCCCAGCTGGGTAGAAAGCCCTCTGAGACGAAGGAGACAAGTGATAAACAAGTAAACCGCCAGCTTCCAGCCACCAGGCTCTGAAAGCCTACCTCTCTCAGCAGGGTATGCAACTTCAATCCATGTTCCAGGAATCCAAACCAGTCAGGAGCTCAAAAAGTCAGTTTCTCAAAAAGAGGAGCTCACAGGAACACTGGGTTGCTGAGCTAAGGGAAGCAAACCTAACTAACAATATGGAGCTGATCCCTGGTGGGCTGGAACCAGCTGAGGAGATGGAAATTGGTCTCAGCACAACTGTGTGGTGTTACAGATTCAAGCTGGGCCACTCCGAGTTGTTCTTTCAGCAGTAACTCAGAAATCAGCAGCCACTGCATAAAGAAGCTGGATATTAAACAAGTAGCTGTGGCTAACTTGCACCCAAGAGTTTTTGGAAAGCTCCTGAGGAATTGTCTGGAGCACCAGTAACACTTTTCCCAGGTCTTGGAAAGCAACGAAATGTCAGACTGGGCAAATATGCCAGCATTCAAAATGAGCACAGGGATTGAATGGAATAATTATGAGAACTATCAAGGACACAGTGATGCCAGAGCAAGCCACGGAGTCACAACAATGGCAGAGAAAGCAACTGGGCTATCAATTAGTGTTTTCCCGTTCTTTGCTTACAACAACCATCAATCAGGAAAAGTCAGAAAATGGCATAATATTGAACAAAAAATATTTCTGAGACAAATTACTTATTTGTTTGACACAGATGATAGTAGTCACCAAGGAGACAAATTTTTACAAGCTCTGTTCACTTTACTTACTAGACATTCAGAACAAAACATAACAAAACAAAAATATCACAGAACTTAATTAACTGACAAGCTAATTAGAAACAGATCTCTGGGTAACCATAAATAGGCACCTTCTTTAATTGCCTAAGTTTCTACAGAGATCTTGATGGGATTTTTGAACCTATTTATTCTTTTCTCCTGTAAGTATTAATTTCATTACATGTCTGGCTGAGAGAAAATAGATGGATTCACAAGAACAATAGCTCATTTTGTCCTACATAAGCAACAAAGAGTTTAGCCACCATGGAGTATTCACCACACTATGCAGTAAAAAGTGATGGTCACAGAAAACAGTCTCTCTCTTTTAGGAGACCCATGGTCATGAAGGAACAAAACAAGAATAAAATCAAACTCTAGGAGACCCTAACAGAATAAAACACACAAGTACAATGCTGGGGACAATGGACTGGTGTAATAAAAAGCGCATGTTTTTGTGAAAGGATGGTCTACTGTTGGGAACAATTTATCAAGGCTTATGTGACTTCACCCACAGACAACAAAGACTAATGTTTCTTTTCAATCTGTATCTCTGAAACATGTTCAGGCTCAGCTGCTGAGAAGGCTGCCCACCCTATATGCTTTACCATGCTAACCATTTGCTGGGTATTTTTGACAGCTGTTAAGTCACACATTAATTATTTGCCAAGATACAGTGAGACAGCTACTCTTGTACCTTTAAAAGCAGCAGAAGCTAAATTCTTTGGCCTCTGAGCAGACAAAGCATTCTTGTTGCAGAAACTCAGTATCCGCTCCAATAGCACGAACGCCTCAGCTGCTGCGCAAGCAATGATGTTATCACAGCAAACCTGGCCATATTCCAGCACGCACTGAAGCCCTCAGAGATGATCAGCATTTGAGCATCATCTACAGAAACAGGATGCCCTGAACTTGCTCTCCCCTCGCTGCAAGCACACAGAACCATCTGGGGCAAGGAGCCAACCCTGGGGCCTGGCCGCCCTCGGGTGCGGTCAGTCAGAACCCAAATGAGCGAGCACGGCAAAGCGCGTCCGAGGGGAGCGGGAAGGAAGGAGGGTGCAGGAACAGGACCTGCTTACACCTGGCTGTCCTCACCCAAGGAGGGAGAATATGGCAGACAGACTTTGTTACGGAAACAGAGAAAGCATGAATGAAAATCTCTGTAGGTGGGAAAGCAAGGGCAAAGAAACCCAGGTAAAATCACCTGTCCTGGGGCAGCTGAGAAACCAAATAAAAACCCAAAGAAACAATCAGACCAGAACACACCATCATGAATCTGTGGCTAAATTTTTATCAGAAACACACAACGAGCATCTGCACTCAGAACACTTATTTTTGGTAGCATATCTGGGGCTTAACATGCAATAATGCAGTTAAGGGCCAAGATACAAACCTAGCTGGGGACATAAGCCTGGAAGTATGTTTTGCCAGAACATGTGACCACCTTGTACTGAAATGCTTTCACACAACTGAACTAAGTTTTACTGGTGTTTGTTTTCCCGAAAGTATCTTTCTTATTTTTCTTTTCATTGATTAAGTAGGACATGGATATTTTCTGACTGAAATCACTAGTTTTGAAAGAGCTTTAACATAAAAGACTTAACTTTAAAAAAACCCCAAAACATTGTTTTGAGAGACCAAAACAACTCTTCCCCTTTTCTTCTCTCAATTATCCTTTCAAAGCCTGTGAAATGAAAGTTTTTCCTTTAACAGAACACATACGAGTAAAGCTGTGTCTGTTTTTTTAAAAAACAACACAACAGGAGAAAGGAAATAATATATGGGTGAACATATAGAAACACAACATGAAGTGCAATACCTATTGGTCTTTTCTGTATTTCTCACCCCATCACTGGGCTCACATGTCTTGATTGATGAATATCCAATCTTTTGCCTTGATAAAAGCAAAAGAGCATTTTGCTTCTGCAAAATCTATTTTATATTTTACTATCTAAAACTTTCCTGCAAATAACCATCACCTTCTTTCCTATTCCTCCACTGTCTCTTGCTTCTTTCCCCAGAGATCTACTACTGTAGACTCGGGAACTAACAGCAAAACAACCAAGGAGAAAAAAACACCTCTCACTGACAAAAGAGAGATTCCTTCCATGTAAGATCAGCATGAGTATTTGAACTCTACACTGGTAAAGGAAACAAATGATTCCGTGCCAAGATTACAGCTCCAAAAAAGACTGCACTACAATCTGAAAATTGAAATTCTTTACCTAAATACAGAAATTAGGAAAAAAACCTGATTAAATTAATCAAAATCCATCCTCTCACAAAAAAAAAAAGAGAGGGTGAGGTCCTAAAAATATCATGCAAAGTATTTGCTTACAGTCTGGCTTCAGGAGCTGGGAGTGTTCCATGACCCAGCCAAAAGCAAAGGAATCAGTAAGTGCACAGCACTTTCAAAACACAGCTCATCACTGAGAAGCTGAGACTGGTCAGTCTGAGTAAGTCTTTTCAAGGTGCACTCTATTAAAACTGTGCTGAATTAGCTTCAGGGGTCTTTGAACTTTTAACAGCCCTGAACATCATTATTAAATTAGAAAGCAGATAAAGAAAGCCTACTTTCAGATGGTCCATTTCCCATTCAAAGACATCAAATGCTCTAAATAAGAGAGTGATTATCCTTCCACTTCAAACTAACACAGCTACTCTCTGTGCCATTTCTTCCCACACTGAGCTTTCAAGACTATGAACTGGAAAAGAAATTTGGCAACACTGAAAAGCATTTTGTTGAAGGTTTCTTGAATCACTTTTCCGTTGGATAAAGAGTATTTTTTGTTAGGGATACAAGCTGCATTAAAACCACACTACTGATGGAAAAGAACTTTATGAAATTTGGATATAAGCACATAATTTGTCTCCCACGCACTTAAGTTCCTTGGGTTATTCACTTTATTGCCAAGCTAAGCATCTAGTAAGTCAAAGTAATTCCTGGCAAGCAATTTCAGCATGCACATGTTGAACAGTTTTTAAGTTTTTAAGGAGCATGCTCCTACAGGATGGTCATCAATTTCTGGTGGCCTGGTGGGGTAAAATATGGCACTAGGATAACTCATGCAAAGTGCTATTAAATGGAAGAAAATTAGGATAGAACCTACAAAGAAGGTACAATGGGAAGAAAGAAAGATCACAGGCAGCAGAGCACAGAAGCCCTCAAACTAGCCTGCTATAAACCCAGTGGTTCATCTGTGCTGCAGGAAAGGGGTGCTGCCACCAACTACTCCATCTGGGATGCTCTGAAGGGAAGTGTTTCAGAGACAACCAAAAGCCAAGTGCAGAACGTAACCAGGGCATCAGCTTGATCAGCAACTGGTTCAACAAGGAAAGAGGTCTCACTGTGCAACCTCACTGTCCTGGGAGAGAAGCACAAAACAAGGAGATGCTCACACTGATGGAAGCCTTCTGAACCTCCAGGACAAGCACATACACAACCCTAAAGCAGGCCCAATGATGCATTTGGTGCAGAACCTTCATTTTTAAGAATTAAGCAATGCAGCCCTTGTTTCCTCCAGTTGAAAGCAGACTTTTATTATTGTAGTTTGTAGGGGATGAGAGAGAGGATTTGTGCTACTTGGGTGGCTTATGAAGCCAAACCAAATATGTGGTACAACAGGACCAGTGTGTGAGCACAAGCAGGCTGGTGAGCATTTAGCTTAGGAAAGTTATATTAAGACTCTGAAAGAAACTTGAGTTTTAAAATGTAGCTTTAGCCACAGCTCCTTTCATGCTTTTGAAGCTCTCTAATTAAAAAGACAATTAGAGATGAACAATATTTGCTGTGGTTAGAGGCCATGTGAACATAATGACTCAACACAGACTGAAGAAAACCCCTTGTAGAGGCTCTGCAGCATTGTGTTTTGCAGTAGTCTGTCACACCAGGAAGGCAGAATTAAAATTGCAACACTTGAAGAGTTATTTTCTGATTTGCTGCTTCTGCTGCTAAACAACCTGCCAGAGACAAAATCAAGGTTAGACTGAACTACTTTGTTCTACTAAAACAAGTTCCCTACTACTTTTCCCTCTTGTGACACTGCCTGCACAGCAAACCTGGGGTGGGCTCAGTGCAGCAGATTCCTGCACCAGAGAGGAAGGATGCTAGGCCTTGGCTCTTCCTGTTGTGAAACATACTCAGTGGGTGACAGGAAGATACTGAGCATGGAAAAATCAAAAGACTGAGCATGGAAAATCATTCCATTTGGGTTTAGAAGTGGATGGGTGGAGGAAACCGACTGCCTCTTCTGAGGGAACAACCCTATACACGAGGAAGTGGAAGGAGGCCCATTTTCTTCCAGGGGCAGCATTTCTAACCAGATGACCTGTTACTTACGTGAGTTTTCATTTCGTTAGCTACTGTTGTAGACATCATGACACAGCAGATGATGGTCACCAGGATGAAGTAAAGCGCGTACATGAAGCGGGTGCTGGTTGACTGCTTTATCTTGGGGCAGCATTTGCAGCACAAGGCACAAGCAGCAGTACCGCAGCAGCAGGCCAGCTGGAAAGTGAGACAAAAAAACACAAGTCAAAAAACCTACCAAACCCCTCTGTCTTAAGGCTTCTGTTGCAAAAGTTAGACAGGGAAGCTGGGAGACTTCCTGCGAAACTCCAGAATTTCTCAAGTCCTCTCCTCCCAGCTGAGCAGCATTTAAGTGGAAGCATACTGTCCTGTTTATCAAAACTCACTAGTTTTAAGCACATCAGTGTCTAGCTTTCCCAGATTTGCTAAGGATGAAAGACAGATTTCCCTGTGTATTTTAGTTTTCTACCAACAACTGACGTTGCACCAAGATAAAATCCACGGCACATAGCAAAACCCATGTAATTATTTTATTCAACAAGGAAAAAGATACTGAATGAATCCTGAAAGGGATCTAGATTAAGGTTCGTTATTTTCTTGCTGTCAGCAGTATCACTGACTTTCAAAGAAACTGGATTCACCTTCCCTGCCTTCTACTTTTAGAAAAGTCATATATATAAGCACCAAGGTAAGCCGTACTTGTATTCATAAGGCAGCACTGTCCATGGCCAGGCCCTTAATTGCAATAGGCAGCAGCTCCATATGGTTCCTGTCTGTGCTTAACCCACCAACCATGACCACAGGAGGGATTTTTGGACAACAGCAGAAGCCAGGAGCAGGGAGCCGCCCTCCCAGGTCTCACTGCTGCCAACCCAGAGTAACCTCACCCCCCTACACTCCCATTTTCCAGGGGCTCCCTGAGGCTAGGTATGGTGCACTGCCAGAGCCTGGTGCTCCAGCACACCAAAGCTGCTTCTTACTGGTGTTTCCTCAGCTTTTGGAGGGGCCACAGGAACATTCAGGGGACCTTCTGCTTCCAGCAAGAATTTGTACAAGGTGGATGCTTGCCAAAGGACTGAAATTCCACAAGTGCCACATTTGAGTCAGCCAGGGAAACTTCATTGGTTGTGTCTTCAGATACCCAAGCATCATGCACTGTTTTCTTCCCAGGACACTTTCTCTTCCAGCATCAAGGACTTGTCTGATAAAGGGGAGGAGGCTTCATGTGCATTTGCAGGCACATACATTTCTAACTCCAGAGAACTTCAATAATTTTGAAGAGACCTCTTGAAAAGACTCCCAGTTCATCACTCCCTCGCCATGCCATGACTATCTCTGCAATATTCAAGGTCACCGTTCCTGCCTTCAGCCCCCAGGAAGGGGGTGGCAGACAGGCCCTTCCCTCTCTCAACAGCAGCTCTTCACTTGCAGAAGACATGAAAAGGGGACAGAGCCCAGCCCCTGTGCTGCTCTCCTCTCACGTCACCACTGGATCTCACACCAGAGGAGACGGGGCCTCAAAGCATGCAGCTGCTAAAACTGCTGCTACTGCAGAACAGAGATCCTCCCCAAAACACAGAGCTGCAGATCTGGTGAATAAACAGAATCAGCTCATGTTAAGCTGGAAATTAAAAACACTATGTGCAAAAGCACATCGTGCAAGTATACTTTCAAAATAGAAGGCTCTAGTGGCTGAATGGCAATTCTGTCTTTTATAGGTAGTGAAATTACATTACCTTTTAGAGCATCAACACAAGTCCAGGAAATAAGGAAGCTACAGCAAGTCACTGATTCAGCAAACAAATGGGATAATATTTCAAAACAAATGCATACCAGAAATGTATAATTCACCCACTTCAGAACTCTTAACAACAACAATAAAAAAATTAAGGCTTACAGTCCTTTTAACATGAAAGGATTTGGTATCACCCCAGTCTAAAGTATCCACAATGAACTTGAACTCTTGGCCTTAGCATAACATTAACAAATACAGTACAGAAGTAAAAAGGTACACAGCTTTAGCATTTTTAAGGAGAAAAACATTTTCGTACACCAGGTGCTAGAGAGCTCTGCCAGTAAAATCTCATCTACATCCAGTAAAATCTCATCTACATCTGCTATTCTACTCCTGGGTCCCTGGAGCTGCTGCTTAAAGCAACAAACGCTTAAACAGAATATATAAGTCATTTATGTACTTTTCCACATTACTTAGACTTTAATGTTAGTTTCTAATACTAAGCACAACCCTATAAATAGGAAATATTTGTGAAAAATACCAGTATTTCCATCTTTTTCCAGATGCACCTCTTCAAACACTCTGAATAGCCATGGAAACCGTAGAAAATCGGTTAGACTATTCCGCCATAGCCCCAAATTTGGTGGTTTGGGGTTTTTTTGTGAGGTTTTTTATTTTTCTTTTTTTAACTGTACCTCTAACATTTCAGAGTAGGCCACAATGAAATAGGTGTTATCCAAAAATAAATGAGAACAGTCTCTGTCCCAAAAACTAAGATGCTGGCCACAACCTACTGACCCAAGAGGTTTCAAAGATACTATCTTTGGGTGACAAGACCTCAGAGCCCACATATACAAAGAGTTCTCTGTTAAGTTTTGGTCAGTGTGCAGCTAAGCTACACAGATACTCTGATGCCACATCCTTTACTGCAGGCATGGCTCATCTCATTTCTTCTTTGCCTTTTGACTGCAGCAATGGTCTGCAGAGAGGCTCAAAACCCACTGCAAGCCAGCAACAAGTTTTCGTCATGTTGTAAAAAACAGACTGAGAAAAAAGGGAAGTAATGCCAAAAATCTTTTACAGATTTAGCTTATCATGAAAAGCCCCTCCAAAGAATGAGGTGCTGCAGGAGGAAGATGCTGTGCAGTTTTTAGGACAGAGAAAACCCAAACAATGAAGGTCTGTGACCACTGCCTGCAGGGAGATCTTGTATGTACAGGTCTGTATGCACAGAACTCCTTCAGAGTCTCACCATCACCCCAAACCCAGGTTCTCCATGAGCCCAGCACAACAGCACCTGAAAGCCAGGCTGCTCTACCAGGAGTTTGTCATCCTGCAGCAGGTCCTGGCTTCAAGTCCTTCTCAATCCCAAGGCTCCCACAGGTCGGGCAGCATGCACAGCCAGCCCAGCTCTCTCTCTAGCTTTACGTCTCCTCACCGGGGTGAACACCTTAGTCTGACAATAATTACAAACACTGGGCAAATATTTATGCTTTGCACAAACACTTACAACCAGCCAGCCCCCTCACATTAACCCACCACGATGCCACAGCTTAGACCAGCAGCCTGCTTTGCTCAGTGCTACTTTTCCAGAGCTCACAGAGTACAGTGCCAACCTGCCTGAGACCCCAGAATCTGAAAGCCTAACACACCTGAAAACAGACTGCACCAGGAGTTGAACTGCCTGGATGGTGGCTGACTTGACTGGTTTCACAACAGCAGCTGTGGGAAGCTGTGTGGGAAATATTTCTGTTGAAATACATTCAAAGCCCAGTTTCGCAGACATTTCCTCTGGCAGCCAGGCTGGCTTAACAACCTCAAGCTCGACCCAGGCTGTCTCCCAATGACACCAGAGTTGTGGGTATGATCCCCATATATGCCATTCCCACAAAGCTGGACTCAATGATCCTTGTGGGTCCCTTCTAGACTAGTCTGTGACTCCTCTGTCAGCCACTCGCTGACTCCTACCCTGCTCCAGCACCTTATGAGCCCTGACAGCTCTGGGGGTGACCAAATAAACCAACCTAGTGGCAAGGTGTGAAAATTACATATCAACCCTTCTCAGCTGCTGAATTATACAACAGCAGCCACAGTTCTACCACTTCATGTGAGGGCACAGTGCGTGGGCAGGAGGTGAAACCAGAGCTGAATGTTTTGCAGCTGTCCTACACGCCTCCTCCCCTCTCTGAACAGATGTTTCCAGTGGTGTTCTCCTACCACCTCATTTAACTGGAGTGCTGTAGGTGCCTGCCAATGCAAGGAACAGTAATTCTGACATTCATCCAGTAAAGAGCAGAAGTAAGCAGACACGTAACAGCCCTTGTTTGTGCAAACCACTTTTCCAAGTACAGGCAGGCCCGGACATATTGAACAGTCCCATCTTACTAAAGTCTGGGGAGCACCTATGGTTAACAAGAGTTAGGTTAACAAAACAGGGTGAAAGCAGGCTTACCAACCTAAGCACAAACTATCAGTTCCCTACAATAAATACCCCACCAACACACACTTAACATCTGCCACACACCCAAGTCTTGATTTTTGCAAGCTGTGCAGCAATCTGATAAATCAGAATTTATCTGACTGGGATATGGGGATACTGGAGTGGGGTATGCCAGTAATGCTAAGCACATGTAACTGTTTACATACAAGACTGAGAAATAAGAGAAACTATCTTGCCTGCTGCTTTTATTGAGACAGTGAGATTTTAAGAACACATTTTCCACATACATTTCCAAAAAGATCTCGAAGGCTTTAGAAAATACTTTGTGCAGTCATTAGGGTGAGGAGTTTCAGGATCATTGCCCAAAATAGCCTATGGTATTTTTAAATTACACAAACCATAGGCAAGTATCAAGCTTATCAAAACAAAGAATTTCCTTTTGGGAAACTTCAGCAGAAATGGTAAGAATCAAAGGGGATAAGAGCATAACAGGGAAAAAACCCTGCATTATTTAATGAAATGAAGATTTATCAGCTTTTCATTTCTTCCTCCCTAACTGACAGCCTGGTGAGAGTGTTGGGGGAGAATGTGTGCCTTCCAGCCTGTCCAGGGAGCACAGGAATGTGCCACGCTGAAGCTTCTTTTCATAGGGGCCTAGAGCAGCTTAGTTTTTCATGCACTGCTTGATTACTTGACTACCAGCATTATCTGGGCCATAAGATTTGCAGATAATGCAGCCACTGAGCTGTTAACAGCAGCTCTATCAAAAACATCCAAACATCTACTCTCACAGGTACAGGCAGCATCCAAGCAGGCTGGACAGGCAAAGCATGATAAAGGTCCTGAAGTGGCTACACACCTGCCCTTGCTTGGACTTTTGGCTTCAGGAAAGAGCATGTAGAAGCAAATCTTTTGTTAGTGCACTGGTTCATGAAAACCAGAGATGTCTGATGCCAGGTGTCCTGAGTGTTAGGAGCTGGTCTTAGACTATTACTGAAAACCTACTGCTGTTATGCAGATGCATTTTCCAAAAGCTTCTTCAACGGGTCACATGATCATACAGCTGTTTGTCCCTCTGAAGTAACTACACTCACCAAAAAGGAGGCTTTATTTTGTCCTCTGTCTGACTCAACTGGCTTTCCACTGCTTGTCATTTAATATTCAGACTCACCATGTGACTTAAGCCAAGAGGCTTTGTGAACCAACACACCAGTTAATCAACTGATGACCTATTTTGAGGAGCTCATCTCACACTGCAAACTCTGCAAAACTGAAACAGACTTCAGAGAGAAGTCATGCCAGCCCAGACACTGCCTGAGTCATGCTTTCTGCTGAGGGTTTCCTACCCTCAGCCACCACGGGGCAGAACTGCCACACAGCACCAAGCAGCCCAAAACCTAGGCAAGAAAGCTTCACTGAGAGTTAAACCATGGGTGAGCCACTGCCAGGCACTGGCAAAGCTGAAGTTAAGCTGGACTGAGAGCTATTAGCTTCTGTCTCTCTGCACAAATGTTACTAAGTGGTGACTTAGCTCAGCGTTAGAAAATAACACCGCTGCAAAATGTCTATATTCAAGTCTGCTCAATTGCTCTTCTCCTGATGATTTTGGAAAAATCAAGTCAACTGTTTGGTCTGACCTGAGCCTCACAGTGTATCCTATCCCCATCTCCTCTGCTCAGCTATTTTCCATTAGCACAGACCATCTGGGTTTGACAGCAGTACAAAGAAGACTGTCCACCCCTGTGGTTACTGTAAAGAGAAAAAAAAAAACCCACCTTCTAATTTGTCTGCTACAATTCCCCAGGCACTGGTTCCTGGTGAGGCTTTCTCCACTAGCTTACAGAGCCTTTTAATTTCCTGGTCTTTTCTCCCAGCTCACCAAAGAAGGAAACCAAAACATTTATCCTCTGTCTCATTTGAAGGCTTTAAGACTTCTCTTCCAAGCACCTACGTTGTTCAGGGTCTCTTTTTCTGAAAAAAATTCAAATTTGCCCAGTCTCTCCTACAAAATCTTGGCAGTCCAACTGTAAACAGTCCAGCAAGTCACTTGAGTCCTCTCTGCAGCATACAGCCACAAAGGGATGGGACTCAGCCTTGCAGCACTCCACACACAAGGTGGGCAGCAGCTACATGGCTGTACTTAAAAAGTTTTATTTTATTTACAGTAATACAGTGCCGTCTGGGTAACATCTGCTTCAACAGTAGTCCCCACTTCATCAGTCCTTTCATCCACTTGTGTGCTTCTGGAGCAATTTTAAATATCCTCTCAATTCATTGATCCTGAAGCTTCCTTGCATTGATCCCTTGACCTTCTTCACTGACAGCAACCTCTGCTGGGTGACAGGTTCAGCTGTCCTTTCTATAATTTCGTATTTCACAGTTTTCTCATCTGCAGGTAGTCTAAACTCATGCTGCAGCCACTTCTCAGACTTTCACAGCAAAGGAGATAATCACCAAGCAACTGAAAGATGAAAGAGAAATCAGCAGTGGCAAAGTCTCACAACTGGGGCCATCACTTCCTACAGAGAGCAGATCTTCTCCAGGTCAGCTCTGATGGTTGAGACCAGGACTCTAGAGGTAGGATGGCACATGGTAAAATGTGGTATATCACCAGGTACAGAGAACAAAATGCAGCGCAGTAACTGCCTAAGTACATGTACCACTGGAGTGAACAAGCAGTTAAAATGAATTTTTCATATGCATTGACTTAAAAGCACATAGCTGGAACAGCTGCTTTGTTTTTGAATGGACAGCTTTAAGCTGTTCCACAAACAAACTGTGTCTTTAAAAGATGGTTTCAGTACTGAGTCCAAGAGGACTTTAGGATGTGAAATTAAAAAAAAAAAAAAAAGCATTAACACTTTGTACAAAAAGGCCAATAAACTGGTACAATGCCTTAACTCTTTCTCATCCCTTCATATTAAGAAAAAAAATAATCTGCTTGTTCAAAGCATTGCTAAATATGCTTCGGTTTACATCAATGTCCCAACATTCACACTTTTCCAGACTGGAAGGTTCAAAGTGGAGCCTGCTCACATCGTGGCATTGCTTCTTGATGAGCATTTTTAAATACAATGCTTGTACCTTCCTGATATGGGAAGTATTCCTGAACCACGGTTTTGCCAGTGACTGTAACAAGGCAAGAGAAAAACCTATGAGACAGGTCTTTTCAGAAAACATGAAGAACAGTTCCTGCTAAAACCCAGTACCAGGGATTACAGGATGACATATTTTGGATCAGTGCTACTGGACAGAAGGAAAAGCAAAATTTTATGTTTTCAGACTGTTAACATATATATGTTTAAATACTTGAGAGCACACCATCTTTAATTGCTGGAAGATGCAATTACTGAGCTGCGAAGACCAGCTCCTGCACAGCTACCAGTAATTAAAATGATGGTGAGGTTGCTGGTGTGTAGGTCCCTCCAAACCAGTCACAGAGCCACCTCTCCCCAGTCTGTCATCACGGGCACACCCTGCAGTGCCCCCACAGCTCCGGCTGGCTGTCCCTGGCTCAGTCCCTCATGGTCTAACATGCTGAAGCTTGTGTCCTGGATGACTTGAACAAGGCAGCAGGTCAAATCTCATCCACAGGATGGTCAGTTGCAGCCTAAATATCTTGCAGGCCAGGCATTTAGAATGCTGAGACCTCTTAGGGCCTGCACAGTTGAGAAAGAAACAGGAGCACCATTGACTGGGGTCCTTGAGAAGGACACAGCAAGCAGCCTAAGGTCCAAGCATTTTCACACAGCTAACTTGAGAATACTGTGCCACCTCAGCATGTGCCTGGGATGAGAGCAGTCACCAGCTCCACGAGCTTCTGCCGTGGTCATAGCTCAGGCTCTCATCCCTGAATTCTGTATGTCTTGTACCCACAACTGCGAGTGCTTCCACTGCAATGAAAGTCCCAGTAACAGGAAAAACACATCCTGGAACAACCACACCTGCAAAAACTAAAGTAGGACCAGCAGTAGTATGTAGATCCTTTGGCAGAAAAAGACACCCTTGCCCTTAAAAGTGAAGGCCCTGCTCTTATACTGCCTTCACTTCACAGCTCTAGAGCTACGGGTATTTAAGGCATTTCTTTAAATGCACAATACAATCAACTCATGGGATGCAAGAGAAAAAGTCTAAATAACAGGAAGCAATTGGAAATCAGCCAGGAATGAGAAAGACTATCTTCTCCCTCTTATGCAGTGACAGGGAAAGAATTCCAACCTAGAAATGCAATGTCAAATGATACAACACTTTCAGGATCTCCCCATCTTTTGGTCACTTTTCCTTGCCTTTCTGATCACTCTTGAACCCAGCAGTAAATTTTATCCCACCATGGCAGGCAGATAGAACCCCAAAGATAAGTTTTTAAAGTTTCCTTGAAAACAGGCAAAAGATTTAGTGGAGAAATGATCTCTCAACCCTAAGCAAGGAAAAGGTTGCAATGCAACTTTGTACTTGTTAGAAAGGGAATCAGCATGAGATACCAACCTCAATGGACAAGGCTGCAGGAGATCAGGCTTTGCTAATTCAATTATTCAGGAAACCATTTATTTAAAACAAAACCTCCACATTTCTGCAAACAGGGGAAATAGTCCTTCACCAGGCTCTTTTTCTGAACATACTGGAGTACACTACAATATTCTACATCTGACCTCAAACAGCTAGTTTCACCTTCTGTCACAACTAATAATTGTGAGGTGTGGAAACCTCACCTCAGCTAAATGTTCAGGTCAAACACACTAAACAAACTCCTCTCACCTAGGAAGACCATTTGCAGGACAAGAAATGGTCTTTTTGGGAGCACTGTGTGGAGTGAAACCAGGAACACCACTAGCACAGTGGTATACATCACACTGCACATACATCCTGCAATGTTCCTGTGACCTCGGAGGGCACAAATCTGGATGAGGGTGACAGAACCACCCTTGTCACCACGTAATGGAAAGAGGAGACCATGGGACAGGACTGCAAGCTCCCTTCTCAACCTGCAGGTGCCAGAGAGGCAGGCAGTCCCGGAGTGCACAGGGATCTCCCTCCTTTCCCCAAAAGCTATGAGTCACAGAAGTCATAAGATGGGCCAAGGTAATCCGTGAAAATATAGCAGCACTGTTTTTATCCTTTTCTTAAAAAGAGCACATCAGAATTAGAATTCTGGGTAGAAAATGAAAACCTGACACTCAAACTTGCGGCATATCTTTGATTTACTACATGGTATGATTTCTAAGTGCAGAACACTATTAAGGACACCTCTCAAGATTTAACAGACCTACAAAAAGAGCTTCATAAGCTTTAACAGCTACCAGTTCTAACCGAAAAATTCATCTTCTTGAACAACCCAGCTACAACATACTGTCCATCCAAAATGAATGTTAATGATCTAAATTACATTTATTTAACTCTGGAAAAAACATATTCATTGTAATAAAGATTTTCCGCAACAGCTGCTTTCTTTAACCATGATCTCAACTTTATTCTCTTGAGAATCACTACTGAAGAAAAGCCAAATGTAAAATCCTGTTTCCTGTCAATTCAAGCAGAGTTTTTATGTAATCAAAAGCATTGTGGAGGCCCAAGCCAAACTGTATTCTCACTGCATTCTCAAAATAGACACAAGCAAAGAAGCAACATTTAGCTAGCTTATTACAGCTCAGAAACCTAAATATCACAATTGTCTTCAAAGCAAGGTTCTACATTGCCCAATAAAAAACAACTGCAGAAATCAAAGTTTATAAATGGCCAAATTCTCTCAAAGAAAGTTTCCAGGGTCCATTTGGCAAGGATGCAAGTCACACAGTAATGTCCATTAAGATAATTTTAAATAATTTTGCAAATGCAAAATCAGCATGACCGAAGTACACTGAAGTCTGGCAGCTTGCCAGTGTACCCTGTAACAGCAATCTGGGCTGCAAAACCTCAATGCATTCATTCTGACAGGCACCACCAACTACACATTTAGCATGATTTGACTCAAAAGAAGTACCAATCACTCATCATCTACTTCACACCAGGAAAATCTTTTTGAGTGAAAATTAATTGTCATGTTAACTCACAATATAATTCTGATATCAGCTACAGACAAATGGCAATTACACACAAACAACAATTGCTCTTAAATAGCTCTGAAAGAGAATAGCAAAGTTCTCAGTCGGTTCTAGGAAAGCAGATCCACAGACAGAGGCATGCATAAGACATAAATAAGGCAAAAATGCCTGCCACAACAAATCCTCACGCCATAGGACATCAAGCACATTAAACTACTACATTTTGGGAAAAAATCGGGGACCTAACTTGAGAGTTGTTTTGTGTAACTCTTATAAAAGTTTCATCTTTCCTCAAGCACTTAATCTCTCTTTCTGGACATATGGGTTAACTTCATCTTCAGGGAAACACTGAAGGAGAGGCCAAATTCCTTCTTGATTTTCCTGCTTGGTTTTGTTAACAGTGACCACAAAATGTCTGAGGAAGCCTGGATTAGAGAGAATGAAGAGCTTCTATCCCTTTTGTTTTTCTTGTGTTTTAGTCATGTTATACAAACATGCCCTCATCAATGTTGGAATAAATCAATTAAAAAAGGCAAAGACCGTTTTTCATGTTAAAAATGTGACACTGCATGCTACTGAAACATGGGTTATGGTGTTTATTAACTTAGCCTACAGAAAGGTTACACACACTATGTTTGCTGATGTAACTCCAGCAATATGTCATATTTAGCATAGATAAGTCTTACATCAAAAGTAGTGCTTGAGCCAGCAAAATAAATCTCCCCAGGGATTTCTGGCATAAAAACTACATCCACCTTAGGGCTTTTGTTTCATCTTCAACAACACTAAGGAGTTCAGTTTATTTACAGACTCCAAAGTGACACATCAGTGTCAATGAAACACATTACTATCAGGGATTACCACACAGGCAGGATAGGGACAGAGGCTTCAAGAATGTTGTCTCAAAGGTTGGTCATGCTAAATCCATGCCATTCACCACTGAGCATCACAACAGTTTCACCCTCTTGGCGATTTAAGTCACTTCTCCATGTGAAAAATGCATATTATATGGCTCTACGTAGATATTTACTATACGTATTATGCTAGGTTGGAAAGTTATGCTGTATTAACATTTTAATAATATAGTAAATGTCGTTTTGTAATTAAAATTAAGCTTTAGGAGTTAAAATAGAAACTATGTGTGTGAGGTATTCTTTTTAGTAGCTCAAGAAAAGGAGAAGATAACCAAGAAATTCTTCCACAGAGACAACAATTACAAAAACCCCTACATTTTCCAGAGGAGAGGAATTCATGGCTTTCCTTATCAACAGAAACGAACCTCTTCAAGCCTGACTTAGACTCAGAGGCGCCTGGGGATTAACAGAAAATTTTTGACATGTACCAGACGAATTTCTTGGTTTAAATAAAATATATGCATGATCATGAAGAGTTTCATATATGCAATAGGTTACTCCTCTTAAGCAGTAAATTCTCTTTTAACGGTGTCCTTTTCCTGGCTCACTTTTGTCCAGAAAGAGATACCCAGCCCAAGCTGTAACTCTTTGTTGTTATTGTCTCATTATTGTCCTAACTCTAATTGTTTAACCATTATTACTGTATTTGCACTATTATTTTTATAACCATTTCATTTTTATTAAACTTTTATAAATTTCTAAAACAAGTGATTGCCGTTTATCGCATCCAGGAGGTACCAAAAAAAAAAAAAAAAGGCACAATGAAAATGCAAAAAGCCAGGAACCACTGTAGTAACAGCACCTACTAACTGCATGCTGTTGAGCTGCTCCACAAGTTGTTTCACAGCTGCCAAAATGGTTGTGGAGAAGCAGTCAGGGAGGACCCTGCACTAAGAAAATTAGCAAATGTGGTTACTGCTGTCCCCCAGGTCCACAGGACTGTGTGGAGAGGCCCAGGGCAGCTCCCAGGGGGCAAGGAAGGGGATGCATGCTCAGTAATCCTCCTGTCCCACTGAGGATTGAAAGAACCACAGACATAAGACCAAATCTAGCCCAGGATTTCAAACTACAGGAAATATGTAAGATTTTTCCCAGGAGGTTCACACAACAGCAAGAGCATAATCAGATTCTAAGGGTGGGCAGAGTGAGCAAAGGAAAAGAATTAGGACCATAAGGTGTTTAAATTAGGAAATAGAATTAGGACCATAAGGTGTTTAAATATACAAAACGAGAGGAATAAGCCGCTGGCTAGTCTGTTGCAGACAGAAGTAGTAATGGATTTCTATTGCGGAAACATATTTGTGAAAATAAAGCACAAAATAAAGTGCCTGGAGAATACGTGTAACATCAAACCAGAGAGACAACTCTTAGGAACAGGAGTCCTTCCCTTCACTGCAACCAAGGAGGAGATCTGGACAGGGCTCACTACTGCCCATCTCCTCCAAGTCATGATCCTTCATTTGTGGAATTGATTTACTGGGAAAACAGGTGCACCATGCTAAGATGAGGGGTACTGAATCCCCATCCCGTGGACACTGAGCAATGCAGGTCCTGCACCGCCCTCCATCACCACTTGCTCTCATCTCTCACTTCCTCTGCCAACACCTGAATAGGCCGAAACCTTCCCCAAGCCGCATTTAGAGGAGTTTGTGAAAGGCTCTGATAGGCAGCCAGGGGCTATGAGATTAGTTAAGACCCTTCCAATTCTTACACCGTGTGGTCTCATCGCCCCACCGCCTGCAGCCAGTGGCTACCATCCAACGGCCTCTGGCAGCTGTAAAGGATCTCTCGCCCCTTTGGGCATTGCTCCTCGCCCTGCAGGTTTTTGGGAAGGCCTCTCTCCGTGTCGGCCCCTCCACCCTCCGCAGCTGCCCCGCCGCGGGTGCGAGGAGCCGCTCCCGCCCGCCGCCCGCACCCCGGCACACAGCCTGCGCCCAGCCTCCTGCCGAGGCACGGGGGGAATCCACCGAGGAGACCGGCGGAAACACCGCTGCGGGCACTCGGAGAGCCCGGACAGGCACCCCCGCTGCTGCCAGGGCTGCTTTTCCTCTGCCGCGCCGACGGCCCGGGGAGCCCGGCCCGGAGCCCGGCCAGCCGCGGCCGCGGGGCAGCGCAGGGATGGGCGCAGCGCAGGGACGGGGGCAGCGCAGGGATGGGGGCAGCGCAGGGATGGGCGCAGCGCAGGCAGGGCTTGCCCACCCCGGCCCCCGCTCCCGCGGAGAGCGCCCACGGTCCCGGCCCCGCCGTCTCCCGAGCCCCCGCTGCCCCGGGCGGGCCCGCGCACCTGCTCCCCGCAGCCCGAGCCTACCTGGCCGGCGCAGCAGCGGGCGGACATGCCGGCGGCGCGGAGCGGGGCGGCGCGGCTCCCCGGTTGCTTCCCGCGTGCAGCAGCGCGCAGCGCTGCGACGTCCCGGAGTGGCCAGGGCTGGGCTGTCCTGGGATGGGCAGGGCAGGGCAGCGCGGGGCGCCGCGGGCGGGGCGGCACCGCCTCTGCCCGGCTGCCAGCCCGGCCCGGCCCCGCCGCCCGGCTTCCGCTGTCGTCAGCCCGCCTGCGAGCGCCGCTGCTCCGCGCCCCGAGCCCGCCGCAGCGGCGGCGGTGGCGGCGGCACTGAGGGCGGCTCCGAGCGGGGCCATCCTCGGCAGGCTGTCCTGCGGGCAGGGACACTGCTGGGATCGCTTGCCTGCTGATTTACTCAGTGAAACACCTGGTTTTGGGTAGCTGGAATCTAATAAATTCAGTAAATAGGGTATTTGAACATGCGGACCTTACGAGGCCGGGCATCAGATTGAAGTTTACAGTTTTTAACACTGTAGTGCACCAACCCCGGAGCACACGGCTTTGCCGCATGGCACACGAGCGCTTTCCTGCGTGGAAGAGCCGTGCGTTCCTAACAGGAGCTGAGCCCTTTCCTGGTGTTCCCGAAATTCATTCTCCAGCCTCAGCCGCCAGGAATCATGCGCAGTTCCAGGCATGGATTTCTCAGCCTCCCATGTGACGATAGAAGCTCGCAAAGCCAAATTCAGATATGACAGGCGTCGTCCTGTCAGATGATTGTGTGTTTACAAACATACCGCGTGAATCTGCCTGTAGATAAGGACAGAGACTTGTAGATAAGGGAATAACGAGAGGACCCATTAATTTTAGAAAGCTTTACTAATTGACACAGACTGCTGCTCAGCCAAGGTCGCGCTAAACTCCGGAACTTTGTGAAAAAGAACTAAGACTTAATAGACTTCTGGATATTACCTTCTCTGCCCAGAGTGGACTTAAGGCTAATTTTAATGATCATATATGTTGTACAGGAGGGCTACATATTAAGGAGATGTGTTGTAGGTGGATGGGGAAGTCTGTACTTCCACAGGACTCCATCTCCTTTGTGGACATTAATCTGTACCGACATGAATTTTCTGCACAGATAGGAATTAATACTGCAAAGCTATGAAAAGTAGAAAGTAAGAACTCTGTGGAAAGACTCCCTCCTTTGACTGCTTTGTATCCTTCTGCATGTGTGTGTGTGTGTGCATGCTGTAATATTTAATGTAACTATTTTAAACTCTATTTCTAGTCTTAACTGCTCCTGCTTTAGGAATTCTGTGTAAT
Source organism: Prinia subflava (assembly GCF_021018805.1). Classification (NCBI taxonomy): domain Eukaryota; kingdom Metazoa; phylum Chordata; class Aves; order Passeriformes; family Cisticolidae; genus Prinia; species Prinia subflava. Next base: position 95,861,975 of record NC_086283.1, on the reverse strand, counting down.
TAAAAGCTTGAATAGCGGTATGTATATGTAGATAACATAGCAACACCTACCGAGGAAACTGGCATGGATTGCGGGATGTAAAACCCCTTCCTCTTTCCTCCGGTATGCAAACAAATGGAGTTGATGCTTCAGGAAGTGAATCATCATTACACAATTTGGTGTTATACTACGGACTGAAGAGGCTACTTACCACGGCGGTGCAATGAATAAGAACCAGATCTGTACTTTGTTTTTAATGTTGTAATAAATGCCAATCGCTTGTTTTAGAAATTTATAAAAGTTTAATAAAAATAAAAGGGTTATAAAAATAATAATACAAATATAGTAATAAAGGTTAAACAATTAGAGTTAGGACAATTAATGAGACAATAACAGCAAAGAGTTACAGCCCGGGCTGGGTACCTCTTTCTGGACAAAAGTGAGCCACGAAAAGGACCCCGTTAAAAGAAAATTCACTCCTTAAGAGGAGTAATCTATTGCATATACAAAACACTTAATGATTATGCGTATATTTTATTTCAAACAAGAAATTCGTCTGGTACATGTCAAAAATTTTCCTGTTAATCCACAGGCCTCTGAGTCTAAGTCAGGCTTGAAGAGGTTCATTTCTGTTGATCAGGAAAGCCATAAATTCCTCTCCTCTGGAAAATGTAGGGGTTTCTGTAATTGTTGTCTCTGTGGAAGAATTTCTTGGTTATCTTCTCCTTTTCTTGAGCTACTAAAAAGAATACCTCACACACATAGTTTCTATTTTGACTCCTAAAGCTCAATTTTAATTACAAAACGACATTTACTATATTATTAAAATGTTAATACAGCATAACTTTCCAACATAATACATAATATCTACGTAGAGCCATATAATATGCATTTTTCACAATGGTGTTCCAAAAGTTGCATCTACTCAGCTCTGGACAAGGTATTTACCACTCTTACATGTCGCTGTAGAGACAAACACGACACACCAAGCAATGTGTCAAAAGCTTCTCGTTTATTTGCTGTGTGTTCCCTTTTTATACATTTCTAAACAAAGCATGTACTTAAATTATCGCTTAATTAAAGCACCTCATTGTGTTCATTGGTACAGAACAATTAATGTCAATATATTTGGCAAGCATTGACAAAAAATCTAAAAGCACGTATTAGTTTCTGTTTCTTTAACTGCAAAACTGCAAGTACCCTTTTAATTGTCTCTTTTTTGTCAGTTTCCATGCCGATGTCCTTGTCTTCTTCTTTTCACAGATATACATGAATCTTATCACCTCTTCCTGCTAACTCAGTCATTTGGCTCACAGACCCACTGTCAGCCCCCCCGAGAGTACAACATTAATTCTGTCAACCAGGTGGTTATTAAGCTGCAAAAGACACCAGTCTGGGCATCTGAGAGAGCCCCAGCACAGCTCAGGCACTGATGTGGCTGCTGCTCCTTCTTTGTAGAAGCAGCAAAAGTCCCAGCCTCAGGTGAAGACTCCTCAAGCCAGGACTGGGGCTGGAGGCTCAGCACACCTCCTCTGATTTATAGCTCCTTTCCCCAGAAGCTGCAGATAGACTCAAGAACTGAACAATGATCAGGAAAGCAGCATGCCCAGTCAACAGGAAAGCCACTGGTCTGTTTAACTTTGAAACACAGTCAACTTCCCAAAGAATGTGGTTGAGACATGGGCACACAAGGATCACAGCATAGTGAGAACTCAGCAAACTGCAATCATCTTCTATTTCTGTCCCAGACTTCTTGTACAATTGCAAGACGCTGCCTGGTCAGGCTTCACTTATTTTCCACATCTGCAAAATCAACTCAAAACATGAAGGAGAATCTGAGGTTTAGTTTAAAAATGAAACTGTCTTACAAAGAGGGGCTGGTGAGGGTGATGTATGGGCATGATGGAAGAGTACGAGGGGCTGTAGCACACGTCAGCATGTCTGTGATAGCAACAAGAATTCACTGCATGGGAAGCACCATTAATTCACTGCTCTGTGCAGGTCTCTTAATGCCAGCCAGTGCTGTTATGAACTGATCCAGCCTCTGCACTGAAGAGAACACCAGAGCTCTGTAATGGCTTTCCAATCAGTTACAGCACCCTAGAGCACTGGGATGTGTGCCTTGGCTTTTCCAGTAAAAATTCATCACCAGAAAGGCTTGAACTTCCCCGCTGTGTTGCTGGCAAACATTATGCAGACTAATGGCAAAGCAATGTGCAGATGTTACTACTTGGAAAGAATTGTCACTCTCAAAGTATCAGTGCATTTAAAATAAGGTTTTTCCATCAAATACACATTCTGAAATCAGAGCGGGCTGATCTGATTTACTGGGCAGAAATCTTCAACCAGTAGTAATTCCTCAATATCTCCCTTTTGGCTGGGGGCCTCTTTGAAGAAATGCTAATTGTGATTTAGGGCTTTCAAGTGACAGGGAATTCACAGCATCACTAAGGAAAGGCAAATTGCCTTGGTCTTGCTTTGTATAGGGAATTTCATGCACACAGACTTAGAGAGTTCTAGTAAGTCAGGAAGAATGGAGGCATGGAGTATCCCCAGAGGACAAAAGACAGCCAAGGAGTACCCAAGTGTAGAGGAATTTTTAGAAGAGCGAGGTCATGGTTTATTGATAGGGGGTTTGAACAATCCCTGCTAGCAGGGAACAGTAGGAGAGTCTGTACAGTTCCTGTGCTGGTCTTATAGGCCTTGAATTAATAAGAAAGTAGCAGTTGTAATAATTTAGTGTGCCTTCCTCACGGATGCTGAATATGTGTAACAACTTGTTAGGCCTTCTCAAGGATGTAGAAAACAAAATGCTATTCATAAGGTAGAACAAAAGGTAAACTATATGCCAAAAAACGTGGACCAATCATTTAATGTATATGTACTTTTAGACAATCACCAACTGTTTAGCTGTTCTTGCTTTCCTTTCTGTAACCTGATAAAAGTAGAGTACAAGGGATAAACGGAGAGATCAACCCTAATCATATCGATGCCTGTTTGATACTCTGCTCCTTTCTCGCAACACCCGAGATCTAACTTAAACCTGTGATCTCCATTTAGGTGTCAGGGAGCAAAGAAGGAAGCAAAGCACTGGGTTAGATGTTGTAACCATGGGGCAATTCTCAGCAGAACCCTGGTCAGAAGCCAGCTGTGCCCTGGGAGCTAACCGGTCTCCTCACCAGAATGTGCACAGGTGGAGCTGCAGAACCTGAAGCATGTCACTGGGGCAGGTCACAAGAGAGCCAGCCCATTTTTAGACATACTAGTGGCCTCTGGCACATCAGCTTTGCACAGGTGACTGGGAAGGGTGTTATTACCCTCAGATGCCAACCACAGTTTCACTTGGATGTGTTGCACGTTTACACATACCTGCTTTACTCTTCCCACACCCATTTCCACGTGGATTATTGTGACAGGAACAGAGGTTCTTACCATCCTCCTTCACTGTGAGAAGAATACAGTATTACTACCTCTACAGAGAACTCAAAAGATGTTTGTGGTGAAGCAGAAAGCTTTTTGGCGTAGCACAGGGAAATCCTAACTTAGCAGGAATGCTCAAAGACTCTCTGTTTCCTCAGGATGAACCAACCCAGTGTATTTTGGGGTAAGAATATTAGGAATTGCATTGTTTTGTTCTCATATTTTGAAATAAAGCTGCAACTCAGAATGATGCTTTCAGTGTTATGTCATTTCAGGTTTTTTCAGTAATTTTTTTTGGTTTGTGTCAGTTGGCAAAATGAAGAGCACAGAATGAGAAGGAGAAATATACCACTTGTCTGTTTTCCAGGTGAAATTAAATATGGCAATTTTTTTCCAAATGTAAATGCGAGCAGAAAGAAAACAAAACCAGAATGGTCCATGTTACATGTGGTGGTCACTTCTGTAAATTTAGAATTTGCATGCCTGTTAAAACAAAAAAAAGCTTGAAATTGCTTTTTATTTTGCTTGAGCCTAGTAGTTAAGAAACCAGGCAAAAACATGGTTATGGTAAGGAGAAAAATGTCTATGTGTGTGCACACACGTGTTCTGGAAACCACACTTAGATTCCCAGCCAGAGTTCTGACACAGCCAATGACCTTACTGTTTGTTCCACAGCTGTTTCCTGTGGAAAAGATTTTCCAGTATAGGGAAGCAATATGCAAAGATGTGATCAGACAGAAGTAACCTACTTATCACCAGTAGTTTTACTTGTGTGTCACTGCAAAATCATCTGCGTTGTAATAAATGCAAATCACTCACTTTTGGGATTTTTGGAAATTTAATAAAACTAAAATGGTTATAAAAAACCAGTAATACAAATACAATAATAAAATTTAAACAATTTAGAGTAGGACAATTTATGAGACAATAAAGACAAAGAAAGTTAGCCCGGGCCACAACCCCTCCCCTTCCAGACAAAGGCTAGTCAGGAGAAAGGCACCCTGGAGAGAAATCTCTCTCTTTTTCAGGAACCTCCTCATAACTATGCATATTTTATTTAAAACAATCGTTTTCAGCTGTTACTTGTCTTTCAATTCTCTGGCGTCTGTGAGTCTGGTTTAAGTCCTTGAAGAGGTTGCTTCTGTTGATAAGGAAGCTATAAATTCTTCTTCACTAGAAGATTTAGGATTTCTTGTAACTGTTATCTCTGTGCAAAGAATTTCTTCTCTCTTTCTTGAGCTAAAAAGAGTATCTCACACACATAGCTTCTATTTTAATTACTAGAGCTCAATGTTAATTACAAAACTACATTCACTATACTATTCAAATGTTAATACAGCATAACTTTTCTACCTAGCATATCACATATAGTAAATATCTGCCTAGAGCCACACAATATGCCTTTTTCACATGTGTCATGCAGTCTGGGTGGCTAAAGACCATAACAAAGTCGCTGCTTTCTCCATGTGTTCCTGACTGTGCAGTGGCACCTGGATTATGGACCACATCTCCCCACATTCTTGTAGGTAGCCAAGGGTTTCCAGAAGCCCTGGCCTCTGGATTCTTCCAAAAGCCAGCGTACCCTAGGAATTATGCCAGGAGCAGCTGGAACAGCACAGTATGTCCAAGCTGTGGGCCTGACAAAAAGAAGGTTGGAATATCCCAGTACTTGTTACTGCAGTGACTGGATGGTCACCCTCACGACTGTGAGTGGAGGTTGGGGAGGCGCAGGGAGTATCCACAACAGCAGCACCCAAGGGTCTGCCAGGGCGAGGCAGGAGCAGCCTGCAACCAAGAATCCCTGAAGGGGAGTGATCACAGAGACTCAGCGCATGTGGGACCTGCCACAAATGTAACTGCCCCTTCCAGGAGAATGGGTTGGGTAATGCTAAATGGTGGTATCTTCCTCTGTACCTTTATTAGTGTTTTGGAATTCACACAAAAAATATTTTCTGGCTACTAGCAGTTATTGATTTCTAAAAAATCATCTGCACATTTAAATAATCAAATTTAGTTAGATTATAGTCAAATAAAGCTTGCTGGACTTGAAAGAAAGTATTACATAGCATTTGAGGAGTTTAGTTTTAAAAACCCCACAAGGCTGGGGTTTCCAGGCAAAATTGCTTTAAAAACCTTGTTTTTTGAGAAAGAGAGCTTAATAAACTGGTTGCTGAATTGTTTTTCCACGCCGATGTTAATTTAGAATGGATTAAGATCTGCATTGTTTATTAAGGAAATGCATCAGTTACACCTTTCTGAGGAGGGTAATTTTTGTAAGTGAAGCACAGAAGTGTGGAATTACACACGTTTGCACTGAACTCCCCTGTGTTGCATTTGCACACTCTTAATTTTTAGCACATCCCCTTTTTAGCACAATGCCATGAAATGCCACTTACCAATGTTATTTTTCTAAGCCCCCTGCCACTGGATGCAGTACAGCATTTCCTTCCTACTCAGAATTTCATTCCAATAGGTCTCAGATTTTCAATCACAACTCATACCTTTACCTTAGAAACAAGTGACGTGGACATTTAACTTAGGTGGTGCTGAGGAAATAGTGTGCTGGGAGAAAAGGAGACAGCAGTGTACCCCTGCAATTTTCACATTTCAGACACTCAGGTAACCAGCTGGCAGCAGGGAGTCTGGTGCTGACCGGGAGGCACTGAGTCTTACTGGACTTAGTGAGTGACAGATGGAAGGAGGGAACCCTGATATCCCCGAGTTATCAGATAAGGTCAATATAAAAGATCTCATTAAAGCAGCTCTACAAGAATATGAGGTTAAACAGGCTCAGGCTAATAGTCACCCTGGTTCTCCGTCCTTACAACAGAACTTGAAGCTTGAAGAGCGATGACTCTCAGAGAGACAAGCAAGCACTGGGTTAAGATCAGAAGTTGTTACCATGTCTGACCATCTGCCTTATTTCTCTGTCACACACAACCTCTAGCAGCAGGAACAACTGAGCCGGTTGTAAATCAGATTTTCAACTCCTGCAGTTAAGCCTAATGGACTAAAAGCAGTTTCTAGCATCATATATAAAGATGAAAAACGTGGTGGCACTTTCTGGACTGTTGACTTATTCAGGATGCAGGGGGAGTTCCCGAACCTACAGGTAAATTTAGAGTAGCAAGAAAAGGACAGTTTTACATTTGTCAACTCAGTAGCAGAGCATATATTCTTCAGGCCTGGCAGATTGCAGTAACTGTTAATTATCTATTAATTTTGACAGTGAATGTTTTCTTTAAAAAAAAAAAAAACCAAAAACCAAAACAAAAAAAAACCAAACCAAACCAAACCAAACCAAACCAACCAACCAACCAACCAAAAACCACAAAAAAACCCACAAAAAACCAAAAAACAAAAAACAAAACAAAACCAAAAAAAACCAAAAACAAAAACAAAAAAACCCAAACCAAAACCAAAACAAAAACAAAAACAAACCACAAAAAAACCCAAAAAAACCCCCCCAAAAAACAAACAAACAAACAAACAAACAAACAAACAAAAAAAAAAAAAAAAGAAAAACAAACCACCCTCACATATGACAAGTCCATGTAGGACAGCTTCAGTATTCTTTGAGGGTACCTGCCTACCACCTTGGCCCAGAGTGGGGAACTCCCCAAATCAAAGCACATAGCTTCGATATATATCTGTTGTGTAAATGAGCTTAGCATAATTATTAGTGCCAAAGTAACAAATCTCCTGTGGCAGGCAATAAGCTACACAACAGTAACGCATTCTAATTAAGAGTAAAGTGACTCATCTTCCTTCTTCTATCTCTGCAGATTATCCTGCTCATATCACAGTAATGAACATTGTTACTGGGCACAATTTGAGCTGGCAGAACAAGAAGAAATTATTACAATGCTCATGGCCTCTGTGCTGTCCACACAACAAGACTCTCAAAAAATCCTTGTGCAGGCCTTGCAGCCCACGGATTTGATTCTTTGGAAGGAGGAGACAGAACCCACCCCCACCCCCCACCCCCCCCCGCCCCCCCAGTCCTTTTATTTGAAAGGAGTTTTTAAAAATAAATTCATAGAAATTTTCTGAGTAAGTTGCCAACAAAGAAGGAAAAAAAAGATTGGAAACACTAGAATGGAACACAGATGATATAAGTCTAGTTCAATAGCATCAAAGCTCTACTTAGGAAAGCCTGAAAATAAGAAATTGTCATTATGCAGTGAAAAAGGTTTGGCCAAATAAGAGTTCCCTCACTAGCTGCTGAAGACTAGAGCTGCTTCAGGAATCTTCCTGGTAGTGGTGGGCTACAGGAGTCAAATTCCCAGAAGGTCTTCTGGAAGATTAGGATCAACAGAAGGTTTTCCTAGGCAGTGCTGCTTTGGAGCCAAGAGACTGCAGCTGTGCATGTCTTTTGCAAGAGCCACTCACATTACTGGATACCAGCAAGGTGTACGTCAAAATACAGCCTGCCAAAAGAGTCCAAAGCACTCAGTGTAGTTCTCTGAGAAGTTTTTCTGTCACAACTTGATAAACCATATGCAGATGTATCTGTAGTTTATCCTGTAATTTTATTACAGGCTTGTGGAGAGAATAGCTTAACTCAGAGACAAAGCTGACATATCTGAGTATAAAATGCAAGGGGGAGGAGAGGGATTAAAAGAAAAACAGACGCAATGATAGACTCTTTTGTAATGACCCCTTCCTCCTCTTGCACTGTTAAAAGGTGGAAGGTAAAATCTGCTCTGTAAAAGAATAATTACACTGATGCACATGGAGCATAAACCTTTGTGCACCAGAAGAAATGGCTAAGTGAGCAATGCATATGCAGTAATTCAAGAGAACAAGAACAGTAACAAAAGCCAAGAATGACTGGCAAAAACAAAGAATTGGCAGTGCTGCTTGGAGCACATCAATTTGCTGTATACCATGTATAGAAAAATACAAAAAATGCAAAGCAGTAACTGCAGCCAAAACAAAAAGGCTTCTGGGATCAGCATTGGCACTAATCAAGAACCAGGGAGACAGAGGAGGATGTGATAGCTAGCAGTCCTTGCTCTCCATGCCACCACAAGTAATCCTGGCATCTACAAGAAAACTAAATCGGTTTTGTTTAAAACAGAGAGCATATTTCTGTATGGTGTGCTCATACAATGAGTTTTGCTAATTTACTGTGGCAACAAAGTGGAAGAAGAAAACAACATCCTAGTTCAATTATAAAAAATACCAGTACAATGCATAAAAGTCACTCAAGTTCCATCAAGTTTCGAGGTAAAAGTCATCATGTTTGCAAAGAGAATTAACCTTTCAGGAAGAAACAGTAACTCATGATAAAGAGATGGTAAAGGCAGAAGAAATGTCTCGACCCAAGGGAAAAGGCATTTACATGATGTTCCTGTTTGCTCAGGTGTACAACTGAGAGTTCTGCATAAGCATGCATGTTACATGCTCCAGAAAAACTGTGCTTGATTGTTGTGGTTCTGAACAGAAGCCAAATAGATTGCAGTAGCTGCATATTCAGTAAGTTGGTGTGGTTAGAGATAGACTATCAATGCTGAAGCATGATTAATATGATACAAAGTTTACAAACTAACCAAGTCACAAATTAAACAGTATTTAGATGACTAATTGTGTGATTGTGTATTATATTCACAAGTCCCAAATATTTCTTCCAGAGTTCTGACCTATCACAAATGTTAAATCAAACCATCCAGAAGCCTGAGATTAAGAAAGAAAATGTTGTGCTGATCCTTTCTCTAATCTTATCTTACTCTGTGATGCATGTACATTTTATCTGTGCACACTATCACTAAGAGCAAGGCAATTTTAACCCTGACACAGGGAGCTTCACTCAGCTCCATTCAACACAAACAATTCAGCTGAACTCAACTGAAAACAAGACTCACTCCACACACTCAGGGTATAGAACAGGGCCCAACTATACATGCAGAGCACAGTCCAAATTGCTGCATGGGAGCAGGAGGGAAACAGCTCCTCTACTTGTGTTATATAAAAAACTGCACTCTGTGAGCATCTACTGAGGTATACATGCATACAAGACAATAGTCTTGGTCACAAAATATACTCTTACTTTGTTTTGCCAATTGATGGGGCAATTTAAAGGACCATACACCAATGGAAAGAATGGTCTTACTTTACTATGAGAATTAAGGCAACACAAAAGTAAAATGATACATTCAATAAAAACATAAGCTTACTATGTGCTCAGCTTTAACAACATGCAAAAATAGGCAAGATAGTGCACCTAATCATAACTACACAAGAGAAAGGATAGTGATTTAGAAAGATGTATCACCAACTGCCTAAATAGTTCACCATCATCCAGAGTAATGGGGCTGGGGAGCCCCATTTTGCAGCGAGGACCTGAAGAACCCTTCCCAGTGATTGGGAAAATCCTATGGGGTGCATCCACTCATAGATGAGGTCTCCAAATTCACCCTGAAAGGGGGTCCAGCTTTTATAGGCCCAAACCAGCAAGCCAAAGGGACTTGAATACATTTTTAGTGTACAAGCACCTGGGTCTGATCTCATACTTCCCTCCCAGTTGGGGCCAGGGCATGGCCAGAGGCCAAGTCTTGGCTGGGAGAGTTTTCCCTAAAATACCTTACAAACAAGTCTCTATTGATGCTCCTTGGGAACATTCCTTAAAATGATACATTTCTTGCAGGCAGTTGCACAAGGTTGAAATGTGAAAGTTTCTAAAGCAGCCAGTTTGGTGATTAACAACTATCATAAGCATCTCAGTCATTTGTTTTTAGCTGAACAATGCTGATGGTGTTAGTCACATAATGCCCAAGATTCATCTTGCAGGTCAGCTCTAGCTGAGGCCTGCTGCTCAGGCACCTCAGGTACATCACACTTCAAGCCCACTCTTACAAAGCACAGTAACCACTCTCTGTACATCAATACAGACTGTCCATCTAATCTGGCACCTACTCTACAACTGTTGTCAGCAGGAGCTTAGAGGATTTCTATTTTTTCCAGTGGAAAAGGTTTCCTTCAGGGAAGGGTATTGTCTAGACAGATACAACTTTTTTTACAAGACAGAAACGGTGTTTCTTTCCCAAAGCAAAACTGACAGACTACCAAATATTGTTACTGTCATGCAAACTTTATCTGTTATGCCTATGCATATATGCCTATGCAGGGATACTGCATTTTTCAGTGACTATCTGTTATAGGGGCTGAAGGTTTCCAGGCTTTTGGGACCAGTTTGAAAGACAGGCTAGATAAGCAAATGCAAAAAAGTTTAAAGTACTCCTAAATACCTCTTCCCTATTCAGATTAATGATTTTTTGAACCTGTGCCAGTAAGAAGTAGGACTGTAGTTATCTTAATCATAATCCTCTAGCCTAGAATGAGGAGGATGTTGTTTGAATAAACAGACGATAAAAATTTATACAACTGATTTTAATGGCTAAAACTTTTCTCTACACTGTCAATTAGATCTTGGGAAATCTGCTTACCTTTCAACTGCCAACAACCAACACAGAACACAGGAGGCTACTGGGAAAATACTAACTCTTCTCCCTTACGAGGCCTAATACATTAGCTCAAGTAGCACCAAAATGAAGGAACACACAAGCAAGATGATGGTTGCTGTTCCTCTACAAACCTCACAGTCTTGTACTACTACACTTGCTGCAAAATTAGAAAAGAGAATGCTGAATGTGGTTCAAAGGCAGAAGGATGACAATAGCTCAGCAGGTATCCCAGAGATCCACTGCACAACAGGAGAAGGCACACAGTTAAGATGCAGCAACAGTATATGTAAGCTTGGTTCTCTCCACTGCAGAAATTTGGTTACCCAGCAGAAACTTTGCTACCTCTCCATGCTGGAATTCAGCCAAAGCTGAGTCCAGTGTCTGCACTATGGATTGTTCTACACACACAGGCTGACAGGAGGACTAGTATAGTATAGTTTCCCCAGCTGAATCATCCTCCTCCATTTCTCACCACAATCTTCAAGGCTTTGAAGGAAACAGCATTTCTATGTTCTCAGGTAACTTCTGCAAGATTGGAATAGGAAGAAAACCTCTCCAAACAATTCACATTCAGTCTATACTTCATACTGTTTTCAAGGCAGTGGATGTGTCTTTGGAGAAATCTTAACGCATGACTGGTGAGACAGCATATGGAAATTTGTTTGTTAATACTTGAGCCTACTAACTGGAACAAAGAAAATCTCACCCTTTTCTTACAGGGATACATTTTTATTATAAGTCTGGAAGACAGTCATATGCTCATCTAAGCTTTATGTGAGAAGAAAATGTTGTTTGTAGTTTTCCCCCTTAGGATATATACCTGTACAGGATAACATGTGATTTCAGAGATTCTGCAAAATTAGCTGCAGTGTACACCTGTAGCCTGCAAGCAGTTTTGACCGTTATTGTCTTAGACCATGACTCTAAGAGGACAAGACAGCAAACCAGATAAGCTTTTTTTGCTCAAGAACATTTTTATTGTAAAAACAACGGTTAACGAAACTTTTGTGTCAGTAAGGAAATAGTAACTTCATATTTTACACATAAAAAAATAACCATCCAGCGACTATTACAGCATTGCATCAGTGGTTGGGAGTCAGGGAATTTTCACTCATTTTCATTCATCATCCACAGCAATTAAAAAATCAGTTTTTTTGGTAATCCTGAAAAGTGTAAATCACATTGTTAGAAAGTGCAGAGTTCCAGCCCCCTCCTCAAGTTCTGATATCATTCTCAAGGTGCATCTACCCTTAATGGCTAAATGCTGTCTAACAATGGCAGTACATGATGACATTTTCTAACAAATCTATGACAGAGTGCTAGAATCAAAGTTCATTTGAATCAGTATGCATATTCCAAAAATCACAAATTCTGTAATTAAATTTTAATTGCATTTAGGATACATGTAAATATTTCTCTTTATTCCTATAAAAATCTAACCAGTCGACTGTTGATATGAAAAGCTAACCACTTAATTCTACTTTGAAACCTAAGAAAAGCAAGCTGTTCTAAGACTTAAACCTCTCCTACCACGCATACATTCTTAAGGATTTTTCTTATGTGTTGTCAAATCCAGGACAAATTCTTAATCTTAAATATTAATAGAATGTTTTTGGTTTTTTTTCCAAACCAATAGTTTTGATATTAGATTCCTTATGCTGAATTAACATAGGAAAAATTTTAGTGCACCATTTTTTATAATCCCTGTTTTGTGTAGCTATAGCTCTGAAGGAATGCATATTACTAGGACTAGAGATAGGTGTTCTGGGGAAGCAGTGCTGCTTTTGGTTAAGTGACACAGAGGAGATGGGCAGTTATGTCATCACAGAATCAGCGTCTCCACAAACCTCACTGATCAGAAATAATTGGTAACAGTAGATACAAATCATGAATGCTTTATATTTTCCACAGGCAGTCATCCACCTAGTGGTAGTTTCCCCCTGAGAACAGAGGCTGTTTTCTAAGAAGTATTCAAGTTTGGTGAACATACCCCACAGGCTACAGGGGTTTGTTCTTGTGGAAAAGCAGCAAATAGAGTGATGGCATGAATCTTTATCCCAGCAGTCAGTTTCTGGTGCCAGTATTTTCGAAGAGGATACCCATCAGTGAGCACTCAGTCTGTTCTGCCAAGTTCTGGAATGCTACTTCAACAAGGGTAGGGGAAAGAAATGTGCTCAGCAGGATGCAAGAATTTTGCAAGAATTTCAAAGATTGAAACTTGTTTTTCTTGGAAATTACATTTGCACATTTCCACCCACTATAGCAACATTGTCTTTCAAATTTTTATTTAAACCAAAATTAAGAGGCTTATTCTTCTAAAATTAGTTTAAATTTAGATGGTAATGCCATGTAAGAATAGCAAATGAAATCCAAGGCAGCAGATTTGCTAGCTCTATCTATTTGCTCTCCCTTTAACTTTTGTTGGTACTAGAGGAACTACCTTTGAAACCTTCTGGTTCTGTTAGCCCAGCTAAGGCAGTAACAGAACATTATGGAAAATCCACATTAGAAAATACATCATGTCTTCATTTCCAGCTGGCAGAAACTGCTTTTTATACCAATACTCAAAGGTCTCAAAAAGTAATGCTGACTTCCCAAATGCCTCATTTATAGCTAATCTCAGAACTCCTAGCATTTACACAGAAACATGATTTCCTCGTGCTGAAGATAAGACTTTTGGAAAAATGTTAAAGCATTATTGTTCTAGCTTGATACAGCTCTGGAAACTCTGCTCATTTTTAAATGAACAAATTCAAATACATTAAGTCACAGAAATCAAGGAAACATGTCTTTCTTTTCCTGTCCTTTAGTTAACAGGAGTATTTTAGGGAGTATACTCCTAAACACTTATCACAAATTCTAACATGATCTTTGGAAAAAGAGCTAAAATGCTTAGATTAACTGCCTAAACTACTGTAACTTGACAAGTTCCCACATGCCAGGTGACCCATAGTATTTCGGTCAGCAAACAGTGTGTAAGTAGTCAGCTGATTACTTTCTTTATTTTTGAGATATATTGAAAACTTGAAAGTAGTGAACCTAATGTATTTTACTTCTAATTTGATGAAGACTTAGAAACAACAGTTCAAAGTGCCTAAAGAGTAAGTTGAACTCTAATAAGGGAGATGTCTCTCTGAACTTGAGAGGAAATAAATTTTTATGGAAGTATCTCCATTCCAAAAAAATATCACTTATATTAAAACTGAGTCTCATACAGGTAATAACAAAGAGCTGATGCTAACCTGACAGCTGCTATCTAGCATATCCCAGCTGTTAAGAAGACCAAGTTTATTGCCTCCCTAATAGAAGGCCTGAGTAATTTAGTGCCACATACAGGTCTTGAGTCCTGTGCACTTTTGTTGCCTCAAAGATATGAAATACATGCTGCTGTCTGGGTAAGACTGGAGGTGGGTCACAGAAGTGTACTTACCCAGAGTGGCCTTAACAGTTAACTTCCTTACCTTAAGGCAGCTTGAGCAAAAATCTCTCCTCTGAATCTGATCTACACTCTCCACCCTGTCATTTCACAGAATATCATGCCATGTTTCAGGTGCTCTCTCTTTTTTTTAAATGGTGTGAAGTTAAATTACTTCCACCTGAGTAAGACATCTCAGGAAAAAGAAAGCCTATATAATAGCCTACAATTTACTGGGGAGTACCACTCCCCATTACAGAAATTATTGGAATAGGGTTATTTCTTCTAATAGACTCCTAAGCATCATCAAAAAGCCGTTTTTGTGCTAATTCTGTTAGAAAACAGAACTAAGTCATTCTGACTCCAAACCATGTATTAAAGGGCTTCAGCCAGTGCCCAGGGAATTTATTCATTTAGAGATTTATTCTTCTAAAACACTGGAAGCACCCCATTCTCTCTGAGCATGTAGCTCCTACTTAAAACTGGTGACAAATTACAAAATTACCTTGATCTATTCCGTCTGTTCGTTTCCTTTTTAAATTTAAAACTGCATTTTGTTGCTCCTTTGCAGCTTCTGCAGGACAGTTGGGTCTTGGCAGCTGATTTCCTGGAGTGGGTGCTGGTCGGTTACTGAAATACTTCTGTTTCAATGCCTTAATGGTAATCAAAGAAAAAGAAACAAGTAATTAGTATGAAATGCCATTTATAAAGAGATTACAGTGAAACAAGCACTTTCAATTGGGACTTAAAAACTACTTGAACACTTATACTACAGGGTGGCCGTGGGGCAAGTAAAGATTGCATTTGCAATTGCTATCCATCCCAAATGGATCTGCAAGGCAAGGGATAATTGTGTACTCCTATTTTTAACTAGTGCTCAGACATTATGACAAAACTAGATTATTTTGTAAGAAGCCTTGTATAAGTGGCTTCTAGCTCTGAAGAGCTTACATTCTGAAATGACAGACCAGAAGAGATGAGGATAAAAAAGAAACTAGGAATAAAGAAAAATTAAAGGAATATTTTTGAAGTCTTGATCAGATTCAAGATCTGGACACCAGCTGTTTTGTTAGCTTTTAAGATGGGTCTTTCCCGCATGTTTCTTTAACTGTGCTGTTTCTACCCTGTAAACTGTGAGAAAGACATCACTCAGAGCAAAAGGCAAACACTAGTCAGCAAGATTGCTTTCATGTACTGGAATTATATACCTTAAATTTTAGGAACCATGAAGTGTGGTTAACAAAAAGTGCCTATCTCTTAGGTAATCATTACTTGTGCCAGTTACATGATATTCAATGTCAGCTAAAAATCAAACCAATATGGTAAGCACGAGTTGTTTCCTGTCTTGAACTGTGACATTGTCAATAAAAAGTTTAAACTAGAAAAGTAATATATATTCAAGGCACTATCCTACAATATGACCTGAAAAATTACTTCATTGATATGAACTACCATAGAAATGTCTCAAGCATAGCAAGAACTCATTATCTGGAAACTCATACTGAATGTTCTTAAAGATGGTGGCCAAAACAGCCTGAATGTGCCCTGAGAAACTCTTCTAGTAAAAAGATACAGAACATGCACTAATCTCCTGGATTCAGATCTGACCAGCAATGAGGGAGTCCTGGCCCTAACGGGACAGCTCTTTCTGCCTGCTTCCCTATCAGTGTAAAGTAAGAGAAACAGAGTTTTCTAACTGCCAACTGGTGTATCTTCCTCATCACAGAAATCAGTATTGTGAACTAGAACATTGTGCAAGATTGTTCTTCCAAGTCCTTAATTTCGCCCCATCTGGGAATAGTGAAATTGAAAGTATCATGGAAAAGGATAATTAGATAAGAATGATGGTTTAATCACCACAGAATTTTATGTTTAAAAAGTACCATAAAAGTTTAAAAGACATTGAAGAAGAGATTGGATGGAGGAAGGAGAAAAACCTTTCAAACTCAGGGAATAAGATAAGATAGGTTAAGACTCAACCTTCAAGCTTTAGGTGACTGAATTTAACATGTCAAATATGACTGTTGGAAGGTGATGGCTTATACACATTTTAGTTGTCTACCTTGACTATACACTGGAAATGGGGATGTCATTCACATGCCTTTCACAGTTCTCTCTATAAAACTGGGATTATGTTTCTAGTAGTTCATGTGATGTTTCATTTCAAACCTGGTTTACTGGCTTCAAACATATTTATCTGACATTAATAGTAGTTTAATGAACATTAGGACACAACCCAAGTGTACCATACCTGAGTAGCTGTTACTCTCGTGGAAGGATTAAATGTGAATAAGCCTTGAAGAAGACTGAGCAGATCATCACCAGCTGCACTGAAGATATGTTGAAGTGGCATTCCAGGGAAAGGCTTGAATGTGACATAATCTGGTAGACTTGTCATTCCCTACAAAGACCAAAAATGGAATGTATGTTTTTCCCCTAGAAAGAGTTCAGCTTTTCAGAGAAAGAGAACTTCATTTGGCTGTCTTTCACCAGAAGCAACTCATCTTTCAAAAGATATTGTAATACTTGGTCACAGAAATAAAATAAATGTAGGAATAGTAGGTCATAAAAGATTTTTTAAAATAACTGTTGCAGTGTGAAACAACTTTCCAAATGATCTGTCCTTCCCCTGCTTTAGTTGTGACCAGTCCAAAAGGAAAAACTGCTAAAGGAAGTATGAAAGAATTTTAGACTGCATCAGGCAAATGAAATAAAGCTTCCTTTAGTGAACTGACATGGTGGGAGGAAAAATATTTACAAAAGAGTGGTCTTCACCTTCTCTACATTAATAGGAGTTAGCTGAACGTTATGTGCATTTTGATTTTAAATGCACAACTGAAACTTTATATGAGCAATGAGAGGAGGGAAGGAAACTATGCACCAAACAACTAAACAAAAAATTAACTGCATATTTTTTGTCCTCTAGGTATGAAATCAATCCCATTGTGTTCACATTCTAGCATAAAAATTATGTAGACAATTGTAACTGACAATTACACAAACATAATGCTTTTGTAATGTTTTAAGTATTTAAAGCCCTAGTTGTCATAACTTCAAGTTCATCCAAGTAAAATTAAATATTAACACAGTCAAAAAACGTGTTTAATCAGCTATAATCTTAGCTAGCAGGATAGTAAAGGTTTCAATTATTAAAATGTATGTGTTTGGAAATGAACTTGGGAATACATAATCTTTGTTGTGTCAGCCAATCTCCTATTGTCTTTTCCCTGCTTGTATCTTAAATCTTCCTCTTCAAAGGAAGCAGAAATGTCAATGAAAAACCTTAATGTGTTCCATTAATAATTCTGGAGAAACATCAGAATTGTTTGGGGGGTGGCAGTGTCTCACACAGCAGTTCTCCATTTGGCTTCAGCTCCATTTCATGATCACATACCATAGCATGCTAGCACCACTTAAAACAAGGAAAAGCTGCATGGAGAGGAAGCAGAGGTGAACAAGTCCAGTGAGTGCCTCCACAACTCAACCACAAAAGACTGATCAGGGAATTCAGGCCTCCCTGTGCCTGGCAGCTGGTACAAGCTGCTCATCAGACATGTCCCACTTCCTGTCACTCTGTTTAATAACCACAGTTAGGTAGGTCATTGTGTGACCTGACAGTAAGTTTGGCCTGGTGTTACTTAATTTGCTGTCATCTCAGACAGAATTGTACTACTGGTTTGTATTTGTTTTGGGATCATTGTTAAGGCAAACGGTTTATCCCTGAAACTATTGGTCTGTGTTTCTTACTATTGCCAAACTATAATTTACCAAGGCCAACTTAGGTACCTACAAATGATTCCTCCTTCTGAAAGCGATTAAAGCCTTTCTGGTTAAAACATGCTGATTAAAGAAGCATCTTAAAAACATGAAGCAGCAGCAATAATCTCACATTAGCAGCCATGGGAAAATGTGACACAGAAAGGAAATCAGAAAGTGTTGATACTGTTGCTATTGACCAGAAGTTTGGCAAGAAAAGCATCAATTCTGAGCTGCTTCAGGAGATGAAGCAACTGCCTTCTGAAAAATCTACTCAAGTATTCTGGTATAACCATTTAATTTCAAGAGCTAAAATACAGAGTATCAAGTACCAATGTCAGCCTGTTAAACAAAGACTCACAGGCCACTGTTCTTCTGTTGGAGTACCCAGTGTTTCAAATATCCTTGTCAGCTGGTCAAGATCAGAATCTCCAGGCAAAAAAGGAACCTGGAAGAAGGACATGGCACTTAATTGAATTTACTTCTGAACTTCAATTTTCGAAAGAAGCTTTGAGTGATACCTCATAATTCCAAGGCAAAATCAGAACTCTTATACAGTCTTCCCACAAAGAGGTACACTGGATATTTGAGGCATTCCAGTTATGCAGAAATAGATCCTGAAGGTTTTCTGAACCCAGGCTTGGTATCATTGACTTGACAGCAGACAGCTTAAACATAAGATTACACCACAACCACATTAATGTAAATTTTATTAAACATATAAAAGACTTTATATCCCAGTTGTCAGCCTGAAGTCAGTTGGTCATGGTTGATCTTTTCACCACCTGTTCTCTGGAG
Organism: Prinia subflava; assembly: GCF_021018805.1. Classification (NCBI taxonomy): domain Eukaryota; kingdom Metazoa; phylum Chordata; class Aves; order Passeriformes; family Cisticolidae; genus Prinia; species Prinia subflava. The sequence continues at coordinate 95,843,141 of NC_086283.1, read as the reverse complement.
TTAGCTTTTATATATATTTAAAATGAATCATAACTAGATTACACAAGTTAGCCTTATGAAATGAAATGAAAGAGTGAGGGAGAGTAGAGACTCTCTAGGATAGGAAACTGTCTGATCAGTGTCACATGTCATTGAAACAAAGCAGAAGACGGAAAAGGGGATATCTAGATCACCTATCAGGCACACATGCAAGTAAAAAAATTTGTGACCAAAGCAAATTTATGAAGAATTAGAAGCAGTGTTTAATTAATTAGGGCTGAAAAAAACATAATAGATATCACTGGTAGACAGCATACTAAATTGTGGCATCATAAAAGCCCTTTGAATATAAACCACTTTTATAAAAAGCTCCCAGAAGTTGCATTGTCCTGAAAAAGGATGCATACATTTCAAAATATCACAGTGATAAAAATTGAACCATAATAAACTTTGTTTTGTGACGAACCAAAGAATCAACTGAATTCAAGAATTATTGGCTTACTAACTTTGCTTAAATGCATTCAACTTCAGCAGGCCTAGTGCATATTTATGACTCATCACCAGTGCTGCTTAAAGAGCCACTGTACATTTCCATATCTCAACTGCCCACCAAATTGAACCAGCACACGTATTTGGTGTGACCAACCAAGGCAAAAGGTTTCTTTTGATGTTTGTTCACACAGAAGGTGCTCCAGTCTAGTTATGATGTGGCCACAAAAGCATTCAAAGCTGCAGAAGCCAAGCAGAAGCCACTTAGTCATGGAAGATAAATTAGGCTGCAGGCTGGCTACTTCATTCCTTCAGTCATTTCTGTACCCCAGCCCTCCCCTGCTCCCCTCACACTTTAATATCTTCTCCAAGAGCTGTATAATAAACATTATACTTCAGTGGAAAATACTCAAGGACCATTACATTTGTGTACCACACTGAAGAGTGCCATAGAATTATCCTGATGTTACCCTTCAGCTTCATTTCAATATTGTCAGCTAACTCCAGTTTAGAAAAACATTAGTTTTCCATTCATTTCAAATAAACCCACTATTAAAGTACTGGTGATTGTAATTGAGGAGCAGTGTAAAAGGGACAGCCCATGCATCTATTCTAGATGCTATCTAGACGTTTCTAGAAGGTTAGTGAACTAAAATAGGTGTCTGTGGGCAGCAGGAGTTATCTACTTGACCTCTCCCAAGGTAAGACCTTGACAGTTTGTTGCAACTTTTTTACCCCGCTGTTTTTAAAGACTTCCAATGCTTGTGATATTTATGAAGCCTCAATCTATTCCAAAAAACAACAACAACAAAAAAACCCCACTGTCATTACAGTTAAGAAGCTTTTGGAAAATTTCTTCTAGCCTGTGTTCACCTTCTGCTTGTAGCAGGAAAGAAGAAACCTGTAAAAAGCTGTAGTGGAATGGAAGGGCAAATACAAAATGCTTACATTTCAATACTTACTCTGAGGAGCAACTCTGCTAAAATACAACCAACAGCCCACATATCCACACCAACACCATACATTCTAGCTCCAAACAATAGTTCTGGGGCTCGGTACCACCTGCAAAGAAAACACATTTTGGAAGAATTACCTGGCTTTGCTCATATCAAATGCTACATACTGAAGCAATGCAAAAGCTAAAAAAAAAAGGACATTACTTCTGCCTGTATACTTCTCAAACATTGAACAGCTGTATTCTGCAAAATGTTTTAAGAAAGAATGAACAAATCTGTGCACACCTCACCCTAGGGACATGTACAACCACAGATTAACTGCAGTTTCAACTGACCTGATTACAAGTATTGAACTGCAAACGTGCAAGGAAGAAAGTTCTTAACATAAAGGTAAACTGAAATTTTCTTAAAATTTTATTGAACAAATCATAGCAAGACCGAATTCTTCCCATCTTCCAAGAATCTCCATATCAACAGACCTAAGTATAGAGACTAGTTTTATGCAAAATGAGCCTTGTTGTTTTGAATCAACTGCTCACACTGCCTAAGAAAAATCAAGTTTAATGACATGACACTGTATTTGACACTGTAGAATTTCTGTCTTTTGTATAAAAGTGTTAAACCAGCTTTGCCTGAATAGATCTGGCATCACAGCAGTCAGAAAACAACACATTGCATATTTTGCAGCCCCACTTTTGTAGCATACCTTAAGTAAGCATGCCATAAAAACCACAAATATTTTAACTGGTTCAAGTGTTTGTCTCAAAAAAGGTACTGTGACTAGCTCCAAAAATGGTTCTAGGTCTTGTGATTAGCAGAAGGTAGCAGCTGTCTTGCTCCAAAATCCAGGCTTATAAGTAGATACACACTATTTCCACACCTTTTGAAGGAGTATTATTTTGACAGATAGGAGAACCACCCCTGCAGATGCATACACTAAAAGTTCTTATGGAGACTGTTAAACAATGCTCCCATGTGATTTTTTATGCAGCTCTTGCCACATCACATGAGCAGACACCACTCTGAAGATGAAGAAACATCTATAAAACAACTAAACAATCTCTGTGTAAGAAACAAAATAGCGGGTCTTACCTTGTTACTACCTGATGTGTATAAACTCTGTTTGGGCTTCCAAAAGACTTTGCCAAGCCAAAGTCAGCCAATTTTAAAACTCCATTTTCATCTAGCAACAAGTTATTTGGTTTAAGATCCTGTCAGTATAGAAAACGAACAATGAGATTTGTGAGTATTGATAAAAACAGACATATAATGAATCTCCTGGTAGACATGTCATAACAGCGAAATGAAAGATTTGATTCTATCCTAAAACCTGCACTGTGAGCAAAAAAATTTTAAACCCCCCAGGAAATAAGTATTTCATCATCTATGAAAACCATAGTGAGACAGACCCATTTGAATACTGACACATTTAAGCTGCAGAGTCTAAAATGCCTCTTGATACATTTTACCTTTCCTGCAGATACAGCAGTTATGCTATCTGCACAGCTGCCAACTGAATAATAAAAAGACTTGGCCAATGCTCCCAATAACAGCAGAAATCATGCAAGTCACATAGATCAATATGGTAGCAGTGCATTGGGGGTTGACCTCTGGCCAACACAAAAATACCCACACAGCCATTTGCTCTTTCTGTTCTCATCCCACCCACCACCTTCAGCAGTACAGCGGAGAGAAGACCAAAAGCAAGAAAACTCTAAAGGCAGTTTATCAGATGAAGGAAAGAACTAAAAAATCCGAATAAACAAGCAAGGCCATGGAAATCCTTCACCACCTCCCAAAAGGAGAGTGAATACACAGTCTCCCAACAACAGCCAGCTTGGAAACCAAAATTCCCCCTTTTTCCTCTATCCCAGTTTTTACCACTGACCAAGGCATTACATGGCATGCAGTATCCTTATGGACAACTTGAGTCAGCTGCCCCAGCTGTGTCTCCTCCTTACATCTTGCTCCAAGCCTATTTATCAGGGAAAGGGCAGAATGGGAAAAAAGGAAAGCCTTGACACTGCCTGATAAAAAGGAGAAAACCTTAAGAGTTCATCTGCTGTGAAAAAAGTCCAATCCATCCCAGGCAGACCCAGTTCAGTGATAATTAAAGTCACCCCTAACTGGAAAACCTTTTCTATAAGCATCAAAGTCATAACCACATCAGTAGATCTTAACATTTCTGGTACTGCTATTATCTCTCCAAAACAGCAAATATGAATCCTTATGGAATGAGAACATCTGAATTCCAAAACTACCTTCATTAGGCTTTAGACTGTAAATCCACCCAATGTGATTTTTGTTGCAGGGTGAAGGCTGTCAGTTTAGTATATGCTTACCCTGTGCAGAATCCAATGCTGATGTAAATACTCTAATCCTTGAAGTGTCATCAGCATATAAGCCTTGATGTGAGATTGTGTCAACACAATACTTGTATCCTTTATAATAACCTGCAAAGTGTTAAATTCATGGTAAAGCTCAGCACACAAGAAAAACTTATTTCCATTCTTTCAGCTCCAAAGTTATTTCATCCTGTAAGACAGGCTTCAAATTGATAATCACATATTCTCTACCATTTCACCCTTTTTCCAGAAAAGTAGGTCAGTTCTGAAGATCAGAAACTGCGGAGTCCAGATAGCTTATTCTGCATAACCCAACACTGAAAAAATGTGTGGGAAACAAAAGTTTAGTATTTAATCTCAGTTCCACGTTGATAACCAAACTTCCAGGACAAAGATGCACACATCCAGATGATAAATGTGTCAGTAAACTGGAAATTCCATTTCCACTTATTCCTTCTTTCTCTTTGCAACCTAAGCAGCCAATCTTTGTAAATACAATGGCTTCCTCTTCTATTTCCAAAAAGACCAGAGGGTGTGGCCATTTTACTGTATTTTTAAAAAATCTACTTAAGTTTTCTATATTCTTTGACTTTAACATTAAAATTCTAAGCAAACAACCCAGAGCTTGTTTGTTAATACTACTGTCCTGTTCAGTAATAGCCTTCCATAAGCTGAGTTACAGAAGAGCTAAGATTGCACAAATTTCACATATGCAGCATATGCTTAATCGAAACAGGCAGCAGTCTCAGTGGCAGCCTGATACCACAACACAGTTTAAAACCTGCACACCACAGCATCATGCAGTACACGAGTATTTAATTTTCCTTTGCACACCAGTTTTCTTCATCTCTAAAGTTTGCACAACACTATGTAAAAAGAATGAATCTCCTAAACGTCTACTCATTACTAACTTCTATTAGCAAAAATCTGATCTAACCTTTTCAAGTCGTCCATTCATCTAAATTTCAGCAAGCCTGTATCCGTAAGGTACTGATTTGCAATTACCTTGCATTGCTACAGTTGAAAACACGTTTTAATTGTACTTGAGTTTACTACCAGCTCATCTCTTACAATATTTTAGTGTCATACTTACGTGAACATGTTTGATATTATGCTTATCCATTGCATTCCAGAAACATTGGTCTGTGCCAGAGGTTCTACACTCAGACTAGAGTTCCAGAAAACTAACATAAGCAAAATTTGTTTCTTTAAAATCATGCTGACAAGTATTTAAAAGTAAAGGAATCAATCAAATGAGAACTCATAAAAACTGAAATTACTCAAACTACCTTTCAGACATGATCTTCATCAATTGACATAATAAAAGTCACCTTTCTAATGTAGGCAAATATATGCCTGTTAAAGCAGAACTTTTATAAACCATCTTAAGATACTGAATGAAAAAGTCTTTAAAAATCTTACCTCTAGATCTGTTTCCATAAAATCAAACACCAAACTAATATTCGACTTGTGTCCAAATGCATCGATAAGCTGCAAAACAAAATACATTATGATTAAGCATGTTCTGATCTTCCAGTTTTCTGAAATTCAGCATGACTGTAGTCTGCACATGGATTTTCAGCTTATTGAGAACTGGTTTAAGTTTTTTGACTTGTAACAAAAATATTCTTACTCAGTTTAGCTTCTTAACTCAGTTTCCAAAACAGAAAAAAATCCCCATTAAGTATGGAAATAACATTTTACATGATTGCCTTTCTTTCCTGGAGATAGGAAAAAAGGGAAGGAGTTAACTTTATCATGTTAACTACAACAGATAAAGTAATGCACCCCTTGTCTTCAAAACTTTGGTGTTCTACAAAACTCCTACCCTTTACTGAGACAAGACTAAGTTTGCCCATGGATTCACCTCTTGGTATCTGCTTCCTGTAAGCATGCAGTATTTTGAAATTTTAAGTGTTAGGCTTATTAGCTTCAGATATTTTTAGATGTGTATTCATTTTTGTAGCTAGCTTTCCAGGATAAATAAAACTCTTTGGAGAACATCCAAACAGCCCTTTCTTAGGGTGAAGCTGTGTAATGAAACAATTAATTTCTAGTTTGAGATAACACAAGCATGATGTCGAGCAAAAGCAAGATATTATCTAGCCTGGTATTCTTCCTTCAAGATGAGGAAGGTATGCTCTCCCTGGTGCAGCTCATTCCTTATTCTCACTGTGACAACCACGTTCATTGCCCAATCGCAAGATATTCATTTGAATAGCTCATAACAGCAGTGACTGTGCCCCTCACACTCCCAAAACGCACACAAGTTTTGTAAGGACTACGAAGAGGGGCACAGCACTGTCTCTTGTTTTTGGACCCTGCTTATGGAATTCCTGATCATAAATTTGTCTAATTCTTTTTTGAACTGTTGATGCAATTTGCTTCTATATGGCCCATGGCAACACATCCTATAAATTCATTAAGACATTGAGTGAAGCAGTACAGTTTCCACTCCTGCTGCCAATAGTTTTAAATACATCTCTTATTTCTAGGACAGTGGAGTTTGGAGATACCAGTTCTGCATGGATACCACTTATCATCTTGGTTTTGTAGACCACCCCATTCCCAGCCTTTCTCTCTCTAAAGTGATAAATTCCTCATTTTTCACAAAGAATATGCTCCATCCCTTTGCCATTTTAATTGTCATCCTCTGCGTATTCTCTAACCTTGATAGCTAAAGCAATCACTTTGAAAGTAGGTACACAATCCAGAAGAAAACCATATTTCCACTTTGAAAAGTATATGGAAAATTCATATTTCATGTACTTAATCATATCTGACACTTTCTAATTATCACTGTGAGCTAACTTTGAAATGTCTTTAGCTCCAGCTGGGTATCTGTAGGTGTAAGTCTACCAAAATGGAACTGAAACTGAAAAGATACCAGTTTCAGTCCTTCCAAAAGACATTTTAAACATCATATCTGTGTACTAAAGTAAGCATATGACTAATAAGCCATATGACTTTACCACTGCTTTAAAAAAACTGCTTTTTGTCACCAGTTCCATAGGAAGCAAACAATCAGGTAAATTCAACACTGTGTTCATTTGCAGTTCTATCAGAGATGCAAAATCAAGCGATCTACATTTTCACAATTCCTCCACTATTAGTATCTGTGTAGGCCCAGGCTAAAAACTAAAAGGATTTAAAAAAATTGCTTTGCCTTTGATATTGAAATGGGCACATTGTCATAATAATTGTTGAACTACTGAAGTATTTGAAGATTGATTCTAAAACTAGTATTATTTTACTTACACCAATAATATTTGGATGGCTTAGCTCCTGTAACAGTTTTATTTCCCTGAGGGCTGTCCTGTTGATTCCTACATTGACAGAAAGGGGAAAAAAAGATGAAAAAACCAAATAAAACCTTTGGATTTTGGATAAGCTCCAAACAAACCTGTCATTCTGCTACTCACAGACTATTTATTATGGCAAATTACATTCTTAACATTTGACAATTTGCTAAATAATAAGGAAATTGCCATAACCAAGTAAACTGCTGCAAATAAAAGTGGGCATACACTTTCTCCTACAGCAAGTCCATTTCACATCACAGTAATCTGGTTTAGATTATGAAGCAACATGTCTACATTTTGGCAAATAAAAAAATCACCTTTTTTGAGGTATTGGAAGGCTTACTTTAATTTTAAAGAAAAGTTTTATCTTGCCAACATAAGTCCATTACCATTTCTCACTTCCAGAGGGAGGCATACTGTCAAACCTCATGAATAAATCTGTTTTCGACATAGTGTTATTTAATAATGCATAGCACATGTTTTTCTACACTCATGGTGTAGCATGTATAAGGCATAAAAGAGAGAGTGACCAAAACATGCTTACTCTTGCTTTTCTCATAAGAATTTTCTCATAAGCAGATTTTATAGAGGAAAAATCAGGGGCCAACAGGGAGCAAATGGTGCCCGTCAGCAATCACACTGATGGCACTGTATGAAACCATGGTTCCTGCAGGGTACCAATTCCTCCTTCAAAAATGCTACTGTGTGTGGCTTGTATGAAAACTGGCAAGCAAATGCTCCTGTGGTACATCATGCAGGAAGTTGCAGCTGCAAATGAGCTGAAAAACACTGTTCTCCTAAAACCTGGGATATGAGTCAATGCTAAGACTATAGCAATGTTTTCAGCTAAGATACATGGATTACTTTACATTCCTGCTTTGCCTGTTTTAATTACCCGTTTTGGAATCACATTAACAGAGGCTGCTTTGGGGTGGGCACAGTCTTAGATGGAAACAAAAAAGCATGCCACATTATCAGATAACACAGGAAAAGCAGATATGATCATTATTTTTAATAACATCTTTCATCTGCACCTAGACACCATAGCTGCCAAAAGTAATGACTGCCCCTAAGGGCCATTAGGCCACTGAAGGCCAGGTGGATCACGACTCTCAGGCACCCGGCTCAATTGTGAGACTCTGGGATGAGTGATCAATCAGTTTCTCTTCAAAAGAAAGGAACTGGAGAGTTGACAGCAAAGCCTCTTCACTGGAAAGCTGGTAACCTGATGAAGGAGTCCTGGAGGACAGCAGCCTGCACACAAACAAAATCTGCTGCACCACACAGGTGACAAGAGAAGACCAAGATTACTTGGTTTCAATTTGCCATATCCATGCTTAGAGGTACAGGGCTGGTCAGAGCACATGCTCATGCTCTACAGTGCTGAACATAAAAAAAAGGATACAGAGACAAGAGTTTTGGTCTTGTTTTTATCCACTTTTGCCTCTGCACACATCACAAAAATAGAACAAAGGAAACATCTGAAAATAGACACAAATTCTCTCGTCTTAAATATTTAAGGCATAGGGATGTACTGATACAAAAAGGTATTCTAAACTCAGTGCTATTGTTATTATTACTATTATTCTATGCTATATTCATGTTTGAATTCCATCAAAACTGAGAAGTTATATACTCATATTTACACATACACTGTGCATGCAGGTATCTATGCTGCTTTTGGTTGTCCCTGCAGTTTGTGAAGCAAACCTCTACTAAGCCTTACAGCAGGCATTGAGCCCAATTTTCTCAACCAGTGGTACGGGAAATTAATATATCAATTCACAAAAACAATACAAAAAAGCACAGCTTCTACAGCATAAATTTGTTTTAAAACTCACCGTCTTTCGCTTCTGATCTATGCCCCAGTTTAATCTGAAAATAAATATTTCATGTTAAGTAAGATTAAGCGGGTGGGGAATACATTTTTTAGTACCACTCCTCTATGACAATGAGTTTTAGAATAATGAAGCACTTTTCCAATTGGGTTGGTTTTAACTGGGGTTTATTTCCCCCCTTAAAAAAATAACTGTCTCTACAGCATTAGCTTTTACAAAAAATAGCCATGATGGCACTGAAAGCATATATAAAGCAAAGTGACAGCATAAACTGCTTTGTAGCCATGAAACTTTATTATATTGCTAATGAGCTTCTCCTCAGGGAGAAATGAGAGCCAAGTAATTGACTGTTATCTTAGAATGATTCTAGTACAATTTGCACAGGCTGTAAACCTGGGCTGACTCTGGGTCTTTTTGTCTCAATCATCTAATGCCCTGAAAGTTCAAGTCCAGAATCCTACCACTGATACTTCCAGATGACAGGAGTTAAGAAAATATTCTGATACAACAAAGAATGCTCCTCACCACAGCCACTACCAGTAGCAACCATACAAGAGAAGTATTGCAGTGCTAAAAGGGTTTAGTGCATTAATCAAAATTACTTACTATTGACACAATTCAGCTTGTTGAGTCTTTAATTAAAGAAACCACTGTAACATGTATTTTTCATCCCTTACAAAGAACATCTGAAGACCCATTTTTAATACAGAAACTTCCTGGGATCCCTTTAGATAGTAACAAGTGAAATACTTTATGACAATCTAAACATTTTCATCATTTGTATGCAAACAAGCATGTTGGAGATCCAAGATCACTTTTGTCATATTTTATCAAAATGCTATCATACTAGATAAGGGACATTACTGGAAAACTCTCCAGTCTAGTAAGGTGTTCTGATTACTATTCATTATTGGTTGTTCCAGCTGGCAGCAACACAGTAACAAATAAAAGACTGAGGGCACTCAGAAGAGACTTCAGGGCCCCAGGACAATTGATAGAAGAATAGTGATTTCCTCACAGGTAGTGATTTCCTCAATCCTTCTGGTACCAAGAAATAACACTCATAGGAACAGACAGATCCATCAGGTTGATATGTGGCTCTTCAGTTGGTGTCCTCAGAAAAACTTTGGGTTCTTCAACCGTGGAACGATTTAACACCTGTTCTACTGACTGCAGCCTGATGGGCTGCACCTTTCTCAGAGTGGAAAAAGAGCTCTAGCACAGGAGCTAGCAGAGTTCATGACACAGCTTTAAACTGGCCTGGAAGGGAGAAAAGGAAAATACCTGGCTCACCAGTGATGATCAGTGGGATGGAGTGTCAAAACTTGAGGAAACAAACACTAATGGGTTGCCTCAATCTGCTCCATGAGGTGTTGGCTACAAACTACAACACCTGAAATGTTTCTCTGCCAGTGCACTCGCATTGTGGAGGAACAAACAAGAGCAGCTCAGAGCTTTGACTCAGTCCCAGAGATTTGACAGCCCTGACTTCAATCAAACCTGGTGACTGGAGTGCCCTGTTGGGCAGGCACAGGCCCCTCAGGAGACGAACACAGGACAGAGGAGGCAGGGGTGGCATCGTGTGCAGTGGAAGGGCTGCAGTGTACAGAACTTACAGCTGGAAATGGTGCAGCTGGGAGCCTCTGGACAGAAACAAGGGACAAAAAATGGGGATGTCATTGTGGGATTCTGCTGCAGATGTCCCAGCCAGGACAATTAGGCAAATGAATTGTTCTCTGAGGAACTAAGGGATGCCTCTAAATCAGCTGCACTTGTCCCTATGGGGGACTTCAGCTTGCCAGAAATCAACTGGAAGCATCACACAACAGGTGCAGCCTGAGCCAGAAGACTCCTACAAACCTGGACAACTTTGTGGAAAAGGTCCTAAGGGAGCTGGCTCAAAAAGATGCTGTCTTCAATCTGCTGCTTGTAAACAGAGAAAATCTCATGAGCAAAGTGGAAATTAGGGCCATTTTACCCACAGCAATCACAACGCCATTGAGTTTAAAATCTCTGTTGACAGTAGGAAAGTGCCAGCAAAAGTTTCACCCTGGTCATGAGGAGAGCAGACTTCAGGCTGCTCAGGGAATTAGTAAGTAAAGTCCCTTGGGAAAACATTTTTGCAGGTGCTGGGGTCCACCAGTGCCAGCCACTTTTTAAGCATCACCTGTGAAGGGCACAAGAGCAGGCATTTCTCAAATGTCACAAGTCAAGCAGATGAGGCAGAAGGCCAACTTGGCTCAACAGGGATGTCCTCTTGAATATAAGGTAAAAAACGGAAGATGTATACCCAAAGGAAGAAGGATCAGATGACATCGGAAGAATAGGGAAGAATACAGAGATGCTGCTTGCCACTTCAGCATTTATTAGAAAGGGAATCAACATGAGATGCCAGCTTCAATGGACAAAGCTGCAGGAAACAAGGCTTTGCTAATTCAATTACTCAGCAAACCATTTGTCCAAAAATGACAGAACTTGAGGTAACAGCATGAAGCTGATTCAGGAGAGGTTTAGGCTGGATATTAGGAAAAGAGTCTTCACCAAGAGGGGCTGGGCACTGGAAAAAGCTTCCCAGGGAAGCAGCTATGGCACCAAACCCTGAGACACCAAGAGGTATTTGGACAATTGTCTTGGGCACATGGTGTTATTCTTCCATTGTCCTGCACAGGGATGCAAATTGGACTTGATGATGTTGATGGGTCCTTTACAACTCAGCATATTCTATGACTCTATAAATTTTAAGGAGCTTTAAATAAAAGATAACATTCTGGACTAAAGGAAATTTAGCACAGCAGCACGAAAGATTTAAAACAAAAGAAGAAAAAAAAGGCACTATCTAGGTACAGTAAAGTCTGCCGTTTGGAAATGTGTGTGTGTGTGCTGGTTTGTTTGCTGAATAAACCTAACAAATAGCCAGAAATTCAAGTCACAGAGCACACAACCCTTGAGAAACTCAGGAACACTGCAAAGCCACTCCCTCTCCTGGGGTGGGTGGGCATTACAGACAGACATTTAAACAAACGTCTCTAGAAACAAAAATGCGTCTCTAGAAACAAAAATGCGTATTATGCCATTTTCCATCAAGTCGGTTAAAAAAAAAGTCGTTAGGTGGGTCAAGGGCAACCAGACACGCGGTGACACACCTCTCAGAATGAGAAGACATTCTGACACTTACCTTCTTAATAGCCACGATTCGGTTGTTCGTTTTATCCCTAGCTTTATAGACGGTGGCGAACTAGGACAGAGAGAGACGCTGCCGTGAGCAGGGCCTGACAGGCCGGGCGAGAGAGAGACCGCCGAGCCCTGCTCAGGCCCGGGGCGGGCACCGCCCGGCGCCCCCCGCGCCTCCCTCCCGCCGCAGCCGGGCTGCTGCAGCCCCAGCGCCGCGGTCGCTCACCTGCCCCTCCCCAAGGAAGTCGAGCTTCTCGTAGCGCTTGGCGCGGGCCCGCGCATCCATAGCCGGCGGGGCGCGGGGCGGCGGCGGCGCGCAGGCCCCGGCGGCGCTCGGCGCTTTAACGCGCGGCCCCGCCGCTTCCGGCCGCGGCCCTCGGCTCCGCGCAGGCGCCGTGCGCGCCCGCAGCCCGGGGTGCCGCGGGCTGTGTGCTGTGGCCCGCCCGCCGCGGCCTCTGCAGTTTGTCCAGAAACCGGCTCTGTTCGGACCCTGATCCCGCGTCCGACAGTCGGGAAAATTTCTCTGTACTCTCTGCGTAGAGAGATAGTTCTTAAATTAAAAAAAAAAAAAAAAATTCTAGAAAGGGTGCTCTCAGACATTTTGTTAGATTCTACTGTGTCGCCCTTGTTTTCTGAGTTCAACTTGTTCATAAGATGGAGTCAGTTCTTTAGTTTCTGCACAATATTGAGAGCAGTTTTGCAGTTTCTCACGCTTTGGAACATAAATAGACTTTCCTGGTTTTGTTCACTGTCTTTTGTTTCCATATTTCTAGCCTGAAAATAATGTTGGTTGACAGCTGGTCTGGCCAGTGGGGTGAAGGGGTAGTAACCTCAGAAGCCAATCCACAACCAGACCCACAAATGTATAAAGAAACAAACAGGCTCACCCTCTTTGGGGAGCAGCTCTGCACTGCAGACCTCTTGCCTCTGTGTTACCATTTTGCTGTCCACTTTCACACTACTGGAAATTCTTAATTATACTTCTATAGTTTCCTCATTATGAAGAACTACCTACAATAAAACTTCAAGTCCTGGTTTAAGGCAAATTTGGAAGACCATTGAATAGGTAGGTACCTTTCTACCTTTATAGAAAAGTCATACTACCCTTCAATAGCCATCAGAGGTAAATACTGGAGAAATGGTCACTTGAGAAATTAATTTCCTTACATACTCAAGCTTTGCTGTTATATAAAAAATTAATCTGTAAGATTAATGAAGGCATGTAACTGTGAAGAACAGCCATCATCTTTGAGAGCACTTCAGTGTCTGTTTCCTGCCTGTAAAATCATTCCCAGTGAGACACCCAGGTGAGTCAGTCTTACCTCGATCCCTGGAAAAGTGGTGGCATGCCTCATACTGGAGGCCATCTCTATCTATGTGGGTGACAAGAAGGTGACCAGAAACAGTAGCATGGCTTCACTAAAGGTAAGTCTTGCCTGACCAGCCTGATCACCCTCTACAAGGAAACAACTATGTGGATGGGTAAGGGGGGAGCAGTGGATATTGTCTACTTGATGTCAGTAGGAATTTCAACACTGTCTCTCACATCATCCTCACAGACAAACTCAGGCTTGTGGGCTGGATGAGGGCACAGTGAGGTGGATCGAGAACTGGCTGAACAACAGATCCCAGAGGGTCACAATCAGTGGCACAGCTGAGGCCTGTCACTGGCAGTGTCCCAAAGGTTCAGTGCTGCCCTGTTTAACTGATTCAGCCATGACTTGGATGAAGGGGCCTGCTCAGCAAATTCAGAGGACACAAAGCTGGCAGGTGTGGTTGATACCCCAGAGTGCTGTGCTGCCCTTCAGAAGGACCTCGGCAGGTTGGAGAGAGGGACAGAGAAGAACCATCTGAAATTCAGCAAAGGGAAGGGCACGGTCCTGCCCCTGGGGAGGAACAACCCAGGCACCAGCACAGCCTGGGACTGACCTGCTGGGGAGCAGCTCTGAGGAGAAGGACCTGGGGGTCCTGGTGGACAGCAAGCTGTCCATGAGCCAGCAGCGTGTCCTGGGGGCCAAGAAATCCCGTGGGATCCTGGGGACATTAGGAAGAGCTGTGACAGCAGGGGGAGGGAGGTGATGCTGCCTCTCTCCTCAGTCCTGGTGAGGCCTCACGTGCAGTGCTGTGTCCAGTTCTGGGCTCCTCAGGACAAGAGAGACACGGAGCTCCTGGAGTGGGTTCAGTGGAGGGCAACAAATTTTATGATGGGTCTGGTGCATCTCTCATATGATGGAAGGCAGGGGGAGCTGGGGCTATTCAGCCTGAGGAGATAGAACTGAGAGGGGACCTTATCAACATCAGTACTTGAAGGGAAATTGCCAAGAAGATGGACCAGGCTCTTCTTGGTGGTGCTGAGCAATAGAAAACAGGCAATGGGCAGATATTGATGCCCAGGAAGTTCTACCTGGACATGAGAAAGAATCCTTTACTGTGCAGGTGACCAGGCACTGGAACAGATTGCCCAGAGAGGGTGTGGAGTCTCCCTCACTGGAAATACTCAAACACCATCTGGACACAGTCCTGTGCCGTGTGCTCTGGGATAACCCTGCTTGAGCAGGAAGGTCAGAATAGATGACCCACTGTGGTTCCTTCCAACCTGACCCATTCTGTGATTTTGTGATCTCAACCAGTGGAAAAATAAAATGACTGTTAGATTGTTAACTTTTCAAATGGCTAATTAGAAAAATATTTTAATGGTGCAGACATCATATATATTCAATTGCTATTAGCCATAAACATAAATTCCTTTTCAGTCACAAATCAGTGTCTTGTGTGTTGTGTCAATCTTCTCACCCCTCATATGGGATTTTATAAAAGCTATTAGTATACAATAATTCTTAATATTAAGGAAACACCTTTATTGTGAATATAATACCTAATTCTTCAGCACTGGCCAATAAACTATCTTCCCCATTTATTCTGGACCTCCACGCTGAAAAAGAAAAGCAAACAGTTAAATATATTCCACTAAATAGAACATAAAACTGAGATCAAATTCTCTTTTGCACTGTTATTGACTAACAGACATAGTTCTAGCTTTAATTTCTGGTTTAAATATTGAGTTTTCTACTTATTTAAGAAATGCATAGAGTGTCAAATATCAGCATCTACCAATCATGGCTACATTTTTTCAAAAGCAAATACAAAAAAATCAACACATGCTACCTACAGTTACAGCTGCTTCCATGTCTCTTTCTCTGAAGAAACCTGACTCTTAACCTTAAAAATGTCTGGCAAACAGAATGCTAACAGACACAAGTTTTAAAATAACTTTCACTGCCTACATTCCAAAGTGCAAAGTAAAAACAAAGCCAAGTGGAGTCATTACAATCTTAATGAGAAATCAGAAAGGTATTCAGTCCATTATTTTCCCAACAAAATTATTTCACAACTTACCTTACTGTTAAACAACTTTCTGCAAAAAGTCAAGAAGTGTATTACTGTTGGAAATAACTGGTTTTATTTCTACTATGTAGGTTGAGCTTACTTGCATACATGAAGGAAAATTGATTTCCTCTACTAACATGGTTATGCTATACATGTCCTTACCATTTAACAAAGCTTTGCAAGCATCTCTTCATTTTAAACTCACAATCACCTCACAGATCCCTCACATTTTGTGCATCCTCCCTTTGAATCATCAGTTTTTGCAATTGAGAATTGTTACAGAACAGAAGCAGGTTTTTCGTGTCTTTCATGTACAATGTCATATTTACAAGTATTGCAGAAAATACTTAAGTTTAATATCATGTTTCCACTACTAGAAATACAAGAGTTAATTTACTAATAAATAACTTATAAAACTGGTTTGAGAAATATTTTGGACTTCGATCACCTGGTAATAGCCTTTCCTGGTCTAAGAACAGACTTCTGTGCTCCTGCCCAGCACAGTTGAATTACACATTAAACAGCTGTAATAAAACAGGCAGTGGTGGCAGTCAATGCAGGATGTGACTATCACCAGCTTACCTGCACATCTGTTCTAAGTCCAAATCTCTCTACTCAGTGGTACCACAAGCTGCTATACAGTGAGAGTTGGGTACCTTCTGTACCAAGAATTGGTACACTGAATATTGCGTACAAAAACCACGAAAGCCCAGGGCACAGTCTTAAAAATAATCACTATGTAATACCACACCAGAAGATGTAGAAATAAGCTAAAGAAAAAAAAAACTTACTTGAATAAATTCAATCTCTTCATCTGACATTAGTTTCCTTCTGTATTTCTGAGGTAAGGTTCTTGTTAATTCAGAAGTGTCTGGTGTAACTTGTACTCTACTAGCAGGTGAAATATTTTGAAAGGCCGGTGATATGCCTCCTACAGATTCCTGTGCTTTGGAAGCAAGGAGAGATGGCATACTTGCTTGTAGAGATTCCTGTACTGAAAACCAGATTTCAAAACCATTTACAGAAATATTACTAGACTGCAAAATTAATAAGCAGGCAATAAAATTTACCATTGTTTGAAAATCTTGTTCATTATAACAAATAACTAAAAGAGTTAAGTTAATCTACTTTTACAACCTGCTTTTATTGCTGTTATATGTATCAAGTGCAGAATCTAAAAATTCTGGCACTAGTTTGAATGGCAGAACTGCTGATGTGGAAACAGAAGATAGATCAGCATATACCCTAACAGTGGCTTTTTTACTGAGATGCTGTACCTGAAGAAAAAGCATAAAGTTATGTAAATGTTTGCGCATGGGCAATTATGTAGAAAGATAACTGAGATGATGCTTTTCATTTACTGCAGCTGAAAAGACAGACGAGTGAAAAGAATCTCAAGGCTAAAGCTCACAACCACACCATGCAATGCATTGTGCTACCCATTTTTAATACTACAAAATGGCATCCTATCACATTTTGTTAATGATGGAATGACCACCAAGTATCAGGCATCAGCAGTCCATGTTAATGAAATGCAAAGACCAAGGAATGACCGAGAAATGCATGGAGTTCTTCACCAGTGAGGATCAGCAGCTAAGCTTCAGGAATTCACAATAGAGAAGTTGCCTTGATTGTGCAGATAGCAGAGATGACAAAAGGGCAGTGTTGTCACAGTCAGCATTCTGAACCTTAGGTCTGTCCCACCATGGCTGATTTTACAATGGAAATATGCAATTTCCCCACCAGGCAGGGCAGGGATGACAGCAATATGTTCATTTCAGCACTCAGTCCCATATGGGATGGGATCCACCCCAGGGTGATGAGGGAGCTGGCAGATGAGCTTGCAAAGCCACTCTCCATCATTTACCAACAGTCCTGGCTCACTGGTGAGGTTCCAGAGGACTGGAAGCTGGCCAGTGTAACACCATTTACAAAAAGGGTGGGAAAAAGGATCCTGGTAATTATAGACCAGTTAGCCTGACCTCATTACCCAGTAAGGTGATGGACCAGTTTATACTGAGTGCCACCACACAGCACTTACAGGATGGCCAGGGTATCAGCCCCAGCCAGCACGGGTTTAGGAGGGGTTGATTGTGCTTGACCAGCCTGGTCAGCTTTTATGACCAGCTGACCCTGGTGGATGCAGGAAAGGCTGTGGATGTTTTTTCTATTTGGACTTCAGCAAGGCCTTTGACACTGTCTCCCTCAGCACACTCCTGGAAAAGCTGGCAGCCCATGGCTTGGACAGGAGCACTCTGTGCTGGGTCAGGAACTGGCTGCATGGCCAGGCACAGAGAGTGGTGGGGAAGGTTCTGCACCCAGCTGGCAGCCAGGCACCAGGGGCGTTCCTCAGGGGTCTGTGCTGAGGCCAACTCTGTTCAATATTTTTATTGGTTATGGATGAGGGGATTGAGTCTTTCATCAGTAAATTTACAGATGACACTAAGCTGGGAGGGTGTGTTGAACTGTTGGAAGGGAGGAGGGCTCTGCAGAGAGACCTGGAATGGTTGGATGGATGGGCAGAGTCCAGTAAGATGAAGTTTAGTAAGTCCAAGTGCTGAGTCCTGCATTTTGGCCAAAATAACCCCCTGCAATGTTATATACTGGGGATAGTGTGGCTGGACAGTGGCCAGGCAGAAAGGGACCTGGGGGTGCTGTGACAGTAGCTGAACATGAGCCAGCAGTGTGCCCTGGGGGCCAGGAAGGCCAATGGCTCCTGGCCTGGATCAGGAATGGTGTGGCCAGCAGGAGCAGGGAAGTCATTCTTCCTTTGTACTCCATGCCGGTGAGGCCACACCTCGAGTGCTGTGTCCAGCTGTGTCCCCTCAGTTTAGGAAGGACATTGAGTGCTGTGTCCAGCTGTGTCCCTCAGTTTAGGAAGGACATTGAGTGCTGTGTCCAGCTGTGTCCCCTCAGTTTAGGAAGGACACTGAGTGCTGTGTCCAGCTGTGTCCCCTCAGTTTAGGAAGGACGTGCAGATTCTTGAGCGTGTCCAGAGGAGGCAGCAAGGCTGGAGAGGGGCTTGGAACACAAACCCTGTGAGGAACGGCTGAGGGAGCTGGGGATGTTTAGCCTGGAGAAAAGGAGACTCAGAGGTGACCTTATCACTCTCTACAACTGCCTGAAAGGTGGTTGTAGTCAGGTGGGGCTTGGTCTCTTTCTTCTGGCAGCAACTGACAGAATGAGAGGACATAGTCTTAAGCTGTGCCAAGGGAAATATAGATTGAATATTAGGAAAAAGTTTTTTACCGAAAGACTGATAAAGTACTGGAATTATCTGCCTGGGGAGGTGGTGGAGTCGCCACCCCTGAATCTGTTTAAAAAAAGACTGGATGTGGCACTCAGTGCCTTGGTTCAGTTGAGGTGTTAGGGCATGGATTAGACTCCATGATCTTGAAGGTCTCTTCCAAACTAGTGATTCTATCATTCTGTGATATATGAGGGTAAACCACCTGACAAAGCAGAATGCTTCCACAGAACTCCTTCCCAGTGCTCCAGAAAAATGAGCAAGACAAGTGCAACATCTAACAGGTGGACAGAGGCTCTATATAACTATAAAATAAGCAGCATGAAAACTGCATGAACCAAAGCATATGAGCAGCTACAACACTACAGTTTTGCCTGCCTTTGTCTCTCCTGGCTCCAGCAAGACCAGTGACCACAAAGGAGAGGGAGCCAGTTTTAGATTTAATGAGTCTGATACAGTTGCAGGATTGGGACAAACAATCAAACACCTGCAGCACTGTGACCAAGCGAACATTGAGAGGCATATTCAGAAGCTGTCAGTCATAAAACTGGGTCTGAAAGTCCCAAGGCGGTTCAGAAATAATGGAAGATCCCAAACAGAGCAAGGCAGAAGTGAGTCCATTAGAAGCAGCATATTGTGAACAGGGGGCAAAGTGTTTTTGTTTCAAGAAAGAATACACCTTATATACAAAAAAAACCCCAAAAAACAAAACAAAACAAAAAGCAAAAAACAAAAAACCCCACAAAAAACCAAAAAAAACCCCAAAACCAAAAAAAAGGCAGTTTCTCCAAGTTTGTTTCATCTACCACAAAAAGGTCTAGAGATCTGTCAAGGATTTTCCTCTACTGTATGTTTTAGTCTGAAGTGTAGTTGCAGTAGACTCATTAGCCAATTAAAAACATCAGAAGAGCAGTAATCAGAAATCTTGCTGCTTTAGTTCTATAACAATCTCTGCTACACCTCTCCCTTCCCTGTTTGAGACCATAACGTTGCAGCAGTAATAGGCCACTAGAATTTGGCTGGCTTTTCACATCCAGCCTGAGGAGTTGCTCTGAGGAGCCATTTAGCGGCACAGGAGCAACAATCTGGTACAATTAGATGCAGTTTTTGCTACAGCATTCACGCAAGACAAAGTAGGTTACAGTTTACTAACAAGATGGCAGATCCTGATGAAGGTAGAAAAGTCTAATGTACTTAAAGATACAGTCACAAGAATCTTCTGACACAAAGATAAACAAGAGGTCAGAAACACATTTTCAAGCTTTTGAGAAAGTAGTTCACTGGCGTGAGAGGTGGTGCATTTAGCTGAAGTGTGCAAAATGTACAGATTTTTGCCTGAAAGTTAGAGCAGAAAATAGTTCCTGAGGAGTTCACAGGTAAGCCATAAGAGGCATTTATATGCACTGTGGAGTTTCAAATGTAAAACTAAACTTAAAGCTAAACTGCAGGCTTGATGATGCTGTGCCAAATAACTAGGCACAGTATAATTTGAAAAGAATAACATAACACAACTTTTAAAGACAACTACTTTTCTTTCAGATGCTTTTTGATCCAAAAGGACTTCTATAGCAACATAATGCTAATATAAATCTGTTGTTTAAATATAACAATATTGGGAATATGATAAATATCAACACAAGTATAAAAGTTAATATCAAAGATTGCAATGAAATAATTTTTTTCCTCAGTGTTAATTAGAAAATACTTCTTAAATTGTACAGAGGGCTGGATCTCCTAGCTATAATTATGTTTTGAAAACAGAGCAGAAACTAAGAAACACTCAACTAAGAAAAAATGAGGAAAATGCAACATCATTTATGCAAATATCACTGAATAACTAAAGCTGCTTCAAACTGACTTGGGCACAGTCATTTCAGTAAATATTGGTACTTGAGAAAACGTGACTTTATTTAAAGTAGAAAAAATACTGGAAATCTTTATTTTTTTCTCAAGAAAGATTCACAAAGATGTGCATGCACTATGTGTCTATACACAGTTGTAAAGAAAAGAAGTTGTGAAGAAAGTTCAGGAGCTGCCTTCAAACTAACTCAAGCATGTTTCGAAAACCCTGCTCCAACTCATTTTAGTTGTACAGCTGAAAGCAAGAAACTGGATCCTGGTTCTTAAACAAAACAGTCCACGTAAAGAAATGTGGCGCAAGCTGTATGCATACCCAAAATACTTACTTTTAGGTCTGGGACCACTTTTTCTGTCTGGGAACTTTATTAATGGAGTATGTGGCTTGACTGCCTAGAAGGAGACCAGGTAGGGAGAGAAACAGACACAGGTTACCCTAAATAATAAAATGGCATGTACAATGTGTCAATCAACAGCCGCTCTGTTCACCACTACTCTGATGCACTTACTACTTCTCGAAATTCTCAGTTTACCCCAGGAGGAATTTTACTTTAAAAAGCAGTCCTGCACCCTGATGTCCAGATCAGGTACAGGCTTTGTTTTCCTGTCTCATCAGTGTGTGTGCAGAAACAGCCACTGCCATTGCATGAATACAATCACAATGCAATCTGCTCTGCTGAGAATCCACCCCGCATGCTACATCCAGCTCTGGGGTCCCCAAAGCAAAAAAACCCACGGACGTGCTGGAGTGAGTTCAGAGCAGGGCCATTAAGGTGATCAGACGGCTGAAGTACCTCTCCTGTGAGGACAGGCTGAGAGAGCTGGACTTGTTCAGCCTGAAGAAGGCTCAGGGGAAACCTTACAGCTCACAGAGGACAGGTTTGGATTAGAAAGATTAGGAAGAAATTCCTTATTTCGAAGGTAGTGAAGCACTGGCACAAGTTGCCCAGAGCATCTGTGGCTATCCCAACCCTGGAAGTGCCTAAGTGCAGGTTTGGACGGGGCTTTTAGCAACCTGGTCTAATGAAGGTGTCCGTGCCCACGGCGGGGGGTGTTGTAACTAGGTGACCTTTAAGGTCCCTTCCAATCCAAACCCCGGCGTGATTCCACAGCGCTTTAGCACTCGGAATCGCGACCTTTGCTCTGCCTGTACAAAACACTTTCACCTTGGAAAGGCCCATCTTGGGAAGGAGCAACCACCCAGCTCCGCACCCGCCGCTATCACAGCACCAGGCACCTGCGACACCGTGTGCGCACCACTGCACGGCTCTCCCCAAGGACACCGGCCGCCCTAGCGGCGTGCCCTCAAGCCGCGGCCGCCTCAGACCTGCTGCTCAGCGGCGGCAGCGGGAGAAGGCAGCCCCGCCGCCCGAAGCAGGGCTCCGGCTGTCTCAGACCCCGCCGTTCCGGGGACGCCCTTACCTGCACCGCCCTGCTGGCAGCCGCCATCTTGCTGCCCATGGTGACGAGCCTGAGGGGCAGCGCGGGCCCCGCCCACAGCCACGGACGCTCGAGTGGGCGGGGCCCGCCTGCCCGTGGGCGGGGCCCGCCTGCCCGTGGGCGGGGCCCGCCTGCCCGTGGGCGGGGCCCGCCTGCCCGTGGGCGGGGCCCGCCTGCCCGTGGGCGGGGCCCGCCTGCCCGTGGGCGGGGCCCGCCTGCCCGTGGGCGGGGCCCGCCTGCCCGTGGGCGGGGCCCGCCTGCCCGTGGGCGGGGCCCGCCTGCCCGTGGGCGGGGCCCGGAGCTGCGGCCTGGCCTGCCTAGCGAAGCGCTTCGTCATGAGTTAAAAAATCATCTACACCAAATGACACATTCTCAGGAAAATCAGGTTTTATTTTTATTATTAATTCAAGGCACCCACCTAAAAAAACCCCAGCTAGTGATCACTCACCAAGTTACAAGTCATACACCTAGATAACAAGGGACTCCCTGTGATAAATGCCAATAACTCGCTTCTTGAAATTTATGAAAATTTAATAAAGAATAAAAATTGGTTACAAAAAATATAATACAATAATAAAAGTTTAAAAAGTTTTCAGAGACAGGACAAATAATGAGGCAATAAGAGCAAAGAAAGGTAGCCCGGGACTACGTCCCCCCTCCCCCCCAGACAAAGGCTGTGAAGAAGGGCCCCGTTAGGGAGATGCCTCTCTATTTTTGAGGACCAACTTTAATGGTTATGCATACTTTATCTAAGAAAAGCCCGTTTGCCACGAGCCTTTTGCAAAACCCCTGGCGTCCTGGAGTCTGGCTTAACCAGGTAGCTTTGTGGATTCAAGGAGATATGCATGGTCTGGATTGGTCAGGGTGGTTTCAAGGAGATCTGCATCTTTCCCTCTGAAACATCCAAGAGGGGGTTTTAGTCTGGCTTGTTGTAATTGTTCTCTCTGTGTAGAAACCTCTGGGTTATCTTCTCTTTGCTCTTGAGCTAAGGACAATACCTTACACACAATTCTTACTTAGATTCAATGTTAAAAACTACATTTACTATATTATTTAAAATGTTAATATTGCATAACTTTTCTACCTAGCATATTACATATAGTAAATATCTGCATAGAGCCACACACACAATATGCCTTTTTCACACTTTCAAACATTTATTTCCAACAAACAGCACCGACTAAAAAAGGCGCAAATGCTAGTAAAAACATGTAATTAAAACACTGCTTAGCTGCACAGTCGACAGTATGCAGTCACCTCTGCAGACGAGACACTGCTAACAAGCATAAAATTTCTGGTGTTTAAAATTATACATAATCCATACAATAATACATAAAACATAAAATTATACGTAATTAAAACCAAAAATAATCCCAACTCAAGACTTGCTAATAAATCTTCCAGACTGAACTTTCGACTAGGACAGGAGGGTTGTGCATCCTGCTTGAGCTCCAGAGCCTGCTGACTCTCAGGAAAGGGGTACACAGCAAAGCCTCAGTTTAACTCCACTTCTACATGAAACCTTGAAACCTGTCTTGTCTTATTGTTGCCTTTCAGAGGCACTTGAGACAGCACAGCTTGAGACGTGAGTCTTCAGGTAGTTTCATTTAATCAGCTCTCCTACCTGTTCAAATGTTTGTTGTCTACCAGAAGATAAATCCGTTGAAAAGAATTGCTTGCACACATTCTAATTTTCTAAAGAGAACAACATCTTTCAGAAAGATCAAATTTTAGAATTCTTGAAGTATACTTTTGAGATGCATATAATCTATCAGGTTTAGTTGAAATGCACACACTGAATAAAATAAACACCAATATATCCATCTCCTGACTTACTGAAGATAGACATTTTTTTCAAGCTGTAGAACAATTTCCTTTAAAGATGGATCTTCGGCCCAGTTAACTCTGCTTCCAATTATGATGTTCTATAAATGAGAAAGATTTACAAGTTAAAACAAGCCCTTGCAAAGGACAATTTGTAGTAAAGTATCTCAAAGGAAGTCTGCTTTTTAATTTTTAATTTGAAAGTCCCTGAAACTCACAAGTGTTTGAAGTAGGCAGGATGGAGCAAAAAAGGAGAAAGGGAAGTATTGGTTTAGATCCTATTGTTGATACATGGGCAAAAAACACCCCAAATCCATGCTTTTTGATTTCCTAGATGGGCTTGCATATACTACCTCTGTTTTAAACACAGAAACCTAGAGAACATTTTTAACAATATGAAATAAAGTTTGCCTCAAACACACAATAACAGAGTTAACATTCTCACCCCGCCATTCTGGACTAAAACCAGAAATTTAAATTTAACTGAAGAGGATTTGCTCTACTTAGGGCTCAGAAAATTTCAGGAATACAATACTAGGAGATAGCTTTAGACTCTAATCTAAATCCCAGTAAAACGTTGAATTTCTTGTACTCAATTTGAGATGTAACAACATTATCAATACAAAATAGTAGCAGCATCAGCATGCAGAGCAAAAAGTCAGAACGCTCTTCTAGTCCTCAACATTCCTGTACAGCCTGAGACCCCCTCCACATTAACCCAACCATGAGGTTTTCCCCCTCACTTTGCCTGACTCCACACTCCAGGTGACCTGACAGTTGGCTGCAGGTAAGCAGAGCAGTTGTTAGCAGCCCCTGAGACGTGGATAACCAAAATGCCAAAGGCCACACTGCTGAAGGGATTTGGAGACAGGCACGACTGCAGGCCAAGGTTTCACAGGGCTGTGGGGCGTGACACAGAGAAGGCATCTGGTCAGAAGGGGCGAATGGAAACGCACTGGTAACGTGGGATTAACCCCTATTTACTTTTTCGAACCATGAGATGGAGAAACTGATTGGGTAGGGTGCAGAGGTGACTCAGAGTAGAAGGAAATACAGCCATTACTGTGACAGACATTCTTCAAGAAGGATGCATTATTTTTGTGCCTTTAAGGAAACAAAGATTGATAGACTGTCTCTAAACCCTGCAAAAATTAATGCAAAGATGCTTGTGACAATTTCATGCTCTTAGCCTTTAAAGCAATAGAAGTCTTCCTTCTATACACAGTTCTCCCATTACCACTGTTTGGAAAACAGAGTTTTGTGTAGTTAAGTTATATTTGCCATACAGTATATTATCTTGAATATAATGGAAAATTGTAAACTTGGTTCTAAAAGCCACACAATATTACCTGGAGCACGTTTTGAATTATTGTAGTCATCTGTCTTTCTCGTTCCAATTTATTAAGCCTGTTCTCTTTTTCAGTGACATTCACACTTGCTTGTTTCTCCTTTTGCCTTTTCATCGTGGTCTGCATTTGCTGTAATTTCTGTCCTTCTCTTTTTAAAGCTGTTACATTATTAGGAAAATTAAGAATTAAGTAGTTAGGTAAACAATACAACTGAAGATATTATTTTTCCTCACAGTCACCTAAACTTCCACTGTACCTTCCACTGCAATAACCCTAATTTCATACTCCACTCCTTCCCTCCAATATACCTCAAGATATTTCTTTTATGAAAGAAGCAACAGATGTTGTGTATCTAATATCAAACTATATCAATTGGTGCCCTTGTCAACAGCAAAATAGAAAGTACATTGTATGCTGCCTACCTTTCTCTCACACAGGGATTAATTTGCATCTCTGTCCTATATCCTGTCTTATATCCTGAGTGCCACAACTTTTACAGGTCTTTTTTATACCTCTTAAAGACCCTTACTCCTTTTTCAGATTTCATTGAAACTAAATTCCAAAGTCATACAAAGAATGTATGGACATGACCAGTGACTATTATTATTTTTATAGGAAACCAGGCTAGAAACTAGACTGATTAAAAGTGTTTAGGAGCAGTTCATATGTTGAAAGAATGCTAGCAGAGCATTCCTTCCTTCATTTGCAAAGATATCAAATATATTCCTTTTTCACATGCAAACAGTTATTTCATTCTGTTTGTTCATTACTCTCAACATACACACAACTCCCTATATGTAAATCAAACAGTAGCTGTTAAAATTGTTTGCAAACCTGGTCATGAAAGAAAGAGCATTCAAAGAAGACATTTACAACATGAAGTTCTGAATACTGACATCACATCTAAATCTGACCCACTCTAACAAGACTACTGAATACCAATATATATATATGCTTATTTTTAAGTAAATCCCCTCTGTAAACACCTCATAAATGTGCAGTATGACAAGTATCTTCTAGATGCTGTAGTGCTGATTTAAATGACTAAGCAATGTGTAACTTTCTGAGGAGTTTAGACGAAACAATAAAATGCTGCCACATTGTTTTTGAGTGTTGTCTTGCATTTCTCAGTCTAATGTGTAAGTCTCATGTTCAAGTAGGGAATACATCAGCTCATCTCTACAGTAGTTTCTACTCTTTTAACCAGTTTTATAACTGTGTAGGGTTTTGTTAATTCCCATGTAAAGTAATATTGCTACAAGAACTACCTCAAAATATGAACTACATGTACTACCTCAAAATATGAACTCTACATTAAAATACAAACCAAAGTCAATACAAATAACACACTTACAGAGTCTTTTCCTTTTAATGTCAGTCATCTTCTGTTCCTTCTCATGTGCTTGCTGAAAGGAAAAAAAAAGTATTTTCCAGACTTTTGTCTTCAAAAATATTGAAAGATGCTAATTCAATCCACAAAAACAGCTAAGGGCAACTCTTAAACAGACTTGCTTACATGCTCACTTTAAGTAATCCTCTCAACAATTTTGACAGCAGTATGAACTGCACCCATGTCACCACATATTTGGCTTCAAATGACTTGTGCAGTCCTGTTGCTTTCAAAGTGCCCTCCTGTCCATGCTGAGGTTGGTTGACCTGCACAACAGTAGCAGAAGCTGCAATTGTCACTTACCCGCTGATACTCAATTATTGTCCGGCTGAGCAATCCTATGCGGTTCACTGTTTCCAGGATCAGACTAAGAAAGGAAACAGTTGCATACCTTAGGACCACTAATATATGTCAATATCGTAAATGTTTGAATCAACTTTGTTTAGTTTAAAGAAAGGATTTCTCACGTGTCCTAGCAGCAAAATAGTATTAGGTGTCTGCACACTTCTTTTTACAGTTAATACACTCAGTATCATTGTAGAGGCCAAAGAGTTCCTTTACTTCCCTCTCAGTTTGCCTAAGATTTCATTTAAGTTTGTTCAACATTTTAAATCACAGAGTTTGGCATCAAGAAAGTCCAGCCATCTGGAAATGGCTGTGAAGCTCCTAAATCATGGAGATGCAATCTCTTAGCCGTATTTCTGACAGAAATTAAATTTCTCATATTACACTTCATATGCATCCACCTGTTAATAATGAATGGGAAATGAAAAGCTACTTTTAAATGTTTAACCTTTAAGTTCTTTTTCAAAGACATTTTGCTCTTACACAGTTAATTAATAAAGGCAGCAAAACAGAGGCAAGGCCCTGTTACAAGCCTGTAATATGTGCTCAGATATTATAAATGCAGATAATTCAGGCACCAAAACCAGAAAGCTCTCTTGGCTACAAGCAGTTCTCATTAGTGAATCAAGAGTTGTGATCTCTGTAATCAAAGCTGAGTAAGTTCAGAGCCCAGCTGTAAATCTACCATGGGCATATGAGGTCTGATAATGCTGATTCTAGCCAGAAGGTAGACAGCATATCATTCTGTCAAATCTAGAAAAAGGAAGCTTGCTTCCACAAGAGATAAAATGAACTAATCTAGAAATATGTCACAATAAACTCTGCAAAGTCCATTTCTCTCTAGACATCTGACCCCCAAGAACACCTTACCGTGAATCCTCATCATCTTGTTCCAATTTGTTTCTCAGGGCATCCATAATTTGGATCCTGCATATTGTAAGAAATAACATATGACTGATGAGAACTCATAAGAAACTGAAAGAAGCAGGAAACAGAAAGAAGTAGATTTAAATAAATAATAGAAAAATATGCTTTCCAGGATTCCACTTTTGTCCACTTTCACATTGGAATTATATAAACAAAATACTCAGTACCTTTTAAATATCACACTTCTTAAATAATAGGACTTAACTCGCAGGACAGGAAAGAAGTATCAATGATTATTTGTGAGAGTGACAACTCCTTTGTCTCTTGACCAACATATTTGGACACCATTAATCCCAGAGTCTGCAGAAAGGAAGCTGGGCAAAGGTGTGAATTCAAATAAACATTCATGAAATACATGGGATGTCTAACTTTCATATTTTCATAAGCATTTGGAAAATACTGCCAAGAAATATACTTACTGATCTGTACAGTCACTCCCAACTGTAAAGGAACTTCTGAGTTTACATTTCAACTGGTAAGTTTCTGATTTTGGTGGGCTTTTTTTTTGTTTTCTACAGCATATGCATTTGCATTCCCATCATTTAATGGTACTTAAAATCTCTCCATTCTGCCATATCACTTTAAAATCCTGTTTTAATCAGGTCTATGTATATATGCATCTATGTATGGACACACAGAGTGGAAACCTCCTGCTTTCCTCTGTGTGTGTGCATACATAGATGCATAAATGAAGGGTGAAGAAAATTCTACCTTTGCAAGGCCAAGGTCTTGTTCTGGAAAGAGACTTTTGCTTCCCCTATAGTTCTTTCCAAATCTTCTGTGGCACTGAAAGACAAGAAACAATAAGACAGACAACCTAGTGTGAAGATAACAGAGTTTTACAACAGTGTCACATTTTAACTTGCTTTCTACATATCTAATGTAGGAATTTTTCATGTGAGCCACAAATTATTAGGGCCAGGAGTAATTTAGCATGTGGAACTACAGTAGTGAATTCTAGCCATCACATAAAGGACTGCAAACTTAAAAGCCACATCAGATACAGAAGTACGTTGGGAGAATGAATAAAACATTTCTTCCCCACATTTTCTCTTAGTTTTCGTTATTTTCACCTATGTTCACAAGGTACTGATTGTTAATGCAGCAATTCATGAAGAAGGAATAACTAGAAGAGAATTTTGAAGTTATCCAGTGACATACCTCTGGATCATTGTTTTTTCAATGGCATTAATCTTCAATTGATCAACGAAATTTTCTTGATCTGCAGAAGAGAACATTACTAAAACAAGCACAAGAGACTTTTAAACACAATATATACAGCATAAAAGATTAGCTTTTTTTTTGTGCAAACAAGTTACTTCTACCTCCAAACTTTATTATCTTCTACTGTAAATGAGACTATGCTATCAATCAGCTGTATCAGAGAAATAATTAGGCTTTAAAGTATTTTAATTTAGCACGTTTTAGATGAGCTAGAGCTGGTTCATGACATTGGTCTATATATGCCACTGGACAGTTCAGTGGAAGAGCCTGTACCCTGGACTGTATCAGAAATGTGGCCAGCAGGTCAAGAGAGCTGATTCTGCCCCTCTACTCTGCTCTTGGCAGACCCCACCTGGTGTTTTGCATCCAGGCCTGGGATTCCCAACATAAGAAGGACATGGATCTGTTAGAGCAGGTCCAGAGGAGAGCAGTGAAGATGATCAGAGGGCTGGAGCACCTCTCCTATGAGAAAAAGGCTCAGAGAGTGGTTGCTCAGCTTGGAGAAGGTTGCACAGTGACCTTCCAGTCCCTGAATGAAGCTTATGAGAGAGTTGGAGAAGAACTTTTTACTAGGGTATGTAATGACAGGGCAAGGGGGAATGGCTTGTACATGAAAGCAGGTAGGTTTAGGATAGATACACAGTGGGGTGGTGAGGCACTCATAGAGAGATTGCCCAGAGAAGCTGTGGATGCTCATCCCTGGAAGTGATCAAGATCAGGCTGTCAGGTTGGATCGGGCTCTGAGCAGGACGGTCTAGCAGAAAGTGTCACTGTGCATAGTGGAGGGATTAGAACCAGATGTGTTTAACATCCCTTCCAACCTAAAATCATCTCGTGACTCTACAGGTAATGGAAACACCTTAAATCAGTATTGCTGCCAAACACTTTGGCAGACTTTTGACAAGACTTCAGCCCCAGTGACCAGATTTCTGAAAACCATCACTACCTGTCAGGGGAGTCTAAAGTTCAAACCCAGAAAAGAAAGGAAAGGACAGTGGGCAACAACTATATAGCATCTTTATGAACATTCAAATACGTTCCAAAAGCTGCCTAGAAAACTCTGTGTGAAAACGCACAGCCAGGGGAAAAAACCATCGTTATTGTAAGGAGCACTTCTGAAGAATAATTAAAGGAAAGATCCAAAAACTATATACATACATATAAATGTGTGTGTGTTTATATATACGTATATATATATGTGTGTGTGTGTCTATATATATGTGTGTGTGTGTGTGTATATATATATATGTATATATATATATGATGCATCACATTTCTTTATTAGTGCAACCTCCCACTGCGAGGAAGGATATACTTACTGGCAAGAATGGCTTTTTTGTACTCCGTGAGCTGTTCCTTCATTCGGTCCCTCAGGCTGCGGCGGGAGTAAAGCGACAACGGTCAGAGGGTGCGCATCCCTTCATCCCACCCCTGGCCTGCTCCCAGTCCCGTCGGCACTAACCGGAGCAGAGTGAGGACATCCACGTCGTCGCTGCCCTGGGCCCAGGCCGGGGCCGGGGCCGGGATCAGAGCCGGGGCCGGGTCTGGGGTCGGGGCCGGGGCCGGGTCTGGGATCAGAGCCGGGGCCGGGTCTGGGATCGGAGCCGGGGCCGGGTCTGGGGTCGGAGCCGGGGCCGGGTCTGGGGTCGGGGCCGGGGCCGGGTCTGGGATCAGAGCCGGGGCCGGGTCTGGGATCAGAGCCGGGGCCGGGTCTGGGATCGGAGCCGGGGCCGGGTCTGGGATCGGAGCCGGGGCCGGGTCTGGGATCGGAGCCGGGGCCGGGTCTGGGGTCGGAGCCGGGGCCGGGTCTGGGATCGGAGCCGGGGCCGGGTCTGGGGTCGGAGCCGGGGCCGGGTCTGGGATCGGAGCCGGGGCCGGGTCTGGGGTCGGAGCCGGGGCCGGGTCTGGGATCGGAGCCGGGGCCGGGTCTGGGGTCGGGGCCGGGGCCGGGTCTGGGATCGGAGCCGGGGCCGGGTCTGGGATCAGAGCCGGGGCCGGGTCTGGGATCAGAGCCGGGGCCGGGTCTGGGATCAGAGCCAGGGCCGGGATCAGAGCCGGGGCCGGGTCTGGGATCAGAGCCAGGGCCGGGATCAGAGCCGGGGCCGGCTCTAGGATCGGAGCCGCCGCCATTGCCGCCCTTTCAAACCGCGCGGCTCCCGGGGGCCCGCGCGCCCCGCGCCTGCGCAGAGCCGCCGCGGGGCGGGGACGCCCGGCCCTCAGCGGCCCTGGGCAGCGACGGCGCCTGCGCCGTCCGCGGCATTGGTGCAGTGCGTGCAAGGAGAAAAAAAAAATAACATTGCCAGAGCGCTAGGTAAAGCGCAATAATCGTTGCCTCTGCCCTAGTGTTTGCGTGGAGATAGAAGCAGTAGGTGCAAGCTGCTAACGGAAGTTAAAAATAGACTGCAAAACCTGAACGCTCAGTGAGGAGAGCTGCTGCACGGAACCAGAGACTTATTTGGGTTTAAGAGCAAGACTAGTGCGCTGTCAACCCAGCGCACTGGTCCTGTTCACCATTAAACCATGACCTCAAGTGGCATATTCACACATTTTTTTGAGCCTGCCTAGGGATGGTGACTCTGCACAACCCTGGGCATTGTTCCAGACGTTGTTCCAATGTCTGACCACCTCGGACAGCCTCTGTAATTGTCTAAGGGAGGGTAGAGCACAGCTCCATCAGCCAACGTCCTCGAATCCTCAACACTTCCTCTTTTAGCTCTGCCGCCAGGCTGAGCAGGTCATCCGCCGCACACAGCTGTTTTCTGCCCCCAGGTGTGACCCGGCAGACACTGCACCACCACACTGGCAGAGCGCATGACAGTGCTCCCGTCCGTACACCCCCTGCGTGACCAGCCACGGCAGCCGAGCTGGCCCCGGGGCTCAGCCAGGCTCCCAGCGCTGGCCACGGGCTCCAGGGATACGCCTCAGCCGCAGGAGGAAGGCAACTGGCTGCCCTCCCCACCAAGAAAACCCAACCAAACAAAAAATGGTAACAGATTTAATGAGTTTAATACAAATAAGGCACTTTGTATATAAGTGAGCAGCACTCTGCTTAAGGTCATATAGGAGTTAAAAATTTTTAGCTAGATCCCATATAATAGGAGAGTACAACTGCTCAATGGTGGTTATCTTGGTGTTGGTGGTGATGCCTTATAGACCTAGAAATGAAACAACCCATTTTCGAGGCAGTATTATACAGGAGATAATATAAAGGGTGGTCTTTATTGGAGGCCTCCAGGGGCAGATATGGAATAAATGCCTTCCCCACATGGGGTGAACACAGTTTTATAAGTTGAGAAAATTAGCATAATTGACAAGAATTCTCAATTAGAAGCACAAGTGATGAAGTAATTCCCACCTGTTCAACCGTCTCTGAATACTCTTCCACCTCTTGCTCTTACATAGGAGCTAAACTTTGTTTTTGAAATGTCTCTCAAAGAGTTGATTTCAGCTTTGGCTCAGGAAGAACCAGGCCAGGATAGGGGCCTTAGACCCTAAGCTTGCAGCCTCCAGAAGCCTCCTTTCTGCCTATCAGGGTAGAGAAAAGGTGGGGAGAAGTACTGGGGCTGGCTAGGAACTATGTACAACAATATCTACAGAGCTATGAATATATATGAAGGAAATATAACAGCAAAAATCATTCTCCATCAGTGGCATATTTCTTCATGACTGCCTGCAGAGAAATAAGGTTGATTATGTTTATCCTGTTCACTATTTCAGCTCACTTAAGGCTTGGTGATCAAGCCAGACCCATCCTAGTACACAAACCCCATTCACAGATGGTCCATGTCACCTGAGCAAGATAAAGATTTTCAATTCAGAAGCAAGCTGATCTTATTTAAGTCCATCTGCAGTGACAGACTCCATCCACCAGCCTCAGTGTGCCATGTATCGCCACATAACCACACACATTTCCCCCACACCTCTGCACCCTAAGATTCTTACCTTTTGCTTGGCAGCACACTTATTCACATTGATTACATTCTTTGCCATATAACTGAGAGAATGTCACTCTCAGTGTAAGATGTGTAGCATTGCAGAAGTGGTAACTGAAAGGAAGGGAATCCATTGAATAAGCCTAATAGAGTAATCCAAGTACACTGGGTTCTTCGTCTTTAGTTTTGCTTGGACAGTTATG
The DNA here is from genome assembly GCF_021018805.1 of Prinia subflava. Lineage (NCBI taxonomy): Eukaryota > Metazoa > Chordata > Aves > Passeriformes > Cisticolidae > Prinia > Prinia subflava. The sequence continues at coordinate 95,809,936 of NC_086283.1, read as the reverse complement.
GTCTCTTGTCTCACAGTGGGAGGTTTTAAAAGGTACTGCCCTACTGCTGTCCTCCCCTTCTAGTGGTCCACAAAGAGAAAAGAATATGATGAAATACCATGAGGAGTGCAGGAGACATGCACCTTGTAAGAGTGGCTTTTTAAACTGCTGCACAGGCACACTGAATCACAAAGTAGGAGGTGGCCTGACAAGCACACCTTACCAGCTTGCATCCATCAAGGCATTTCAGTGACAAACAGAAGGCAGCTGCTGCGATCATGGATGGAGGGAACTGAACCATGTCATAACTCAAAATGCACAGCTCCAACATGCACAGCTGCATCAACATTCCATTGGCTGGAATGTTTTTGCTCAGTTTACCTGCAGTAAGTCAGAATTGAATATCGGCTATCTCCAGGGTAAGAGCATCCTGTCAAGCCTTGGTTTAGTTAAACAGGAAGAAATGCTTCCTTAGAGAACACTTTTAGAGTACAGGGTTGAAATTCAAGTGGCTTAATCACAGAACACTTCTGTGTGACATTAGGCTGCTCTCGGACTGCCCCTTTCAATGGCAGTCTAGCAGTTACCTGCAATATCAGTGTTACATTCCGCTGTGGGAAACTGCAAAGAGTTATTTTAAAATTAGATGGTCAGAAACGAAATTAAGTCAAACGAGACAAACATTGTATCTCAGAACCATTTACTCTTAATAAAAAAAAATAAATAAAAGGGAGTTACTCTACTAAAGAGAGCTAGAAAAGACAGAGCAAGAGGAAGAAAAATGGGAAAGGAATTGGGGAGAAGAGAGAGAGTGAGAGAGAAAGAAAGGAAGGAGACATAAAGATACCACTGGAGGTCAAGGAGTGCTGTTGACGTCCATGAGATGGGGGGTGTTGCATGCTGCTTGACGGGCAACCAGACATGAGGTGAGGGGGATCGGGCAGGAGGTCCAAAAGCCTGGAAAGGGTCTCAGTGAGGATCACAGCAGTGGGCTGGCTCGGAGGTGGGCAGGGTTGGACATAGGTGGCTCAGGCAGGGACACAGGGAGGCAGAACACACACAGGGGTAAGCAAGAGCCAGCAAGGACAGAAAAGCTGAAAGGAAAGCTGGGTCTCCCAAAAGAATCAGGGGAAGGCCAACAAGACTGACAACCTGGTGGGGGTCTGTTGTAGATCACCCAACCAGGATGAAGAGGTAGATAACTCATTCTCACTGTCTCCCACAGCACGCTCCTGGAAAAGCTGGCAGCCCACGACTTGGACAGGAGTACTTCTGTGCTGGGTTAGGAACTGGCTGCATGGTCGGGCACAGACAGTGGTGATGAACAGTGCTGCATCCAGCTGGCCGAAGGGCTGTAGAAGAGGAGCTCGGGGGCTTCACCCTCCTCCCCTTCGCACTAGAGGGCTGAAGGGGAGGAGAGTGAGGGAACCAACGGGCTGTCCCAGGGGAATGCGAAATGGGCACACACCCGCTAGGTGAAGACCGGGCTGCCCCCGGGCTGTATCCCGCCACGCTGAACGGACGGCAAGCAGCGAGCAGGACACGAAGGGCAGCGCAGGTGCTGCCCCGCCAGCCACGGCAACGCCGGCCTCACCGCCCATAACGATGCGAGTGCCGGCAGCCGGGAATGCAGCGGGCGGTGCGGGCGCGGTGCGGGCGCGGCGCGGTGCGGGCAGGGCGCGTTCCAAGGCCCCGGCGCCGGCCCGGGCTGGCCGCGCACCGCCCGCCCTTTGGCCGCCGGGCCCCGCCCCGAGGAGCCGCCGCAACTCGGGCCCTGCTTTCGGCCCCAGGGCTTCTGGTCCAGGGAGGCGGAGATGCAGGACGTAAAACATTCATGGAAAACACTAACATTTTCCTCCTTATGTGTTGCAGCCATGAGGCCTGAGTTGCCTAAGACAAAGAAACGCCTAGTCATGGTGACTGGACCAAGTAACCCCTCTCCTGCCTTCGGACCCTTTCTTATCTCCCTGTAAGACAATAGGTCACATTTACCCCGACTATGGATACCATTGGACCATTTCTCAAAACTTTAGTACCCTATGTAAACCCCACTTCTGCCCAGTTCAGCAGAAGAGCTGTCACTGAAACCCTTCGCAGAGGATGCCAATAAAGACTCATCTATGGAACCTCGTACAGCGCTTCTCCTCTCTCTCCCTGCGTCTGCCGAAGGCACTTAGCAAGATAATGAGCTGAAATCACTAAGAGCTGGACCTGTTAAGAGCTGGAAATCACTTAGAGCTGAGCCTGCTAAGTACTGCCTGTGCCTGGGAGCTTTGCCTGAGGTACTTGGACAGGAGGTACTTGGTGGTACTCTCTATCCAGGAATACTTACGGCAGCAGGGATCGGACTGAACCTGAAGCCCCAGGCAGGATAAACTTATGTACACATGTATTGCTCGCTCGGAGTGCCTTTTAAGCCTGTTTAATCTTTCGAAGTGTTTTGTTGCAACTCTCTGCACACAGATCAGGTGATCAGATTGAACCTCCCCATGCCCTCCCAGTATTAAGATACGAATCAACTGGCCTGCACCTGTGGTTTGAAAACCTGCCCACACAGCACAGTTCCGTCCAATAGATCTCGTGGGGAATCCTGAACCCTTTGTTGGTGGATTATTGCCAGACTAAACAAATTTAAAATGGATGTTGTAAGATAAGACAATGCTTATTGTCATCGTCTTCCTGCCAGGAGAGCCAGGAAGAACACTGTGCATGTGTGCTGGGTAACATGCAAAAATCTGGTAATGCAAAAACCTGCCAAATACAAGCTAAGATGCAGGTTTGCACTTGCCTGTGAAGTATCCAGGTATGGGCTTGTCTTCACTGCCATTATCACAGTGCCAGCCACCTTGACTTGTTTTGGGTTCTGCTGCTACAAGATGAAGGAGGAAATCACCATTTGCTCAGAGGAAGCTGTGGCAAGCACAGAAGTTTTACAATTATGTTAAGATAATGATTTAAAAGACAAAATTACCCCCCTTTTCATAATTTTCATTTCATGTCACAGTGGGGTTTGCTGAAATACTGTCAATTCTTGTACAACCACCTCAAAACAGCAGTGGCACGTGTAAACATTAACTGAAGCTTTTTGTTTGAGATTGATTTCAAAACCAAAATATCACCCTAGTTCTAGACTGTAGTGCATAACTATAGCTCATCAAGTGATGAGCCTTCTGGAGGAGGCAGTGTAAGAAAACCACTGCCAAATGGGCAGAAAACAGGATCCAGATTTGAGGAGGTGGCTGACTCTCCAGAGCTGTCCCCAGGACATGAGGGACTGCAATTTATGCACTTAATCCTCATCACTCTACACAAATGCAATGCAACTTCGAGAAGTTTTCAGGCCACAGTTTTCCAAGTCAGTCTTGTACTGCAGATAGTGTTTTAACACAGCAGGGGAGGAACTCCTTCAGGAGTAACAAAACAAACCACTAAAGTTATATAATAACAATCTGATCACAAAACAAGCAGAATGGCTCAAGGACATCCCTAACTGCATTCCTGGTAAATCTCCTCCCGTTATATAATTCCTTTATCACTCTGTTCTGTCCTTCAATTTCACTAACATCAAGTCTATTATTATTATAGTATTCAAGAGCCACCAATTCTAGAAACGAGAAAATAGTATGACAATACTACTATGATACATGGAATGATGAAAGATGTGTTCATTGCTGTTAACCACTGAACTGATTTCTATATTTCAAGGAATATATTAATGTGCTACAGACAAAAAGAGGGGGCACAAGAAGCCCGTAAACAGATGTAAGCACAACTACCTCTGATGATGTATTTTATTACCCTATTGAAAGGTTTTCACTAAACACACAGATTTGTTTTCTTTGCAGTATTAAGTCCTCAACTTCTGTAATTTGTTCTTAAAGGCCCTTTTTCACTTTCCAGTCAAGTCTCAATTTACTGTTCATTTCAGCAACTTGTCAAGTCAAAGACTACTGTCACAATTTAGCATTCTAAACCTGAACTTCTTCCCTAGGTAACACATGGAGGTACAGTGAGCTATAGTAACCCTGCAGCTGTCATGGTACTACTAAAAAAATTGAGTGAAGTGTAGGATAATATATCTTGAAGAGACTAAGTTTAGCTGAGTACTAGGATGCTCACTGATTTATTATTTCTAGACGTCAAATATTGCATTTGCAGTTATTCATACAAAAAGTACAAAAACTTTTATTTTACAGAGTGGTTTGAGTTATGATTCTTAGTCTTCCCAGGAAAAAGTGTTTTCATTTTTCTTCCCTTCCTTATTTCTTACTGTTAAATCTGTGGATTTTGCTTCTTAAAACAAAGTTTGATAAAAATGTAAAATGGTAACACATATACTGATGCATTAAGTGTAGAAATCAGATTTGTATGCTGAGACATAATATAAAAACTGTATATTTCTGTTATCTAACAAAATATGCAAAACACAGGACTTGATATTTTTTATCCCCATAATAAAGTGGTTTTTTTCATTCTTAGAGTCTTCAAGCTATCCTCGAAAGAAAGAAAAATAGTGCCCTGGTGATTATGTTTGCATTCCAATATAAACTACTTCTATTTCCCACTGCTAACACAAAATTACAATACCGATGCTCCACACTTTAGAGAAAGTATGGAAAATATCTGTGCTCATCTACAAGTTTCAAGACTTCTGTTTAATAAACACCAAGTATAGTATATAAGATCTTGATTATTTTCACATTTACAGCAAGTACCCAAGTCCTTCGTATTTCATTTATAAAAGCATCTCAATCCAATTAACAAAGATAGTACACTTACAAAAATTCAAATATATAGTGCATTTGTTTCTGTACATGTATGTGCAAGATCTCCCAGCAAAAATACAAATATGGAATCCAACAGCTTGACCATTTACATCTCCTTTGGCAAATACAACTTTGTATCACATGATGTAAGTACCGTCTTTGTAGTATTTCATGGATTCTAGCTGCTGAGTCATTGCAAGGACATCCTGAAATCCTGTACTGAGTCCAGACATGTGTTGAAAATAAGCTTCCTTCTCCACTTGGACAGTTAAGTTGTTTACACCAGCATCTTTCAGAATTGCTGTGACCTGAACAGAATGGTACAGTTAACCTTAATATTGCACTTCACATGTATCTCACAGTAACTTGCAGTATGCTGGCTCTGCAATGCTCTAAAAAAGCCCCCCATTTAACACTGTGAAGAATTCAATTCTCTGGAAAGCAAAGAGTAGTTTAAGAGGGTATGGCTTTGCAACTTCTGCACACTGGGTGATTGTCAGTGTCTTGCATAAGGAAATATGTATCTTTTTAATGAAAGGAAAAACCCACAGCAGATATGTAGTGGTAATCCAGTTTGGCACGTGATTAGCATCCAGATACCCCTACTGTTTATTCCGTTTTGCAAGCCTGTTTTTACACCTCCCCTTTTTTTTTCAGAGCAGATGAAGTGCCACTTTCAGTCAGTGTTTTGGCAAATATTCTAGCAAACAACTCTTTACATGACTAATTTCATGCTAGCAGGCAAGGGGCAGTACAGCGTTAGAGACCAGCTCCGAGACAGTAACAGAGAGCTACAAAAAAATCATAAATGTCAGCTTGAAACTTCAGTCTGTGACCTGAAAAAAAAGGGGGATGCTGAGTAGGAAATTAAGAGTCTAAGGACCTTGCACTTTACCTGCTGTACAATCCTCTGTTCCATCACATCTGATACCACTTGCACATGTATTGTGCCTGCCACAACAGTTGCAGAGTGACACCAAAAATGAGGATCTCTGTAGGATATAACTCCCTCTATCTTTTGAATCTGTGAAAAAATTTCATTAGCAAAAATTAAGTAATTTTAAACTTGTACATACACATGGTGGATAATATTTCATAAGGAGACAAAACTGTAGCACAGCTTTCCAACTAAGCTATATTCAGAAATACCTTGTATTGAAAGGTTACCTTGTTACTACTGTAAAATTCTAGAAGGTAGATGTCAAACTAAATGAAAACCCCAAAAGAGCAATGCTAAATATGATAAGGAAAAAAATCCCAATTTAAAGAACAGATCACAGGAACATAAAAGCACAGATTAATCAGAATACTGGCCTGACCTCTACCAGGGCACTTGTTACCTCACTGTTTAGCAGATATATTTAGTTATCATAGCTGAACTTTATTCAGAGACATAACTTCCATAATATACACTTTTCTCAATTTGGTCTTTGTTCTGGGTTGGCTGTGATGGTTTTTCAGATCAGCTGATAAGGCACTGGATTTCTGCCTAAAACCATTCTGATAACACACCAATGATATGGCTATTGTTCAACTGTTCAGGCTTCCTCTTTTTTATCAGGCAGTTTCAAGGCTTTCTATTTTTCCCATTTTGCCCTTGCCCTGGTGGGTAGGCTGGGGATGGGCAAGAAGCAGGAAGGTGACACAGCCAGGGCAGCTGACCCAAGGTGTCCAGATGATCATGCCATGTAACACCTTGCTCAGCTGTAAAACTGGGGTAGAGGATGAAGGGGGGATTTTGGCTTCCAAGTTGGCTGTTGTTTGGGGACTGCCTGGGTATCAGTCTGCTTTGTGCGAGGCGATACACTGCTTTTCTTTCTTTTTGCCCACTGCTCTTCACCTGTTATATTGCTCTCAGAGTTTTCTGGCTTATGCTCCCATCCCACTGGCAGTGGTGGTGGTGGTAAAGGAGGGAAGTGAGCAAATGGCCGTATGGATGTCTGGCTGCTGGATGGGGTCAACCCACAGCAAGCACATTGTTTTATTGTGATGTAATTTTTAAAATGCTTTTCCTATTATCTTTTAATCAATTGGTCTTTTGCTCTCAAAAAGTACTTTCTTTTTCTCCAGTCTCTCAGAATTACTGTCTTCCTTCATCAAAAAGTGAAACCACACTCTGCACATCACTTTCCTTTCACTACACGAATCTCTCCCAGACAATTCCCATTTGTCCTTTTCTTTCTCATGCAGACAAGAACACATTTTCCCGTCTGGTAACTGACAGGACAGTGTAAGGATAGTCTTCCTTGAAGCCTCTAGTTGATGGCATCCTCAAAGAACTTTTAACTCATTCTTTTACAGAGAGGAGTTCTCCATACTGAGGTCCACATTATGATTCTGGGCAGGAACTTAAAATGAGGCAACAGCAAAGACTAGGTACAGCCTCAAGGCAGATGCCATACTGCACCAGACAGGATGAGAACAGTCTAGAATGAGAAAATAATTAGAAAAAACAGCTTAAGTTTTTCCATCCCACCTACTGTGAATCAGTATATCCTTCATGATATGGATAAATCAGAAAACTTCAAATTACAAACTCGTGATATAATCCTGTAGCCTGAATGTTTGTAACGAGTTTATAAAGGCTGCAGATTTGGGGAATTGCCAAATTACTTTCTCAGTACTACAGCATTGTACATGTACCAAACTGTTACTATACTAGTCTGAAATGATAGGGCTACCTATAAAAGCAGAAAACAGTGGAAGTCTTTTAAGCTGCAAACCAACTTTTATAGTTAGAAGTACTCATCCTGTCAGATTTTAAACAATTTGAGACATGAAGTTGTCTAAGACAATCGAAACTGTCTGACTGAACTGCTTGAGTTTAACAATCATTAAAAACAGTAACTGCTTTGTATTTATACTGTATATTGTATTTAACTGTATGTATGACTGTACCTTTTCCAAAGCAGCATGCAGATCTTTCTCCTGCTCTGGAGGTATCCTCAACAAAAGCACTTGACAGGCATCTTTCAATAGTGGGATAACACTAAGAAAAATCAATGTAGCAATAAAGAGAGAGCAGAGAGGATCAGCTATGAGCCATCCAAATTGCTGAATAAATATCGTGGATACGATAACACCAACACTGCCAAGAGTGTCTGCTAACACATGCAGAAACACACCTAAAACCAAAACAAACAGAGTGATTAACAGTTCTGTCTAAAATGTATGTATATATAAAACAGCAGAAACTTAGTAAGGCTTGCTAAATATCCTCAAACTAAGCAGAGATGACTCTCTGCGTAACCTAGGACAAAATACATTAAATATTTGTCTCTTCTAATGTTTAATTAAAATGAATGTAAAATCCAATTTTTAATCTATGGGGCAATGATCTAGGTAGGCATACTCAGACTAAAGTATATATGAATAGTCTTTAAATTGTTAGTACAGTTTGTACAGTATAGCATAATTTAACTCTGTATATAAGGACTTATTGATCTCTATCAGAGAGTCAGAAGATCAGTGTACATGCACTGACTTGCTAATGTGGACACACATGTACTGGTTGTTTTTTGTATGCCAATTCTACTCTGATTTTACAAGAGAATTCTCTTTGTGCTACTGCTGTGAATTTCATACTTTCTACTGCTTTAATTGTGGGTTCATTCTCAATGTACACTCAATGGGCATAAAAAATACTCTCCAACCATTGGTAAGATTAGAGCTAGTTAAGTGTCAGGATTTTAAAGAATATTGAAACATGAGTATAGGCAGGCTAAAAAATTACAGACATAAAGAACATGAGTAACCAGGACAACCAAGTTAAGACATAAAATAACCTATGAAACGTGAGACTATTCACCATATTCTGACAAGCTTACACAGAAAATACAATTCTTCTGAAGGTTTTTTTTAGTAAGCCAGACAGTTGGTAAATAACTACTTTCTAACTACTAGAGAAAAAACTCTATGCTGAACTTTCATATACAGTGCCCTTATGATTTCAGATTTGGACATTTTTCTTTACCATTTTATCTTCTGAATCCCAAATAAAAGCATACTCTATTGATGGTCTGTATTTGTTCTGCTTCTTATCCCCTTCCCAGTTTTACAACCAGCTGTCACACGATTCCTAGAAGCATGATAGTATCTTTATAGATAGAGACTTTGTACTTTCATTTCCAGTTGGAATTTAGAAAAAAGGACTTAAAGCTTTTTGAGTATGCTTTACAGTGACCTTTATTAATGGGAGTACTACAGATTCCTGCTTTTTATTGTTCCTTATGTATTACACACATCTGCCCAGAAACATTTCACGTTTCTTCAAGTTAAATTCATAAATGGTTTGAGCAATTCCTGTATGGTGCATTAAATGCCTGTCAGATCACTCCTCGTTTTGGAGAGCGTTTTTGGACTGAGGCATAATACATAATACTGCAGAGGTCTGCTCCTGAAAATCCTCAGCCTCCTGGAGATCACGTACATCACTCACACAGCAGCCTGTACTTGCCTCTCATGTTGGTGTTCATGCCTCCTCCCGAGGAGCCGTGGGAGTGTCCGTGGCCGTGCCCGTGGTCACTGTGGGAGTGCCCGTGGCCGTGGCCGTGGTGGGAATGGCTGTGGTCATGTGTGGGACAGCCTCCCCGAGAGGCCCCGTGGGAGTGTGCATGGCTGAAGGCACAGATTCCAACCAGGTTCACAATCAGCCCTCCCACGGAGACTGGCTGTGAGAGGGAGAAAAGGCGTCAGCTTCACTGCATCCCCAAAGGTATTCAAACTATTTCCTAGAACACGGTAACCAAAACCACCATGCACTTGATTAAGGAAAACTGTGGATGCCCATAACTTCTCTGGGTAACCTGTTCCAGTGCCTTACCACCTTCACAGTAAAGAATTCCTTCCTAACATCTAATTAATTCCTAATATCTGATCTATACGCGGCTTCAATTTAAAGCCATTTCCTCTTGTCCACTAAATGCCCTGGCAAAAAATTCCTTTCCAGCTCTCCTGAAGGCTCCCTTCAGGTACTGGAAGGACTATCACCTTGGAGATAAACATAAATTTACCATTAACTGTAAAACTACACTGAAACAGAAGGACAAAACTTACAGTCAGCATGTTTGTATCTATGTCTGGAGGATCTACCAGCCTCGCCACTGATTCCATGAAGACAAAGAAAGCAATCACCATCAGAAAGAGGCCATTAATAAATCCAGAGAGAATTTCTACACGTCCATACCTGAAAGTAAACATATATACTTTAGAGAGTGAAGAATAGGTACTATGAACAAATGTCAAAGTTACAATAAAGTTGTAATTCTTTCAATACAGCATTAAGATTGCTGTGGTTTTCCTCAATGTCACAGAATCATGCCTCAATTTCTGAGTTATTTTTTTCTGATCAAGAGGTTGCCAGTTTCCAACTGTCCACACTCCATTATAATAAAACAATACAGAAGTATTCTCTTATATATACTACCCATTTAGGGCTTCAAACTGCTAAACTGCTATGCAAACATATAATTGTATCAGCTGAATCTAAATCTTCATATGAACACTGATTTTTAACATAGATTTTTGTTTGACATAAATGCCTAGCATGAAGTAATTTCTAAAGAATATTCACAGTGATAAATGTTTTACTTGTAGAGATACATGAAGATTACACTTCAGACACATTTTCTCCACAGGTAAGTGGAGAATAGCGTGAGCACAAATGGAACAGAAGAAACACAGCAAAAACCCACAGAAGCATGCATTAATAAAATATCTCATACATACCAGGACATTTTTAAAATGAGCAAGAAGAGTTAAGTTTCAAATAGTCCTTAAAGAACCCAAGATACATACCCATACGAAAAGATGCGAGTTGCTTTCCACCTTGTCATCAGAGCTGCAAAAAGACCCATCACTAATGCAGAACAATCAAAAAGCATGTGAAATCCATCAGAAATAAGACCAAGGCTATTGGTCCATACTCCATAAAAAAGCTCCACAAAAGTAAAAGCCTGAAACAAAGCAGAGTTTGAATTTTTCCTCAAATATCAACTTGTGTATTAATATTTTGGTAGATAGAAGGATATTCTTTTCACAGAACATTCAACATTTCTCAAAGGTATTGTTCTAAGTATTTCTAGACCATTTTTTCTCTCCTCAAATGAAATACATGATGCATTCCAAGTCTAGGAGACATTTTTGAACCTACTCTCCTTAAAGCCTCACACATAAAAACCCAACTTTTTACAGGAGTAATTTTTTTGTTTTGAATTTTAAACTGACATTCTGCAGAAAAAATTCTAAGCATTTTATCATTAAAAATGCAAGATGTCTGATCTGATACATTATTACTGCAAAAGTAATGCTGTCTATAAATCTGTCATGCCAACATTTTCTTCACCAGTAAATTGATTGTTTAAATTTTAGGAACTGGCGCTGAGAAAGGTACACAAGGAAACATTTTTAATACATACATTTACCCAGTATATTTAACTATTATTAATCCATCTGCCTAAAAACTTCTTTCCAATCTTTCCTATTCCATAATGGCATTCCTTAACAGTTAACACATATACGTCAAGTTTCTTCTCTTATTTTCCTGAAGATCTTTGCAAATGAGGTTGTATCAATTTTGCCTAGTGCATCATCTTTTCCTGTTCAAGAAAGAGAGACGCTAAAAATAAAAGTAGCCTGGTCCAATATGACACTTATCAACAATCCCACATCTTCTATTTTGTTGTCCCCATCCTTATCAATTTCACCTTATCTGCTGGCAACATTGAGGTATCTCAGCCTTAAACATACTATCACACAAGTGTTCAGTTACTGGAGTAACCCTTACACACAGAACAAGTGCTGCACTGTGACAACAGATCAGTGACCACTACTTAAATAGTTCTGTCAAAGGTCACTTTCAAACCAATCGATAATGGGAATGTTTTAGAGAAAAACTCCTCTTTCTGTATTATAAATGCACTATTGTGATAGGGTTTGAAGAAAAAAACCCCATGCACTTACCAGATTTAGGCACAAGAAATAGAAGATCTGCCGAGAATCATACTCCTCAAGGATTTGTTTCAGTGACTCCTTAATAAACCGGGGCAGTGACTGGGAGCTTTGCTGTAATGCATCACCCATGAAGTTATAGAGAGGAGTGCCTTCAGGGGAATAGCCAATAAGGGTACCCTTCTGCCCTTTCCTGGAGGGGGAGGACAGGATATTGGCAGCTGCAAGGAAAGTATTGAAGTTTTTGTTGCTGTTTCTAAGCTTCACAGCTATTTTGTAATGTGTTTAATCAGCAGAGTTTACATGAAATCTTCTTGCAGCAAATCGATTGTCAACTTTATCTTGAGGTTTATTATTGGATTTCATTGCTATTTAAATTAGATCATCACTTCCCCAACAGATCACACTCCTTTTTTTTTTTTTTCTATAGACAGTAAGAGTGAAAAGCTACAGGCTGCCTTATTCAAAAGAATCCATAAGGCTCATCCAAAAGAATTCTGTACACCTCAATTTTCTGATTGGCTTCCCAATCAAACAGACCACAGATTTACTACAGCTTAGACAAGAATACGTACATAAAACAAAGAAGACAGCACTCACTACCACCCCTCCAGAAAGAACATGCTCTGTGCTTTCATGGTGTGGTGGCTTGTTCATAGCTCGAAGCTGGTCTGTTATTGGATGAGTCCAAAAGTTTCCAAAAAGCAGAGCACTAATGAAAATAAGAAAGGATCCATATCGGGCACATGTGGAAGCTTCCATCTTCACAGAGCATATGGACTCCACGTAGAAATCCAGGATCACAACAAAAAAGATGACTGTTATGAAAGGCATGATGAGAGAAGACCAAGACTCTACTTTACTCTGCAACAACAACAAAAAAAACTCAAATAGGACTGCCCATCAGAAGAGTGATTGTATTTATAGCATTAAATGTAGTTTCCTTGAATTACAAGTGTTGTCACTAATCCATAAAACATAAATACTTTTTTACTTTCAATTTATCATATAAATTCAATTTATATTCAATTTATCATATAAACACATATAAACATCATTCCAGATGTAAAAGGAGACATATATCTAAAACACACTGAAGTACTTTATTTTAAATACTTTCATGTTCGTAAAAGGAATTCCATGAACAATGCCATGGTTGCAATGGCCTATGCACACAAGCATAAAGAGCATTTTTTAAAAATGACAATAAATTATCTACTTCTTAGGGGTAAAAGAGCAGTGTATTTACATAGTCATTAGTGCTTGTGCAATGTGAGTAGATAAACCCAAGATATAATATCTGAGCTAGAAGGATGAAATACAGTTATCACACAAAAGAGAAAATTAAAGTATCACACACATAAAAATCAAATATAGAAGAAAAGCATAATGGAAAATTTTCAAACAAAGCTTACTACAAAAATAAAGACAGCAATATTGGTAATTTTAAAGATATTTTAAAGGAAAGATTTAAATTGCAATTCATAAGGATTCCAAAAAAAGATTTATCTTTGTACTTATCATCTTACCTCTGTTGTCAGAGAGAGAACAATAACCCATGGGCACAACAGAAGCACGGAAACAAGATGAGACAAAGCCTGAAGACGCTTTGCTCCACCTACATCTACAGATAGTTTTCGGGATGCCATGTGAAAACCAACCTTACAGCACAATGCCAGCACCAGAAGCAGTACTCCACCCTACAGACATAAAGGGATTCCATTAGCATTTCTTAAGTACCAAAAACCTCACTCCAAACGCAGTGACACTCACAAGGAGAAAATATTAATGTGCTTTCCGTAGCCTGGAAACAAAAGCCAAAACTGGGATATTTCCTGTAATTTTACTCTAGCTAAAAACAGTACCATAGCATATATGGTTGTGCCTTAGCACTATTCACAACAGCCTAATATGACCTGAATTTCAGAACTCTCAATAGTGTTAATAAGCATACACCAGAAGCAAAATGGTACCAAACAGTATCTGAAGAAGAAAAATCACCCGAAGTTTTCCCATCTCCCATTATTAAGTGTGTTGAAAGCATACATAAGCCCCCAAAGATTCTTGTCCTCTAGACCTTTCATAATCTTTTCATCCACTTGCCTTTGAACACACCCTATTTCTTCACAATATACTTCTTCAAAATTGTTTTAAATGAATGACAAGATACACAGCATCCGATCTCCCTTAGATCACACTTGCTTTTTTGCACCATTAACCAGTCTAATATTTGATTTAGTTTTATATTAATACTTTTTCAGCTGCTATATTAATACTTTTAAAGTATTATATTAATACTTTAAAAATTAATATAATTAAAGTATCATGTTAATACTTTTTCATGTTTTTTCCTGCTTTAGTCCTCAATGAAGCCACTTTAGCAAGACTCAGCCAACACAACTCTATCAGCCAGGTCAACCCCCCACAGTCAGGTTATGATATTCAGCTATTCGCACCACCAATTACAATGGGACTGTCTTACTGAGAGTTATCAGAATCTGTGTGTTCAAATACAAGTCTAATGTAAAGGAAAGACTGGGGAAAAGCTAAAGATGCAGAAACAAAACAGGCCTTAAAAGTGAGTAAGAAGTGGTTTCTAGGCAAAGCATTATAAACATCCAGAACATTGATGAAATAATATTTCATAGTAATTTTAATGAGACTTGTTAGGCTACGCATTACAGTGAAGTCCTCATCAGCTATAGAGGCTGAATATTGCATGGTCTGGCTTGCTGTATTGAAGCTCCTCATACTTTAATCAGTGTGCAAAAATTACAATGCTAGTTCAGTTCCAATATGGGGTGGGGATGTTTAATCTTTTGGTTTTGATTCAGGCTTTGATTCAGGATTAGCTCTGAAATTCTTACCTACAAAACTTAAATAAAGATTCTAAAATACATATTATTTACCTTGTGATCTGCAACACCAAGGAAAGCAATGATTGTATACAGAACATGAGTAAGAGCACTGTCATGATGCCCCTCAGCTAAACAAAAAATTAAGGAAAAGTTTAATTAGATTTTTTTTTTTAAACAAGAACAGGCAAAGATAGCAGAACACAGAAAGCAGAGATAAGCAAACTGAACTTTCTGGTATGTTGGCATGTGCAGGACAGCCAGGGGATCAGGCATAGCGCTCAGCATGGGTTTGTGAAAGACACATCCTGACTGACCAACCTGATCTGCTGTGATGGTGACCTGCCTAGTGAGTGAAGGAGGAGCTGTGGATGCATGGACTTCAGGGCTGCATGGGTGCCTTGGACACTGTTTCCCATATGATCTTCCCAGAGAAACCAGCTGCTCCTGGCTTGGGCAGGTGAACTGTTCATGATTTAAAAACCTCCTGGGTGGCTGGGCCCAGAATTGGATCCAGCTGGTGTTCAGTCACCAGTGCTGCTCCCCAGGGCTCAGTACTGGGACCAGCCCTGTTTAATGTCTTTATCAGTGATCTGAATGAGGGGATTGAGCATAGCCTCATGCAGTTCACAGGTGACTCCAGTCTGGGTGGCAGTGCTGACCTGCTGGAGGGCAGGCAGGCTCTGCAGAGGGATCTGCACACGCTGGATCATGGCTGAGGCCAATGGGGTGAGGTCCAACAAGGCCCAGGGCTGGCTCCTGCCCTTGGCTCACAACAGCCCCAGGCAGGGCCACAGGCTGGGGCAGAGGGGCTGGAAAGGACCTGGGGGTGCTGTGACAGCAGCTGAACATGAGGCAGCAGTGCCCAGGGGGCCAAAAAGGCCAAGGGCATCCTGGCCTGGATCAGCAGTGGTGTGGCCAGCAGGGCCAGGGCAGGGATTGTCCCCTGTGCTGGGCACTGGTGAGGCCACACCTCAAATCCTTTCTTTAGTTTTGGGCCCCTAAGTACAAGAAGACACTGAGGTGCTGATGTGTGTTCAGAGAAGGAAAACAGAGCTGGAGAGCACTTACAAGGTGCAGCTGATGGACGTGGGGGTGTTTAGTCTGGAGAAAAGGAGGCTCAGGGCAGACCATATCACACTCTACAACTACCTTACAGGACGCTGAACCCAGGTGGGGGTCAGTTTTTTATGACAGGCCAACAAGAAATGGCCTTAAGTAGTATCAGGTATTAGTATTGAGTAGATTGAGTTTTGGGAAGAATTTCTTCAGAAAGGATTATCAAACATTGAAACAGGCTGCCCAAGAAGTGGCTGAATGAACATCTGGTGGTTCCTAAAAGGCATATGGATGTAGCACTTAGGGACATGATTTGGTGGTGAGCTTGGCAGTACTGGGTAAACAGTTTGACTTGACTATCTTAATGTGCCTTCCAAACCAGGCCTTTCTATGATTCTATTTTATGATTCTGCACACTGAAAACTAAGTAAATTCATCAATAAGTTTCCAGAATTCACCATCTGCATCTGTAATTCCATGTTTTTATTCTTCCTTTGGAAAGTGTACTTTCATCTTGTTCATTTTTACTGCCCATCTGTAGATATACTACCTTTTGTCAGTACACTATGATGAGATGATCAATTGAAAATTTACTTCAAAAGCACTTCTAATTATAATTTAATTCAGTACACTTAATTTCACATTTTCTCTGCTCCAGTACTAAGAGTCACTTGCTCTTTTGCATAACAAGAAAGGATACGATGTTCTGCTATTTTAGCCATGAGGTCGTCATTATCAAAAAGTAGTAAGCAAATGATAGCTATGATGAAAAATGCAGCACCTCTTGTCTGAAACAAACAAACAAACAATAAACAACCAAACAACAAAAAACTCCAAGTATTTCTAATCTGCTACAACAGATTACTGTAAAAAAGTCCTGGAAATCAGTCCCCTCCTTCCCTGCTTCCTGATCAAGGTAAGGATATTTCAGGAAGAAAACCATTAAAGAAAACCCTATTATTTTTAAGAAAGTGACCTTGGCAATATCGTTTCACTTTTTTCTGGCTTTCAGACTTCCCAGATAACTCAGGACACATCACCACTGTAGCAAGCTAGATGCTGGTACCTTATGAACTTTAAGTGTGATTACTTTCTTCATGGTGTCTTTCTGCCTGCTAGAATGCTCTGCCACTTCAGCCTGATGATTTAGTGTTTTGTAACATCAATGAGCTACAAACAGATCTGTACAAACTGTTGAATTTCGTCTTATGGGACCTAAAGGCTAAAGAACTGTGCAAAGACTGTGCAAGATGAGAAAGAACAGCTCTGAAATGCTTTTGTGGGGCAAGGACAGAGGTAGCCATGAAATTACAACTTCCAGAGCTTTCACTGCCCAGACTTAAATCACTGCAATATTTGGTACTCATCACCTTGGTTAGATACTGAACTCTATGTCTGAAAAATACTATTAAAATTTATCTTTTAAAGCCAAATAGACCTAACAACATTCTTGTTGCAGAAAGTCAGTTGACCGTTTCATAAAGCTGAAAGGTTGAGAGGACAGTGTTACTGCTCCCTTGTTTCTGGTGCCTTAAGATAGGGAGCTTAATTGCCAAAAGTGGCCCACTAAGATACAGATTGACAAAGAATCTCTCTGAAGCTCTACATCTATCATTTAGGTACTTGGCTGGAGAGAGTAATTTGTCTTCTTCAGTGTGATCTTCATGCTGGATGCCCTAAGCTTCTCAATTTGCAGGGGCTGAGCACAGAGTGTCAGTGCAGATGACTGTGACTTTACTCTTAGACTGCCTGCAAGTGCTTAGGGGACTGCAGTGCAGTTATGAGACACAGATTTCAGAACTCCCAGCCTGAGATGACACCAAACTGAGACTTCCGTTCTAGCCTCAGATATGTGTAACAGGAGGCATTTGCCTGTTACTCTTTTTGAGTGGAAGTGCTCAAGATTGCTAGGTACTGGGATAAGTTCATTCCATTCAGGGCTGATTGGGCACGTTTAGAGAACATATTGCAAAAGTATGTGAAGTGGGACTTGAAACAGAGCATGCCTCAAGTATAGGTCTTCAGTTAAATGAAAGGGCCTAAGTATTCAGCACACACTGGATCATCCAGACATGGAAGTACTTAGAGAACTTCCTGGCAGAAAGAAACAATGTATGTGAAAAGCTAAACACACTGAAGATTCTACACCAGGAACTGGCGGCTGTATTGCTGGACTTCAGTGTCTAAGTCAGGACCACTAAATGCACAGATGTTCTTTTGTCAGTTTGAACCCAAAATCCCATTGCCAAGACTGCTGAAGTGCAAAAATAATTCTCAAGGTTCTTTTCAAGAGACAAACAGAAAAACCAGAAAAACTTCTTTGGGTATCTGCCGTGGATATTCAACACCTTCCCTTACTTTTTCTCCCTCAATGCCATATTTATTATTTCAAGTAGTACATCTTACAATTTCACCACGAATTAAACTAAAAAACCACATTTTCTGTGTATGTGGATCCAAAACATAGTTTGTTCCAGGTAAAGAAATACTTGAATTTATAGGATTCAGTATATTTTACATTAGGTAAAACAGATTTTTAAATACCTTTGCTGGTCCTCCACCTGAGCTTGTGAACAAGACACTAAGGAGCGACAGCACAACCACATCACTGTGCTCAAACAGTAACAACGTCCTATAAAAAAATGAAATAAATACTCCATTTACAATGAGTTTACCTCACAACCTTGATACATACTATTTCAGCTAAAATTAATGATACAACAAAGATTGTAACAGCAGGTTTAAACAACTCAAAAGAAAAACACAAATCAATCTGCCTTGACCAGCAACAGATCTAGCTGCAGACAACTATACATGTCACAAAACAAGAACTTCCTAATTCAAGGAACAGATTAAAATTACTCATTTATAGATAACTCTAAATAATATTTTCTTCTAGCAACACAACAAGATACCAACTTGCTCAAGATGGAGTTATTATTCCTACTACAATACCTTTTCTAAACCAGTTTCTGTTCCCAGAGAAAAAAAGATGTCCTGCTCTGTACCATTGCATCCTGTTCATTGGGGTGCTGATGACCAATAGCTCATGCCACCTCAAAATCTCTCAATTGCTAAAAATAAACAATTCTAGCTTACATGCTATCTCCTTCAGATAGCAAAGACTAACTAACAAGCTGTACTGACAGCTTTCCTGAGGAGAACATGAAAGTCATTATTGCTCTCAAGTTTACCAAATGCTTTTGCAGTCCTCTGCATAGTAATACAATATGCTAGGACCCATGTAACTGGTTCTGTTTGGCAAGACTTTCAGCATCCAGAAAGACATGAGAGTATTAACTACATCAATATAATTAATCACAGTATTAGTACTCTCAGGTATGTGTGCAGATGATAAAAATTCACCTTCATAAAATGTATAATTTAAGGCTTTACTTTCCTCTGGCTAGTGAAGTGTACTTTCCAATACATTAACCTTCATTTTTGGAAGTCTAGCCACTCTTCTCTAGTTACTCAGTCAGTAGCACTAACACACAGCACAAATGTGTTTACAGGTTTTACCTGTATATGCACTAATGTTACCCAATTTCAACACACAGCACACAGCCAAGCAGATAAAGAAGTACTGTGCAACAAATGCAGAAACTGATTCTGGTCACTTGTCAAAGAAATACCAGCTGCTACCATTAGCCATCAAGCCATGGACTCCAAACAGGGAAATAAACAGTTGGCATTACACTAATGAGAGCAGAGAAGTGACAACAACTGCACTAAGTGACCTTGATGTATCACTCACATTAAGTGTTTAAGTACTATCAAGAATTCACTGGCATCTCATAAAACAAGTAGTTCTTACTAGTCCTACAGAAATTATATGTACTTTTCCCCAAACACTAAAGATTTCACAAGAAAATTTATAAGGATTCAGTATGTTTTTGGATATACACCAAGTGGCTAGCAGCATTGTCTGACAGACAGAAAACAAAAAACAAAGGAGCAAGACAGGGAAGGATCACAAAAGAAAAACAGTATTTACAGTAAATATGTATTTACCTCAGTGGTCCACAAAGAGTAAGGCCAAAAAACCACAAGAGTGAAATGATACATCCAACAACAGCATGCTTAAAAATTTTGATCCACTACGAAAGAAAGGTATTTCATTATCATTATCTCCGGAGTTTCAAAATAAACACATTGTTTTAGCACAACAGCTGTAGAAATTGAGGGGTTAACATGCGCTTTGCAAGTTCTATAATTATAATTTATAGTTTGGTTATTTTCTTACTTTGCCAGGCAACTATTATTTATTTGGACATACTGTGAACCAGATTTTTTTTCTACCACAGTACTAGATTCTGTAACATTGTCTGAGTTCTCTTCAACAAAAAGGCAGAAAATGGTTGGAAAAAAAAATCAAGTCCATCTACCTATTTTGTAATCTATTGTATATATCAGATAAACATAGAAAGAACTAGTTAATATGTACAATTGAGGCTAAGACCTTATGCCTACAAATATTTATGTGTGTCCTACTTTCTTTCTTCAGGAAGCAAGCTATAATTCAGATATTCAATACTTTATTACCTTCAGATGCAAGTTTTAGAAACAACTAGTTCTGGAAGTATGCTAAACAAGGCGAAGCACCTACCATGAACACAACTTCAAAATCCAGAATTTGAAATTTTTTAGCTAAAGTAAAACCATATATGGACAGATTTTTCTGAACTCAAATCAATGATAACATTTATTCCTGTTCACATTTTAAAAATTCTGCCATACACATCTAGTCATGTGCAGTTGACACAGGAACACGTTGAGGCTATCCTTCAGATCCTGTCTACTTACTCCATGCACTGGATCAAGTTTTTGCACACACAAATACATAAACCCAAGATGAATACAAAGCAGGTGAGCAAGATTTATTTCTTACAAATCAGCAAGTTCTAACTTGGCTCTACTCTAAACTCCTTGGGATATTGGGAACTCACAATGGTCTGATGAGCAGTTAGGTTAGGCCCTCATCACATGCAGAAGGGACTTTTCTGTTCTGAGGGACAAGACCAGGGCATTTCAACATTCTGGAAGTCCAGAAATTCCCCGTCTAACTGTCCAAGCCAGCTAAGCAAGCTCTTTTTGAAAATCCACTCCTTGGAGTAGATGTTTGCTGGGCAATAAGGAGCAGCCTTCTCACTATACTCTCAAGAGAAGCTGACAAAGGTAAGAATGCAGAATGTTCTAGCTCACAAGACAGTTGCATACCTCTAGAATCTGTAACCCCATCTTCTAAGTGAGGTAATCTTTGTCTGCCTTTCAATTTGGCAAGAGCCATAATGAAAAGAATATTTACAAGGATGCAAGTCACTCTTACATATGTCAACTCACCTGACGCTTGGTTACCACCTTTCCAGAAGAAAATGGTTTTTGAAACAAAACCATAAAAAAAGCAGACCTGTCAAAAGGAGAAAGTTTTCTCTATTAGTTTATTAGTCAGCTTTTTGTTCAAACCAGATCTAAACAACTAGGTTTCTCATGTCTGGCTGAATTATATAGAATGCTGAATGCACAGTCTTGTAGGAATAGAAGACACAGCACACAACTTCAAGTGGGATCAAAAGCGATGGGCAAAAAAAACCTATGGTGCTTGTGAACATGCAAGAGAGAAGTCCATAAATGTATATGAAAATAAAATCCTTTTAAGAAATAAAAGGAAAAATGGAATTCCAAATGTTCCAACTCTGTCAAGTTTATTACATAAATGCTCCTCCACATCTCATCAGTTAAACATGAAGCAGGATTTTGTCTGCAGAGATTGTTTCTGTGTATTTGCTGTGAATTTTCATACCTCATCCCCAATCTGGGAAAAACGGCAGCTGAATCCCACAAGAACTTCAGGAATACAAACTATAAAGAAGAAAGCTTATCTTCTACACCCTTGTTAACAAAGTTTGGACATGCCTGAGTACCCCGGTTTCAGAGTGGACTGAGATAAATTTTTCTCGGTAACTGCTAGGGCAGTGCGGTTTCGGTTTTAGTGTGAGAACAACATTGTTAACACAGTTCTGTGAGACTGGATTGCCAGCTGGAGCAGCAGTCACACCATGACCAACAGCACTGTCAGGACAGGCCCAACTGTGAAGATGGAAAAACACCGAAGTTTCTCGAGGGCAGGGAGGCCTTACAGAGACACGTGGACAGACTAGACAGCTGGACAACTGCCAATGATATGAGAAGAACAAGTGCTGGATTCTTTATCTGCGGTGGGGTAACCCTGCTTGTATGCACAAAGGCAACAGCAGGCTGCATGGCAACCCCACAGAAAGAAATCTGGAGGTCTGGGTTGATGGAAAGTTGACAACAAAAAGGGCCAGCTGTCTCCTGGAGTGCATTTGATTCAAGCACAGCATCACCAGCTGCTGTGGAAGGTGACTGTCCTGCTCTGCAATGCACTGATGCAGCCTCAGCTTAGGTCCTGTGTGCAGTTTTGGGTGCCTCTGTACCAGAAGAATGTCAAACTGTTAGACTGTGTCTGGGGGAGGCAGCCAAGGTGGTGTAAGGTCACAAGGGCAAGAGGTGCATCTGAGGTTGTTTGGTTTGCTCAGCTTAGAGAAAGCTGAGGGGTGACCTCGTGGCACCCTCTTCACTGGAGGAGCAGGGGAGGATATTGATCTTTACTGACCAGTGACAGAGCATAAGATGGAATGACAGTGGGAATGATGGAATCGGGGTAAATTCACACTGTGCATTATGGAAAAATTCTTCACTAAAAGGGTGACCAGCCACTGTAACGGGCTCCCCAGAAGTGTCACAGCTCCAAGCCTCTCAGAGCTCAAGACCTATCTGGACAACACTCTTGATCATATATTTCAGTTTCAGGTAGTTGGGCGAGGAGCAGAGAACTGGACTCAATGGACCTTACGGGTCACTTCCAACGGGAGACATTCCAAGATACTGAAATTACAGTGAACAGAAATATGAAGCAAAAACCATTAGTATGAACAGAGCACTTCCTGGCTTCACTACTATGCCTTCTCCTGTTTGAGTAAACTATAACAACACAATGCAGGGTTACAAGCTTGACGCCGTCAAAGAACAGCCGAAGTTTTACCACCCCCTGCACACTCACCCCAGCTGCACTACGAAGATAAACTGCACGAGGTGGACCACTTTCAGGAGATCATAGGATTCAAACAGCCCCACGGCTTTCAAGACCTTGGCGAAGCACAGCAGCACGATGTACCGAGTCAGCCTGTAGAAGGAGAGAGGCCGGTTCGCACCTGCCACGCCGCCGCCCGGGCCCGGCCCCGACGCCTCAGCGAAGGCCGCCGGTCCCCCCGCCCCCGGGAGGCGGCGGGGCGATGCCCGCTGCCCCCCTGAAGAAGGGACGGCGACGGGCCGCCCGCCGGAGCCAGCAGGGCGGCCGCTCCCCCCCGCCGCCGTTACCGGGCGCTGGGCACATCCACAGGCCCCAGCGCGCCGCCGCCGGCCAGGGCCTGCCCGCCGTACGGCTGCTCCATGGCGGGACGGAGGAAGGGAGCTCCTGCAGGGAACGGCTGCGAGCGCTCAGGAGCTCAGGAGCGGCCCGCCTGCCCCGCGCCGGGAGCACCGCATCGCCCGCGGGCGGCGGGGCGGGAGCGAGGGGAACGAGCCTGGGGGAGCGGGACTGGGAGCGGGAGGGGGGAACGGGAACGGGAACGGGAAGTGCGTGCGGCAGAGCGCCCCCAGCGCGCGTGCGCGGAGCGGCGCGCAGGCGCCGGGGGCGGGGCCGGGGCTGTGAGGGGAGCGGGTCCCGCCCCTCGGGGCGGGTCGCGGAGCGGTGACAGCGGGGTTTCTTTTTTTCCTTTTCTCTTTTATGCAAATCAATTTATTTTGTGTTATTGTGGCACAAAGCTCTGCGCTAGTATCCAGGAGGCGATTTTCATGCAGAAGGCTTCAAAGTCCCGTTGAAACTGATGGGAAAATTGAGGCAGAAGATAGGAAATATCCATATTGTGAGCTAGCTGCTCTCTTCCAGCCGTTTATCCAGCTCTCTGGTTTTGGTTCCCAACACATGATTTTGGTACATAGTTCGGCACTGAGGTGGGAGAAAGAAATCAAGAATGTACTGAATTAGCTCAGCAATGGTCAGCTGCATATTGGATTTCTTTGAAACAAACTTGGGTAGACTTTAACTAGGAATAGGTGAAGAGATAGGAGGGCAGAGGGCTATGACTGCTAGCAAATGACATTTTCAGAATTCACTGGTCAAAAATCAAAGGTTTTTAAAATTTATTTGTAGATTTTCAAATTATTCCCAGTGCAGGTGAAAACTTCAGCATGTCAAGCATAAAAGTATTAAGTGAAATGCCATCTCTCTAGTCCAGCTGTCTTGTGAAGACCCCTTCAAAGTTTAACCCACAGGTCTCGTCTCCGGTCAAAAACCCCTCAGTTAACAGCTTGGAGTCCCTGAAGCCCCTGGATCAACCACAAGGTGTCGATAACTTTTGTAAGCAGGGGAGGGGTGAAAAAGCGTTTGGTGCCGTGTGCCCGGTGTCCGGGAGATGGAGGTGTTGGCAAACCACGGGAGAGCCCCGCGAACCAGCGGCGGGGGCTGCACGGCCCGGGGCCGCTCAGGGAGACCAAGGGCTGTGGAAGAGGGTAGAGAGTGAGAATCAGCACGCTGGATCAGAAATATGGGGAGAAGGGAGGAGGGAAAGTAAGGCACAGGGGAGCGCTTTACGGGACCGAAACGGGGGAACGCAAGATCAAAGGTGTGAGTTAAATGATAGCATTGCAGATCTGGCCCACAGGTTGCAGACATGCATCCTTCAATGCTTTTTAGGGTGGGTGTGTGTGGCATACTGGGGCAGGCTGCTGCCCATCAGTGTCTCTCCTGCTCACAGAAGCCCTGTGGTGGTATTGTTGCTGGCCTGCCAGTTCACTTAGCTGATCCCCACTGAGTGCCTCCCCAAGGTGTGTCTCAAGCTCCAGTGCCACCAGTGCCATCCTCTTGGCTGCTGGGGGCCCCAGGCTGGAGTGGTGGCATGGCATCCCTGCCTAGGCTCTGCACCCCAACAGGACCCCAGCTGGCTCGAAGGAAGCTCCTGGAGGGACATGTGTCCTGCCACATCAGCGGTCCTGTCTCACCTGCACGTACATAAACACACCTAGGACATGAACTTAGACCTGGGTGTGAGCTTGACATACCCGAAATCCACTCCTGGCTTGTCAGCCTGGTGCAGTTGTATTTGATTTGGCCGAGAGGTGTCTTGGCATCAGCATGTGAACTCTATTATGTGTGAAAACATATAATAATTCCACTGGTTTTGAAAATACACTTTACTTGGCCCTGCCAGGGCCTACCAGATGTGCATGTTCATATGTTCCAGTGGAGCACCGCTGCACACACAGGTGGTTACTATCCTGCTGTGAAGATAGCGGGCAGGTACCTAAAAACCAAAACTGCAGAATCAAAAACCACACGGTGAAACTGGTTACAGTTGTTCAAGGGAATGGGGAAAATAAATGGCTACTAATGAGAGCAAAGTTGGTGTCTGCAGGAACAGCTGAAGGAGGGAGAAGCTAAAGTCCCAGAAAAAATAGATCTAAACCCACAGGCTTTGCAATTGAAAAAGAAGATGTGGAGGGTGTGCAGTTCTTGGATAGGATTTGAAAAGACTCTTATTTAAGCCCTGCAAAACATTCAGAAAAGGTGAGAAAATCAAGACATAAAATCATGTTTAAAGATCTATTGTTTCATTTACTTCTAAATGTGTATTAAGCTATGGTTTCTGTTTGTTTGAATGTTGCATGCACCTGAAGAGTTAAATTGTGAAATCAGAGTATCTGAAAGGTTAAAAATCTGTGGAAAGGAGTAGTTGAAGTGTTAGCTGTTGTCCTAAGGTGTCTATGTTTCTTCTTAATGAAAATGTGATGTGGTAAGAAGGAGAACAAATGTCCATGTGAAATGATAAACTTGAATGTTACTGCGGCCTAGTGAGACCAAGAGAAATGTGGAAGGAAAAGGCTCAGAGACATTTGGGAGGATAAATTTTTGCATGTTCTCCACTAAATGAGATCTTGGAGCAAAAATCCAAGGAAGTAAAAAAGGCCCACTTTCCAAGTGATGTACTTCTTTTTGTTACTTCAGTGTTACAGTTAACTATAGTAGATTAGGGGGGGAAAATTCACCTCTCTGTGAAAGCAAAAGTACTCAAACTTGTGCTCAATGGAGAGCTGCAGTCATTTCGAGGTTGGACTTTTGGTCTGTCAAGAAACATCAACCATTTTCCCTCTGCGCTGAAAAGAAACAATGTTTTCATTTGCCACCAAATGCAGGAGCAGTTATCCAGGGCTGGCTCTGGGCTTAAGTCTATGGGGAGGCACACTCAGGATAGTGGCAAATGTCCTGTTGAGGGAGCTGTGGTAGAGCTCTGCTGCCAGTGGCATTTATTTCGAGTTGTGCTTTTATGAAGAGTTTTGTTTGGAAAATATCTTAATAGCCTTGTGTTTACTGGGTAATGGTGACAGATATCAGTTCCAGGAAAAGCTCGCTGGGATTAACTGAGTAATTGGAACAGCAGAAAATGTCTTTTCTCTTTGACTTGGCATGGAAGGACAGTGACTTTGCTAAGACTTGGCTTTTGCACTTCTTTCTTTTGATTCCAGTGCAAGCTGTGGTCCTTCATTTTTCAGCTAGCAGAGAGCAACTCAGTAGAGAGCGGCATTATTGGCACAGACATGCATGGTTCTGGTTATTATACTGAACTGACACACATAATTTTGCAGAAAATTTTAGACAGTTGGTGTCTGAGGAAGCAAGGAAAGCAGGGCAACTGTCTCTGAAATAATGTTGTGGCTTGGATGGCTGTGAATCTCCATCTCTTCTCATGCTGCTGCTGTTGTATATACTTATCACTATGCAAAGAAGTGAAATTACAGTGATAAAGAGAAAGTAAAAAAAAAATCCTCTGCTGTAGCAATTCAGAGAAAGTAACGTAGCAAGAAAGCCTAATTGTGACTTAAAAGTGTCATTTTTCTGTTATAAAGCTCCAATTTTAATTATGTAGCAGGCGTGAAAAGGGAAAAAAAGCTGATAGAAAATCAGAAGTGCCTGAAAATCAGGGTCACTTTAGAGACTTTTGTGATTTCCTGTAATGTGACATAAACCACCTATTGTATTTTTGCTGGGAATTTTGTAGCTGAGGTCAATATAGCAGAAAATAAAGCTTGAGGAAACAGACACAGGGTTTCTGTTTTAGAATGAGAGTTATGTTCTTTATCAAACCATTCACGGAGGATGGTGGCTGTTCAAATTTACATAAAGCATACTAAAATGGATGTTAGGCTGTTATGTTTGCTGCTTCCTGTCAGCAGGAAGAAGCAAAGTGTTTAATTTCGCATCATCAGAACGCTTGAATTTAGATATAAGCAGCCTTTTTTACTTGGACTCGTTAAACAGGGATTACTGCTGTGGCAGTAGTTTTCCCTCTTCTCCCTGCACTTGCTGTCACCATCCTGCTGGTGTGGTTCAGGCTGTGCCATTCTTGGCACAGGTGGAGCCACTGGTGGGAATCTGGCTGGTTCCTGCACTGCTCTGTTGGAGGGCAGTCAGCCCCTCCCTCTAGCTCCATGCTCAGGTGTGCAGCCTTGCTGAGAGCTAGCCTGCAGTCTGACCTGGCTTTTCTCTACGAAAAGCAAGAGCCCCCAGAGGTCAGTCCTGCCTTCTGTGTTCCCCTCTTCAGGGGCTGTCCCTTTGATAGTGGTGATGCATGCAGAGAGCTGAGGATCCACCAAGGTCATGTGTGTGGTTTGATAAACATTTAGTGAGAGGAACCCATACAGCAAGAGCCAGCAAAGTGATATGGTTTCACAGGGATCTCACTTGAAGACTGACCTCAGTAGGGCAATGATTTAACAAGATCAGTTCCTCATTTAAGCTTATTTATTAATAAATCTGAAATAAATACTTGAAATTGTCTTAGATAATTTTTTGCAACTTTCCAGTGAGAATTAATTAGGTGCTATGAATTGAGCAACCGAATCATTAGAAATGATTCACTACTTTCCTTTCTAAGGATGTGAATTAGTACATGTTCTGTTTTGCTGATGGAGTGCATTCTGCTTTAGGAAACCCATGGAGTGTGACTAGTATGAGTACAGACAAATATATGGTGCTAAGTTTCTGTCTCTACCCAGAAGCTTCAGTTAGCTCTTATTTTGTGTTGTCTTCCCAATGCCAGACCTGAATGATAAGAACCTTGTGTTGCTGAAAAGGTTAACAACATAAACGTCCTTAAATGGCATTTTGTTTCAAATTTCCCCCTTTCCCAGCGTGACTGAAAGCATCAATTTTGGGTTCACAATCACATGAACATTAGCATTAAAGCATTGACTTCTTGAATCTCTGGGATGATACAAATATATTGGTTATTTTATGCCAGTTCACCTATGTTTTCCAAAAGTATTAGAAAATTGAAGAGCTGGCATTGAAGGAAGGGGAGGTGGTAGAGATGTGGTGAATTAATGGCAGTAGATAACCCAAAACCTGTGACTTGTTTCACCACCCTCTTTTGCCTTCCCCCAGAAACTACTAGGGGCTTAAAATAGAAGGTCTTGGGCATGTTACAAAAAAGTACAATAAAATATGCTTGAAAGCCCCTATATTTGGACTTTGTACTGGTTGACTGTGGCTCACTGTATCTGGCTTTGTTCTGGTGTGGGTCTGTGACCCACAAGTCACTGCTTGGACGTCCAGTTCCTGGCTGTGGAGGAACTTGGACATGATGTGCAAGCCCTGCCTCGGGAACATGCCTGGTCCAACGTATAGCTCACAGTACAGAAAGCTACCCGTGCTGACATAGATAAATGGAAGCTGTAGAAAATTGATAGAAAGCAGAGTTCAGACTATTCTCTGTGGGTGATATTCCTCTTCATGTTTTATTTCCAGTTATTTTAAAATTAAGCCATAAATCGAAGGCAGAATTCACATTACACATTCATCTCCTCTTCTGCAGGCCCCAGGGGACAGCTGGACTACTTTATCAAGGTGGAGAGTGGAAGGTATCTGACCATTGCTGAGCTCTTGTCTGAAAGGTGTGTGTACTGCTTGAACAGGCAGGTGTTTTATATTTTCATGCTTTTTTTCCCCTACTGTTACTAGTTAACAGCCATATTGGTATTCTGATGAATAATTTTGACAAGCTGTATTATAGGACTTGGTCTCTGGAGATCCAGGACTTAGGCTGAGGAGCAATATTTGCTCATATTGGAACATAGGGGGTTTTATTTTATTTTAAATTAAAAACCTAATTATGACAGCAGGTAATGTGAAGAGAGGAGGCAAGAGAAACTAAAAAAAGCACTGTGAACAAAGAAACATTTTTATTGCCAAAACCATGGCGCGTAATAACAAGTAGGTTATCTGGAATGACATTCTAACCACTGAATCATCAGTTAACCCTGAATGAAACTTTTTTTATTTATTACTGAGGCATTTAGGAGGGTCTTACTATGTGTGGATTCTCTTTTGTCTGGTAGTTGGGTCAAACTCGTAGTGAAGACTTTCCCCAGTGGGACACAAGTCTAGATCCCTCTCTCCCACATGGGTGCACATTTTCACAAAAGTCTGGAAACTGAATGTCTCTAGGACCTCTGTTGCTCCATCAATAGCAAAGGCTGGCCAAGAAGTGAAAATATCTTAGGAGGAGATGAAAGCAAAGCCACTGAAATTACCTGTAGACAATACTTGGGAGAGCAGTCTGGTAGGAGAACACACATAGATTGGTTTGGATTGGAACAGACCTTAAAGGTCATCTTGTTCTAACTCATGGGCAGGGACACCTTCCATTAGACCAGGGATCTCGCAACAGTGAGCCTAGGCTGGAAATAAAGGTGTGAAATGTTTTGACTGATTTCTGGCACGTGTGGCCAGGCTGTCTCGAGTATGGGTTTGGCTCTAGCCCCCAGGGAACTCATCAACATGCCTGCTCACAGCTGATTCACTCTGTGAGATCTCATGGGTTGCTATGATGCAGGGAGGGTGGCCGGCTTGCTTAAGGGAGGGGGGTGTGTGGAGTTGCTGGGGAGCAAATGAGGTGTCTTCTCATAGTGTTGAGGAAGGAAGGGAGCCCGAGGGGTAAGTTCTTTTTGGAGAAACAATGGAAATGGAAACAAACAGAAGAAATGCTACAGGGGGGATCTTGAGGAAATCAGCAGTTGAATTAGAATGGAGGTGCTCTGATGAACTGCTTCTTGCTTCCTTTCGTAATCTGATCCTGCCTACAGCTCTGAAATAATGTTTTTGTACATCTCAGCTTGCTGCATGTGCTCTTGCTGTTTTGCAAGGCTGAGTGTTTTCATGACTGGGCTACAGAGTACTAGGCTCTTTGGCACAACTGGTGGCTGGGATCAATGATTTCTTTGCATTCTGACTTGGCAGGCCATGCTTCCTCTCACTGCAAATCCTTTTGCCTTTTGCCACCCAGACTTGTTCTTACCTGGCTGAGTGTATCTCCTTCCACCCAGCCAATGGTTCAGCACTACCCTTTCAGGAGTGAAAATTAGCCCTTGCAGGAAGCACAGCTCAGCACTGCTTCTCTCCCAAATGGACCAAGTGGAACCTGTGGAGCAGCAGTTATGAACACATCCTTTCTTGACAAGTGACAGTGCTCCTCTAAAAGAGCTTCCTTGATTTTTGGGGGAGTCTAAAGCACTGCAGTTATATTTCACACAAACCTCTGTGGTACTCTCTTTGTTTCAGGCAGTGAAAACTATCAAGGATGGGGTATGGTCAGCCAGACAATTTCCCAGATAATGGAAACATGTTTAATGTTATGTTGCTGTGAGTCTGCTGTCTGTTTTTGATGCCAGCAGTCTGAATATTTATCATAACTGCTCTGAATTACCTCAGCATGCAATTGTGTTGGGCAGAGCAAGAGTCTCCCTTTGAAGTGACCTTTCTTTCAGTAGGTGGATTTAGCAAAGAAAAGGAGAAAGGATTTTAGTAAAGATTATTGAAAAAACCTGCAGTCAGTGAGCTCACTCACAGTGGATGCTCCTGCTTGAGCACTTGCTTTGTGTGCACTCAGAGAGCAGCAGATGATGGGTAGAATCATGGATAATGAAGAGCAGGATCTGAAACTGGCATCTGCAAGTGTGGGTACTCTGAGACCAATGGAGTGGCCTGTTGTCAAATCTGGATTTGGTAGTGAGTACAAAGAATATGGGATGTGGAAGAAGGAGATTACCAGAATTCAGGAAAAAGCACTGGGGTAAGTAGTTAGTCCACACTGGAGATGATCAAGCTGCTCTCTGTCTCCTGGTAAACAGTAACTGGGGTTGTGAGGTAAGGGAGATAGCATATCTCAGTCCTTCTAGAGCAGCTCATATTAAGAAGGCTCATTTTTCTCATGGCTGAACCAGCTGGAAGCACTTAAAATGTGCTATTGCATGGAGAGCTTGAGTATCAAGCTATAAAAACACAGCCATGGGCAGGCTGGAGGGATGATACTTGCTCTGCCTGTGCTCCTACCTGGCTGGGCATCCAGCAGCTCTGCCTGAGCAGGCTGTGGTCAGAGGCTCAGCCAGAGGAAGTGCATGCTGCATGGATGTAGGAGGATCCTTGCTCAGCTCAGCATCAGGCTGCCGAGACCACACCCTTCCCAAGGTGGTGTGGCCAAGAAAGTGAAGAAGGCCTGTTCCTCCCTTTGATCTGCCCGTAGGCTTGTCAGGGACAGTGCTGGTACGAAACTGGCTTCAGCCTTGGCAGCTGCTTCAGATTCCGCCAGTGAAGGTGGGGACATCAGAGGGATGATGGAATCTCACCAGGGAGATGTGTTGGAAAATAAATTCCCTCTAGAATCTGGAGATGCAGCTGCTGGAGAAACATGAAGCTGCAGAGGAGATACAGTGATGAGGGTGGCAGAGGAGCAGAGATATCTGAGCTGCTGAGAGAGAGGTTTCAGACTGATGGCAGCCACATTGCTCAAGAAGATCTGAGGAAAAGCTGGGAATGTTACTGGGACAACTTATATGTGTTATAGCTTTGTATCCTCTGCAGCACCAAGACACCAAGGTTCTTCCCCCGTATGTGTTCCTGTCAGGAACTTTGGCAGTGTTACCAGTAATAGCCAAGACCAATCCTTTTTGCTCCTTTTCCTCACAAAAATTTGTCTGTTGTAGCCATGCAGAATGCATCAATGTCTGTATTCTTGCACCTCTCATCAGGACCTGTGGACTAATTTCAGCTGGAGATGTAGAAACACTTATTTTAAATACTTTTATTAGAAATAACAGCCAGCATAGAGAGAAGAAATGCCATGGAAGGCACCTTTGAGGGGTCTGTGCCTCTCAGTGTTCACCCTTTATTGAACTTCATAGAAAGTCTTCTATATGTGAAAGGTTTCTATATACATCATACATTTGTGATGTTTCTTATAAAATAATTCTTCACCTGAAGCTTGTGCTCGATTGGAAAACCCCAGCCTGAGAGGCAAAGCATCAGGAAACCAGATTCTAGCAGCTCAATGACTTCCAGTGCTTCTTTAAAAGTACCTCTAACAAGTGTAGCTCACTGAAGGGCATTGTTCCGTTTGCCTGCATGTTTTGACAATGTTAGTTGTTATCAGGTTTTATTGGTGCTCTTTGCAGTTTCATTGGTTCACAGAGACCAGACCCTCAGGGCACATGACAAGGGATAGGAACTAGAAAGACAAGCAGCCTCACACTGCAAGAAGTCACGTTTCTTTATTGTAAACATGTGGAAATTCTTTGCTAAAAACACAGTATTGAAAAAACAAACTTTGATGGAAACTAGATCAAGGAATGGCTGAGCTAATACAGTTGATATGAAAATAAAAAATACTCAACCAAAGAAGAACAGGACTTTCTTTGTTGTCATGCACTGATTTGAAACATTTTAATTGTGAATATAATTACAGTTTGTGTTTTTTCTGAGGTTTGCAAAATTCTAGCTGGTCTTGTTTTTTTTGCTCCTTTTTTGCGTCTCCTTATGCTTCTTGGTTTTGGACATTACTGTAGAAGAAGCCATGATATGTGAGAAAGATTGATGTTACTATATTTTTGGCCAGGCTGAAATGAGGTATTTTCAGAATCTTTCCTGGAAGAGAAGGCATGGGGTGATGTCATTTTTTCTAAATCAGGTAGTTTTGGACACTTGAAAACTATGCATCAGGTACTGGTTGCTCTGCAAATAAAATCACAGGACTCTGTATGCTGGAATATCATACTACCTGCTTTATTGAGCCATACATTGCATATGCTACTATTTAACATGAACATAATTATTTAACTATTTACATGACAGCCTCTTTGCCACCTGGGGAGTGCAGTGCAATACTTAACGCTGACATACATACAGACACAGAGCTGCACCCACAGCTGCACACAAATGTGTACATTTATCCCTAAAATATATACATGATACACCTATATCTAGATACAAAGGAATTTTTACAAAGAAATCCAGACAGCAAGTATAAATGTTTTAGGTTACACACGGTCATTGTGTTCTCCTCTTCACACCAGTGAGAGAAAGGTCAAGTGAAGAATCAAGGGTCACTGCTTTTTGTGCTGTATGTACTGTTAATACAAACATCCCACTCTAAATGCTGGTCATATGGAAATCAGTGCCAGTTCTGTCACTGATTCCAGAGCAATTTACACTACCTTCTTAATGATTTTGTCTATTAAATTTAAATTGCTGGAGACTATAACATAAACATGGGGGGTAAAAATATGTAATAAAATGGTTTAAATTATTTCTGGGTCTATCAAACATTTGTGCTGATAGCAATTTGATGTTCTTAGCGTTCATTTTAAAATAAACAAAAACACTGTGATGGGTGATCTCCTAATTTCCTCTTAATAGAGTTTAAATTGAAGAGCATTTTTCAGTGGGAGAGCTGCTCATTAAAATTGTAGATAGCAATTTTGTTCCATTTTTAAGCTCTTCTCTTCTGGCTGGAGATCTTTGAGTCATAAGGCATTTATAGGTTCTTTAACAATACATAAGAACAACAAAATTCACATTTCCACATACACCTGTAAAGATGTTAAAAGTGTATTTTGCTGTAACAATGAAGGGCAAAATCAACAGGTTGCAAGAGAGAATCCCAAACACCTGCACCCCAGCCTTGAAACCCATGTCTCTCTCTTTCCTGTGGTAGTGATTCACCTGTGTCAGTCCATAACCAGACAAGCAGAGGACTACTCAAAATGTGAGTCCCAGCTGAGCCATGACCCTTGGTGAAGGGTGGACAGGATCATACCCATGATCCTGACCACAGACCAGAACTGCAGGTTCTGCAGTCCAAGTCCCACCCAATTTAGAGCAGGGAGAAAACTTGGGGACCAGGAGATAACACCTCTCCAGTGTACTGGTGCTCCAATATATAACCTAGGCTGTGCAGCTGGATTGTGGGCAGGATAACTCTGTGAGCTGGTAGGGCAGTTAGACCTACATGTATATGAAATCTTTAGTTTATCTGTGTACATTTCATCTTTCCCTCCTTGGAATCATAGATATATATGCATGGATATTTCTGTTTATGTTTCTGTATCCTTATACATATAGGTGAGTACATGTGCTCAGTAAGATGTGGGAGTTTCTTCCTAATGATGAAGTTGTGGAGATATCTGGTGGACAGAGGGTTGGGATGGGCTGGTAGTGGGCATAAGTGCAGGGCTCCTGCAGGGTTATGCTCAGTAAAATCCTAGTATGAAGTCCTGGTCCTCCTGAAATGAATGGAGGCTCTAAACCCAATATTTCACATGGTATGAGCAAGATATTAAAAGCTAATTGATCAGAAAGTAGAAACCCTGGTAAACAGTGACCATGGAAAGAAAAACAGGAAGAGTAGATGACATTTTAATGGGCTTTAGTTTAGCAACACATTTTGTTCTCTTTGGGAGTGAAGCAGTGTGAGAGTGATTCCTTGATTCCAAATTTATCTGCTTTTATTGGCTTTGTGTCACTGCCATAATTTTATCGATTTTTTCTTTTAACAGTGATTCCATAAGAGGCCTCTTAAGCTAAAACATATAGTGAGTAAAATCTTCTACATTCATTTCACTTTGCAAGTCAGCCTCCTGTGTTTAAATTTGGTGTTTTGACATGCACTTTGAGGCTTACTGTAGCTGTATAAATGGCCATTATGTGGGTATAGGAGAGGGAGATGTCTGTCCTTGAGGCTCATTTTTGATGTCTCTGATTTGAGATTATTACCACAGTAGGTTTCATCAGTCATGTTGGGTATGCGGTAAATGGCCTCAGCTGTTTGGAAGCCATTAATCAACAAATCATCAACAAGATAAAAGTGTCTCTTTTTGTGTCTTTGACTGTGAGGGACAGTGCCTGATTTTTCCTGAGGCAGTATAATCAGAAGAAAATCACTGCTGATTGTCTTAGGAGTTAGTGTGGTTTTGTTTTCACCAAGCTTTCCTGGTGAGCATGTGAAGTCTTGTGGACTGATATCAAGGGATGTTTTGTTGGCTGCTAACTCATTGCAAGGAAGTTCAGAGACTGGAATATCTTGATTTTATGGATATGAGTAAGTTGTTTAGGAGATTTTGCCTGCAGTCTGGAACTAAAGCAAGTGCACAAGTGGTGTTGCTTGGAACTCTGATTTTTAAACATGAAGAAACACAGAATCCCCAACATAATGTGCTTCTGCAGCATTTAAAGGTTGTCATGTCTCCCATTCTGAAGATGTGCAGGGAGCTAAGGAATTATGTTTTATCATGGGAGATAGGACCTGAGGGAATGGCGTGAAGCTGTGTTGGGATAGGTATAGGTCTGATATTTTAGGAAAGCTTTTTTGTCCAGAAGGTGGTTGGACACTGGAACAGACTTCCTGAGAAAGGGGTCATGACAGGAGGCCAGAGATTGGAAAGCGTTTGGAAAACACTGTCAGGAATGTGGTTTGATTCTTGGAGGTGTCCTGGGCAAGGCCTGGAGTTGAAAATGTTTGTAGGTCCCTTCCTAGTCAGGATTCTATGATCCTAAAATATAATTTACAGTCCACTGGTTTTTGGTGTTGCTGGTCCAAAGCACTGACAGCTTTAGAGATTCCCTTCATTAGGCCTTCTAAGCTCAGTTCAGTTTTCCTGGTGTATGTATTTGTGTTTTACCAGTAGCAGAGTTGGATGTTAATATCTTTTAGATCTTAAAATAGTCATTTGCAATGGGCTTTTATAATGTGTCTGCTGCTTATGAAAATGTTCTAGTTAGCACAGCAATTCTGTCTGATAGAAGAGGGATATAATATCAAGAAAACTTGATTTGAACCATCTTCAAACGTGGTGCTCAAGCCTGTGACATGACTCAGTGACAGGCACTCACCCTCATGCGTTTTTAAAACACTTGAAGGTCAAACTCTCAGCCAGTGCAACTCTGAACAGCTCTTTCTTGCATTTCCAGTATTTATTCCATAAATACCTACTCATCTGTGCCAAACTTCAACGAAGTCTCACCTGTTCCTCCTGAAAGGTCTGGATGTTATGCAGTATTGTACAGTGTAGGAGTAGGGCCTAAACCCTGGCTCGCCTGCGTTCACAGCACAACTTTTGGAAGAGTCAGATTCACTGGGTAAACAATAACCTCTACAACAGAGGGAATGCAGGCAATTTGTCCTTTGTTTCCACAGGAATATATCAAGAAACACAAGAAAGCAAAATGATGGAAGATTGTAATCAATTTTGCTTTTTAAGTACCTTTATCTCACTTTCTTTATGGAGGTAAATGATCTGCAGTGAATGATATGTGTAAACCACTTTATCTGCTACTGGGTGATGCATTGCAAATGGGTTAGCAAGTTTTAGAGCAGGGACTGTTGAACATCTACGTGTGTGAACGCACTGTGTAACAGGATGAGCGTGGTTTCTAAGGGTTACCACAGCAGCTGTGCATTCTCATGTCTGGTAAAGCTGGGTCTGAGATAATAATACAGAGGTACAACACCACATCCATACTTCTGTGCTGGAGACTTCTGAAGCAAAGAACACAACACTGGTAGAGCAAACACCCAAATAAATTAAGTGGTTTACTTTTACATGTTAAAACCATGACATGCAGTGTGCCTACCCACCCATGAAGATTGGTGATAAAGAGGGAGAGGGACAGTTAAGATTTCTGGTGGTGATTTTAGAAATCAGCTGTTAATTCAGCTAAATTGCAGTTTTGCTAATGCATTCTGTGGCTGATGAAATTCTGCTGTAAATTACTGAACTGCATATACCTGTAGGTGCATGCATTAAAACCATAAATAGTATTATTGGGTTGTCTTACAGAATGGTAAATGTTCTTCCTTCACTGACTGACAGGGGAACTCAAGATCAGTAGAAGGCAATAAAGTTAAATCTTGGTCTTCCAAACACTTCTGCATGTGGTCAACTTTAAGGCTGTATCTATGTCTATTGCTGTTGCTGGCATTCCTCAAGTGCTTAGAGGTGAGTTGTTTATAAAAGCCTGCAGGTGTGTAGGCTAATAGCACCTCAATATTGGACCATAAGAGAAGAAGAAAAGAAAGTGTATCCCAGATGTACCATATTAATTCACCAAATGTATTTAAGTTTTAATTATTTATAATATTTCAGAGTATATTAGCAACTGTTCTGTAACATATTGATAATAGTAATGAAGTCTGGGTAATTCAAGATCTGATTATGTCATCTTGCTAGTGGGTTGTGCTTAGAAATAGAAGAGAAAGCAGCAATATAAGTTCAAACAACAAAATATGATTCAGCAAAAAAGTGCTAATTGTGCTAGATTTCTAAAACTTTTAGGAATATTGAGTAGGAAGTATCTCTGCTTGCCTTAATAGATGGGGTTATTTAAGTTAAATGGATAAGTTGGAGTCTTGATTTACTTGCAGTATTTGTGATAAGAAAAGCAGACTGTCTTGCAATTTGTATTTATTGTATTCAGAACCCACAAAAACCTCCCAGATTTGCTCCCCATCACTTCCTTCATGGAGGCTTTGGTACCGTGGTGTTGACCAGGTTGGAGCAGCATAAACTAGACCTGGCATACACATGGTGTTGTGGCACTGATGGTCACAGCTGTGAAGAGTAGGGCTAGCACCAGCTGTGGTTTGCCAAGGCACACTGATGGTGAGTCTAAGGATTTGTCTTGACAGGCCTGGGTGAGGAGCACCATGAAGAAAAGATTTCTGTCACAGCCAGCAAAGGCCAGATCCCCAGGCTCCCAAAGTACCAGGGTGGTGAAAAAGGCTCTCATGGCTGATGGGCAGCTGTGCATGAGATGGCTTCCCTTGCTTGTGTTGCCTTTACCTCCTCCCTAGTGCTGTTGCGAAGAGATCACCAACATGTATCCTTTACAAATGATCAATAGACCAAAAAGATTGATCATTAGGAAGATAAGACCTCCATAGCACATTGCCAGTTGTTTTAACATGTTTCTGATTAATGATTCTATTCTAGCCATTTCAGTGCTCAGCAGTCTTCATTTGTTAGTGTTGATAGTGGAAGTCCATGCCTTGCCTGAATATGAGTTATTTTGACCAATAAAAGTGGGTCAATTCAAATCAATAGAAATGTCATTAGCATCCCAGTACTGTGAAAGATAATATGAACATTTCTCATGTATTCAGTTTATTAAAATTTACTAAAGTGTGAAATATGTATGACAAGTAATGATGTTTTAATCTTTCACCAAGGTAACAATTGAAAGCTGTAATTATAAAATCAAGATGATGGAAGATTGTAATCAAGAAGGATTCTGTCTCATACTTTGTCATGCCTCTGTGCAAGATAAAATTCTTATTTGTAACATCTCTTTTATCTGAAAAGAGATCAAACTCCTATTTGCCCAGTTGAAATCTAATGGCTGATTGGACAACTAACTTTTTTTTTTTAAACTCTGATAAAAAGAAAAAAGCAGCCTGCGTCCACCAAAGCTGCCAGTTTTCCAGGAGAATGCCATAGGAGACATTTGGACTTTACTAAAGTCCAAATGGAGAGTATCTACAGCCTTTCCTTCATCCATCAGGCAGGTCACCCAGTCATAAATGGAGATCAGGTTGGTCAGGCAGGGCATGCCTTTCACAACCCCCTGCTGGCTAGGCTGTCCCTTTTTTGTCCTGTATGTGCTGCATGATCACCTACAAGAGGATTTTTATTCCATAACCTACTCCAGCACCAGGGTCAGGCTGACAGGCTGACGTTCCCCACATCCTCCTTCTGGCCCTTCTTGTGCATAGGCATCACTGTCTAACTTTCAGTCATCTGGGACCTCCCTGGTTAGCCAGGACTGATAAATGATGGGAGAGCAGCTTGGTGAGATCTTCTGCCACCTCCCTCAGTATCCTTAGAGGAATCTCTGCCTTGTATATCTGCCTTAATAACCTTCCCGCTGAGT
Source organism: Prinia subflava (assembly GCF_021018805.1). Taxonomy (NCBI): domain Eukaryota; kingdom Metazoa; phylum Chordata; class Aves; order Passeriformes; family Cisticolidae; genus Prinia; species Prinia subflava. The sequence goes on along the minus strand of NC_086283.1, from coordinate 95,770,994 downwards.
CTTACCCGTAGGCACTCAGCTGTATCATCACTGTCCTTGGGTTCTGTGCAGTGAAACACTCCCTAATGTACAAAGCCATTCCACTGCCTCTGCTTCCCCCCCGTCCCTTCTGGAGAACCATTATAACCATTGTGGCAGCTCTCCAGCTGTGTGAGTCATCCCACCACCTTTCAGTGATGGTGACTGTCAGTTTTCCCGCTTGGCTTCCTCCTGTGTGTTGCTTTGTTACCCCTACTGTGTGCACTGGTGTGGATGCTCTTCAGCTGGGCTACTGATTTCACCCCCAGTGCTGGCATGCTCACTCTAGGCTCATCTCTCCTGAGGCTAGTTTTATCATATTCCCCCTTCGAACCTGGTTTAAAACCCTCTCAATCAGCCCTGCCAACTCAGGGCTAGAATCCTTTCCCCTCTTTTAGACAGGCAAACCCTATGTCTTTCCAGGAGGTCTGGTGCCAAATAAAACACCCCATGAACAAAAAAAGCCAAAATTCCACTGGTGACACCAATCTTTAAGCCACATGTTGATGAGGTGGCTGTTCCTTTTGGCATTCTTCCCTGCTACTGAAGGAATTGAGGAAAACATCTGTGCTCCTGTCCTTACCACCAGTTATCCCAGTGCCCTGAAGTCCTTTTTAATTGCCCTAAGACTTCTCGGTGGCATTACTGCCAACCTGCACAACAACAGTGAATAATAATAATCAGTGTGCTGACTCAGTTGAGGGTATCTTCTAGTAGCATCTCTCTCCCATGCTCCAGGGAGGCAGCAGATTTCCCTGTGGAATGGGTCCTTTTAGCACATGGGAGCCTCAGTTCCCCTCAGAAGGAAGTCACCTAGAAAACACCAGAGATTTGCCTTTTATGTGTCTCTCCAAGGGAAAGACACCATTTAAAATGTCAGGAAATAAATGAAAAAAAAAATCAAGATTTCTTTGATTTTCTAGTGACTCAGCAAAAACAAAATCTGGCCCTGTGCTGTTAGGAAGACAAAAATTTTAAATTCCTTTCACCTGCAGCTTCTCACTGCAACATTTTGCTTGATGCAGGCTAAGGGCTGACTGCTACAAAAAAAGGACTTCTCTATTTCCGTTGTCTAATGGGATTTTTGGCAAGCTGCTTGTTGGAAGTATTATTTTCTTTAACAATGTTGCTGTAGGAATGCATCTTCTAAATAGCCTGGTACATTATTTTGACATGACCTTCATATTTTTTGAACTTACAGTTTCTGGAATTCTTTTTCTCCCTTTAAGAAGCAATGTTGTTGGCTGTGTTTTTTCTAATAAATCTTATGGATGATCAGGAAAAAAAAAGCTAGTGTGTCTGATGGCTTGATAATTTCAGGGTCAAAACAGATTTTATGTGTTGCTCTTCTTTCACTTGCTGATGCATCTGCTTAACCAAGCAGCTTGTGCATCAGATCTAGCCAGCAGCACACAGAACACATTAGGAGAACAAAGGGAATGTGAGATTAAACTAAAAAGAGGCAAGAACACCGTTTCCTCACTGTTCTGCATGAAGGCAGGAGCTGCTCCGAGAGGATACAAACTCAATTTTCCTATTGGACTTATGGCCTCTTCCCCCCATCAGATTATTCAAAGGTAAATTTGCTTTTCACTCTCTCAGAAAGACCATTTTCCCCTCACTGGTATATTTATTTATTAGTAACATTATTTGTAAAATGCTAACTTCATTGGCTGCACTGTTATGATGTTATCTCTATGTGCTTCTGTGAGAATATAACAAAGTCACGAAGAAAAATGATGTAAAAATGATGCGGGTACATAAAATGGGATTGACAAAATGTAATAAATCACTGCTGGGCTGAGGAACAGACCTGCATGTGTAATGAAATACTTCAGCATTACATCATCGTTTATGTAACATCTGGCAGAGCCTTGTATTTCAGTGCTGCTTTGAATTAGGATAATTTTTTTTTTCTCTCAGATAAAAGAGAGAAACAAACCTCTAGATTTTGCACATAGAAAACTGTAAAGAAAAAAAACCAAACAAACCAACCGTTAAAATACCCGTGTTAGTTTCCCCCTGAGAAGTTTTGCCGTCTCAAACTGCAGGCAAATAATATAATGACTGAGATGCATACAAAATAGTTAGCATCCTAGAGGATGTTTTCAGTTTTAAAAAAGAAATGTATTTTTAATCTGAGGGGGAATTTTTGAGATTATTTCATCCAAGAAGAGTGTTTCTAGTTTACATCATCATGCATGTCTTGGAACCAGACTTCTAGAAAAAAAAAAGCAGGTGTGAATTCTATGTACTTTAGTGTTTTCCACTTACTGGGTTTTTTTGTTTGGTTGGTTTTTTAAAGGAAAATTGAATTATCTTTATTGTAGACTTCTGATCTTGTCTCATGCAGATATGTGGGTACTACTTCAGTGTGGATTCCTCCATCCCAGGCTGCCAGCAGATTCCTCCTCATCCCTAGGGCGAATCACTCTGCTCTGTTCACCTGTGGTGCCAAGGCAGGACAACATGATGTGCTGATGTGGTGAGGATTAGTTGAAATGTGTTTAATTGGCTGTTGAAATAAATGAAATCAATAATGTGAGTGTCTGCTGCAAAAGTGTCTGGATGACACACAGACCTGTCTGAAATCAGTAGAAATCTTGCCATTAACTTCTAGAGTTTTTGGCTGTTGCTTTGTGCCTCTTGTCCCTGAAGCCTTTAGGAGGTCCTGGTGTGGTGGTGGTGCTGTGTGGGTACTGCAGGGATCCAGGCTGCAGCCTTATCAGCAGCTGCCTCTCCTTCCCCAAACTTTTGGTGAGTGGCAGCTGCCCAAAACGCAGTGCTGGGCCATTGACAAGAACTTGATGTATCTAAAAATAGGCTTTTTGCTTTATTTTTTTCAGTATTAGGATAAAATAGAACAGATTGTCAAAAAGAAATCAGTGTTAATTTAGTTCCTTTTTGTTTATCAAATACCATACAGATAAGCTATGGTTACTGCATTCATTCATCTCCCAGGGATTTTAATATGGTGTATGCATAGAACTGGCTGCTACATGCATACAGCTAGTTGTTACAGCTACTTTACTTCCCCTCCGTATTTTCCCAAGGCTGGTATGGAATGGTAGATCTTAATACATGTCAAGTAAAATGTTATATCTGAGTTTGTTTCCTGATGGCAGAAAATGCAAAAGGAAGAGGAGCAGTCCCCAAACAGCAGTAACTAAAAGCCTGATGAGGTACAGGTGTCTGGAGTGTTTTTTTCCTTTTCTGGGCAATTGTCAGAGTTACTGAAAATATTGTTTCCCTTATTTTTTAAACTAGCAGTGACTTCTATTGATTTCATTTGGGGGAGAGAGATGCTGAAGAGCATGAATATCATTGAAAGTAGTACTGCATAAAACTGGCAAAGACAGAAGAGGGGAGCAATGGCCATATGATTGAAGCATAAGATTCAGAGTCAGATGTCTAATTCCTATTTCTGATTTTCCAGCAGGTGACTTTGGGAAAAGAAATTACTATCACGAGTGAAAACCAGCCATGTGCAGGGCCACAATGACCCTTTTTTTGGCAGCTGAGGCAACAGTGAGAGGATCTAGGATGGAAACCACTCTTTCCAGGACCTGAGGATTTTGGAGAAACATGTTTTTCCCTTATAGAAGTGTCACGGCAATGTACCAATGATTTCCAAGGGCAAGGAGGAACATTTTTACATCTCAGAGGCATGACCATGACATTTTTGATCCTGGACATTGCAAGAACAGAAGCAGATTGTCAGGTTACTGAGCAGCGTTAGTATAAGGTTAGAGAACAAGTGCTGGTGGAAGCTAAGACCACCTTGAGGTGAAAATTGAGTTGTGCTAATGCCATCTCAACCAACTCGCTCTCCTGTAATGAAAAATAAATGACAGCCCTTTGCAGTGAGGTGATATCTTCCCACAGGGCTTTCTGTGATACACCAAGTGAGACCTCCAGTGAGTTTAGTGGCTCCTTCACATTTGCAGTTTGTATCCTCATGCTGTGTAACAGCCACAGTTTGAACAGGTTAATAGAAGACAAAATTATCTAATGCTGGTAAGGTTGTCTTAGTCCCCTGGGAAGGATGAGCTGACAATGGAAGGATATCTATAAGCATCATTGAGGACTGGCTTTCAAGGAGAAAGTCCTTTGCTCAATATTGTCTGAATGGAAGGTGTTTTTTTTAATCTTGGTTGCTTCAACTTCGGCAGGCTTGTCTGTGAAGAAACCTCAGACCTCTCCTGGCCTGAGAAGTCCAAGGAAAGGCAGGTAGGCATCTTGCTTTCTCTTCTGTACGTTTTTCCTGTGGTTTGATCAACAGGAACTTTGGTCCTTCGCTTCATCCCTGTCCTCAGCAGATCAGAGCCCCAGTATTAAGGTGTGACTCCATGTCTAAGATGAGCAGTATGTTACTAAAAGAGAATGGAGAGACTCTTATGCTGTTCTTTACTTTGCCATGGCAAAGGCAGGAACTGGTGAGGAGCTGTTGTTATAAGAGTAATAGCTTTCTTCAAAAGTCAGTGTTGGGTCTACCTCTTGCACAGGGATTGCCTTACCCACCTAAACAGTATGTGGGCCCTAGTCTACATGATCAAAGACCATGTCTGATTCAGTGTATGGCAAGGATTTTGGGCAGTCCATCACTGTGCTGAGCAGGACAGAGGATTTTACTCTTTTATAGACCAGTAATGTGTTCAGAATTTAGTCAAGCACTACAGTAGGTACTAATATACACCACTGGGACAATAAAATGAGAATGCCCAGTCTTTCAAGAAGATGAGAGGAATTCTGGGGAAGTGAAAGCAGTCATTCAGTGGGGGAAAGGGCTGAAATGGTGCCAGAGGCACCAGAGTTGGTTCACTACTGCTGCTGGCTGAGGCACCTTGTTCCCCACAGTCCCTACTGTCCTGTGACTTCACAGCAAGGGCAAGATGCCCTTGTGATTTCACTCTGTATATGAGGAGATAAAGCATGGATTTTTCCGTTTCTGTCAGCTTCTCTCTGTAATAACTTTGCAGCCATGCCACCTGTTGGGATAAATGACTACCTTATTCACATTTGCTAGTGTTGAAATTAGTTGAAATTAAGGTGAGTTGATGCCAGGATCCAGGAACCTCCAGGCTGGCAACTCTTAAAATGGATCTCTGAAGTCCAGGATCTGGCTTGAGGTTCCCCTCACCTGTGCCTGCTCCTGCACTGAGCATGGGCAGCTGTCCACCCTCTGCACTGCTGTCCTCCTGGACAAAGGGGTGTCAGTAATCACTGTGGCCACACCAGCCTGGGGAACTGGGGATAGTAACCAACCAGCCCTTGGCCATTGTTCAGCAATCAAAGCTTTGAACAATCTTACTGAGTTAATCCACCACCTAGCAAATCTTCCTGCTGGTGTAACAGATAAAGGACCAGTAATAATTACAGGGAATGAATTTGGTGTGAGGATGTGTAACACTGCATTTCAGATTTGTTTCTTTTCACTTGACAGCTGTTCAGCATTTCACAGAAGCATATATTGATAATTTTTTTCCTGTCATTTCTACATCATGAAGCTGCACTTATTTCCCAGATCTTCTATGTAATTCAGCCAAGCAATATTCAGTTACTTATTTAAAAAGGAGATTGTGGACAAACAAGGCTTGGCTGGAAGAAGAATTGGTTGGTTAAATCACAGCTGACTATGGAAAGGTGCCTCCATCAGGCTGTGCTCCCTGCTTCCCTTCCTCACGATTTTGTGGAGCTGTAGGGACAGGAGAAAGCAGAAGGGAGGCAAATCTTTCATCTCCCACCCTGGCCTGTGCCTATGCTCCCTATTCCCACTAGGTTGATAGGATTCTTCTGGCAGGAGATGTATTAAAGTGAATAACTGTCTTGATCAATTGTTAGGCTAAAGATTACCATGAGCACACCATGTCAGGTCTATGCAAAATATTCTGAGAATTTCTGCTGCCTAGGGTTGTATCTGCCTTGTTTCTTCCCTGTGCTGATCACTCGGGGCAACCTTTTTTAAAACTACTGGGCAGTTCCTGATTGCTCTTACACTGTGTTTTTTTTCCTTTGAGCTGGTGGTGTCCACATGTCAAATTATTCCAAATTTATTGCAGATGAAGTCAGACTCATAGAATTATATGAAAACAATAAATTTGGGTTAGATGGTTTGGTTCTTTTTTCACTTTGTTCTCTGCTATTTGATGGTTTGCTTCCAATGTTCCTTCCTGCTGACTTCCAATAGAGGTTTTTCTCTTTATAAACAACTGGATTGATTTCCAATATAGACTTTTACTTCCTTGAAAACAGATCTTCTCAGGGGAAATTGGCAGTTCTCTCTGTACGTATTTTCTTACTTGTATTTACTTAGAGGGGTTTGAAGCCCAAAGACAAGATTTATGTCAACAAATCCCTCTTCCTCTTATCCAATTTAGTTGTTTTAACATAATGCAATCATTTTCTAAATCAAACTGATGGAGCGCTTCCTAAAGGCATTACACCAACTGTATATCTGGAATCATATTTGCCTTCTTTTATTGCATTAGCACTAGGCTTGAACTTTTCAAATTTGCATTGTGCCTTGCAGAAGTTCTCAGGATATTTGAAGCAGTTTATAGGTAGAGTCTGGTGTGTTTTAAACAGAGACTGGGGAGTGAATTGCAGAGAAAAGCATGTGTAGAAATGAGATTTTAGTTTCATGGAACAAGTAGAAACTGGAATGAGTAAGCAAGAGAAATACTGCATTTTCTGGGTGCATCTGGAGGCACAGCAAAGGGTGGGTGCTGTGTTACAACACCGATCTGGGTGTCTCACAAGGTTTTCTAAAAGATCTCATTTCTGCTCTTTGAAGAAGGTGCTGAGTAAGGATCTGACATACAGCAAAAACATATGGGCAGGGAGTGCCTGGGACAATGCACTCTGACACCTGGGGTATAATGTGACGATGCCTCTGCACTTGCTTTTGGAAAATTTGTCTCTTGTTATTTGAATGTTGTCTTTCTTTTCACCATATGGTCTGACACTATCAGGCATCCTTTTCAAGATAGGTTTGTAAGGGTATTTTTCAAAAACACAAATAAGATTCTCACGCTTATCTGTGCTTTTGAATATCTCCTCCCTGGTTCTTGTGTGGTTATTTCAGTGATAATTCTTGGTCACATAGGGTAATGGGGTTTGGAACAAACTGTCTAAAATAATACCAAGAACATACAGTGAAAGGGAAAAAGAAAGCTCAGATGAAATTGGTTGAGGCACAGAAGTGAGTTCCCCAAGCTGTGGGATGGAGAGGTATGTCAGTGCAACAGCCCCCTGTTTGAACAGGGCCACAGTACCTCCAGTTCTCAGGGAGCTTGTGTGAAACCCTTCCAGTTTCTCAGTGCTTGGTGCAGTTAAACCACAGCTCCTCTCATGTAGCTGTGATGCCACTGAGATGATAAAAATCCCATCAGAGCTGGAGTACTGCTGAAAGGTTGTGGAAGTAACCCATTCCAGTCTGGATCTTTTGGTAATCCTTCCCATCTTCCAGAGAAAAGGTCAAGTAATCCTTTCATAAGTTCTGTCCCTTTCACAAGCACTGGTAGACAAATGGGTGAAAGGGAGGTTCTTGGGTAAGACTGGCTCCAATACATCACATTGCAGAGGAGGAGTAAGCCAGCAGTGGAGCAGTGAGGGTCCTTGCAATTGTGATTCCTGTGCTGTGAGTCTAAGCCTATTTCAAAAGCATTATTTTCCATTCCCCACCCTCCCAAAATATTGCAACCAGCTGTTGGACAATAGCTTAACGTCTAAAAAATTAGTATCAGATTATGAATAATAAATTGGCAGAAGATAGCTGACAGCTTGAGAGTATTCTCTATATTAAGTGCAAACTGTAGATTTTTATAAGTAAATAAAATTACAGTGATAAAACTCATTTTGAGGTCTCTACTGCAATTCTAGGAATAAAATTACTTTAAAAAGATAGCCCACTACCTGTAAATGGTGCTTAGATGAACATCTGGGCTCTCAGTATAGACGATGAAAAGGAGGCTCTTGGTATTTTCCTGCAACACAGATCCTGTCAGGTCTGACAGGCATTCCTGGAAGATATGAAAGCAGCCTTGTGCCCAATTGAAGGATCAAAGAAACTTGTGTGCTGGCCCATGGCTGGGACTTTTGGTGTTCAAGGGATAATTTCCGACGGTTTGGTGGTCTGTTCAGAAATCCACTGAGGAGGAAGGCGTGGTTAATGGAGGATGATCAGGAAAGGTACCCAGTCTGAGTTCAGCTGGCAATGAATATTCATGACATGGGTGGTTTGAGGTCCACTGATACTTTTGCCCCTTTTGCCCTATCTCCTCTAGAGTGCAACTTAGTTCATCTCTCTGGAACAAGCACTGAGCAAAGGACATTAACCACTGCTGAATTCATACCTAATGCACTACATTTTTTGAGAAACCAAGAAGTTTGTGGTGTTGCAGAGGTGTGTGGCTTAACAGATATGGTTCCTGCTGACACTGCATTAAACCAGCCCCATTGATGGCTGCAACACCCTGTCTGAGATGTTAGTTGTTACTAAGATATTTAAAACATCCTCTCAATCTATTGACTACCCACATGAGCAATTTACTTACAGTCCTTTACTATTGATTACACTAGGAAAGATGAAAAATAGGAAACCAGCATTGCAGAGAATAGGTCAATTTATGAAGGCTCTCTCTCCAAATTAGCTGTTTTAAAATTCAATATATGAACATGAAAATCTGGTCTTAGTGAGAAAAAAAGTCTTAACACAGTTTGTTCTCCTCACATTTTATTGTTGAGCTTTGCAAGAGAACCAGGAAGCTGTAGAATGCTTGACCTCTTGCCGAATGTTTAATAACATATTTTTACCTCAGATAATCACATTTTGTCACAGTTTCAAACTGCAACAAATTGTCAGTATGTCCCACATGTATTTCCCCTTGCCATATATCAACAACGTAGTGTTTCTCTGTGTGGTTATTTTTTTTTTAATACGAATGATCTTGTTAGAGGAAGATAATAGAAATACCTGAAGTACAATATCCTTAACCCTTTTTCAAGCTTTTCCCTTTCTGTGTCATATGTCATGGATAACTGAATGACCACATTGATGGCAAAATCCCAGAGAGTGTTATGATAAAGCTGTGTTGGGAAGGCAGGATTGCCTTCCAGCCCTAGAGTGTGATCCTCCTTCCTCACAGAGGAACACCCCACTGATTACCTTCCAGCAACACACCACTGCCAAACTATCTTTAACTGTCTGTCTGTTGTCCCCTGGGTTTATTTCAAACCTGAATTTTGAAAGGTGGTATTATTGTCTTAATGGAATGAGAACACAGCTGTGTGTACTGAAATAAGACTGAAATGCAGAGACCGGGGAAAGTAGTATTCATACCCAACTCTTGGATGACAATCTGTGTGGCACAAATGGCAGCTCAGATTCATGTCTTGTATGTGAATTTGCTATTCATCACATACACAATGCACCTGGAGAATCAGTGTGTGAGCCAGGATGAGACACTTGTCCTCTCCTCTGCTCTCCAGCCTCTTGCAGCACCTTCATGTGACTTGCACAGTAATGTCACCTCTGATGTCGGTGGGTTTTAACTCAACGGTTAAATCTGCCACAGGAAATCAGTAGCAAACTGTCCTAACTTGATTTTCCTAACCTGGGGACCTCCTTCACGACTGTCTTCCCAGCACATAGATTTTCAGATGTCATTTCCCCCCTAATATGGTTATGAAAGGGTGCTGATTTGTATGACCTTACAGATCTGCTGACAGGGTAAAGAAACCTAAGTCAAAATTTGTTTTCTTTCTCTTCCACCAGAAATTTATTTACCAGCAGGGGGCTCCCTCATGCCTGTGGTTGGATTTTTACCAGTGTTATCATGAGGTTTAAAATAAAGGATAGAAAATGTATCAAGATGTGCATGACCCCAGAGTTTAGGACAGTTGTAGGGTCGAAGTGGATTTTGGCTCTCTGAGTGTATGTGGATTTTGTTTCTCGGTGTTGGGAAGCTCAGGGAGGCAGGGGTCTGTGCTTGGTCATGGGACCTGTGCTCTCTTCATGCTTTACCTGCCTGGGATGAACAGCTTTTGAGATTGCTGTCAGGATAGAGAGCAGGATTTTGGAAAACCCACTGTGGGGAAGGTCTTTCCAAAACTGACCTGGACTCCAGCCAGCGTACTGGGGAGAAAGCCCATATGTCTTGAGCATTGAAGGAAGCATGAGAGAGAGGTGGCTGCTGCCAGTGGCTCATCCACATCCACTGCAGCCTCGTGACTCAGTGAGCAGCAAGGGGTGCCGTGGCAGGGAGTGGGAGCAGGGCTGTCCCCTGAATCCCCTGAGCCCCAGGGGCCCCAGTGCCCCTGCCCTTCACAGCTGGCAGGGCACTGAAGTAGGCATGAGGTCTCCTCTCTCTTTCCCACTCTGGAAATGCAAGAGGTGGTGCCTCCAGCTCTTCAATGGACACAGCTTGGATACAACACTTGCACAGTTGCAGTAACGACTAATGCTAACACACAGCAAACACTGCATACTGTCACAGAGGAATGTTATGTTTCATTTTATTACTGGAAAAATTATGATTTTGCCCCATTCTGGTCTGGTGGGAAGACTATTTTCCTTCCACTTAGCTGCTTCTTACTACCTTTCGTGCTCCTTTCTGCTTCTGAGATACACTGTTTATGGTATATAAGGTATTTTAAGTGATTTTAGTCTAATGGTACACTCTAAAAATCTCGTGAGTTAATGACCCTTGGGATCCAGTTGTAATCCATCTGTTGTCCTTTTTGAACTTAATAATTTCTATTTGCTAATAATGTATATAGTGAAAGAACTTTCTGCTTACAGGCACATATACATGAAGAGTTTTCTTCAGCTAACTGATAGCAAACCCTTTATATGCCTCCTTTTCCCCATGTCCTTGCCCCTCAAGGACAGCGTGGCAGGCTGCATATTTCCATGACAGTTCCAGCAATGTTTAGCTGCACCATCAGCTCCTGCTCCCACCCCTGCCCCACCAGGACGTGCATCTGCTCCTCATCTTGAACATCCATCTTTACAAGCACAAGTTTGGGGTGCAGACAATTAGAGGGGGATACCAGGGGGCACAGCTGCTGTGGGCTGTGGAGCAGTGGCTGCTGGGATAACAGCAGGGCATGGGAATCTGAGAACAATGTGATTACTAGGGCTACTCAGCAGCTAAATGTTATGATGATTATTTAATAATGTTTGAAATTGGGTCCTGGGATTTGGCTGCAGAATTCTCAGCTTATCTGGTGTGGGTGCACATAAGATGGGAGGTAACTAATTTTAGTTACCTTTAGTTACTCATTTTAGTTAAGTTGGTTGTGTTGTGTGGACATTTGGTTTTAAGAATGAATGACAGTTGTCGGTGTGAGAACCAGCCCAGATCTTGGAGATGGCAATGCCAAAACCAAGTATCTTAGAACAAAGTTTGGGATCAGTACATGTAAGCAGATAGTGTTGACATCTTTGAATGAACTGAACATAGGTTTCACCTCAATGTCCCCTAGGCACATCTAGTCTGTGTTCTGTAGTGGTTTTTGTAAGTGACTGTCTGCCCTTGTGCCTACTGATACTGTTGATGGGAAAAGTGACACCTGCCTTAAACAAACAGTGACAAATGAAAACCTAATCACACTGTTTTTAGAGACATCACTGGATGAAAGTTTGTCCTAGTCAGAGTGTCTCCACGGATCTGCAGCAACATTTCACAGGTCTGTTGGGAGGAATGGAGTGTGGGATTTGGATGTTTCATCCAAATATTAGCCTTTATTGTGGCCTTTACAGTGTCTTAAAGGAAATTTCTACTGATTTTTCAAAATTCTAGCAGTTATTGAAAGCAGTTGAAATGCTTTTGAAACAAAAACCTATATTGTTGTATTTATGAAACCGATCATCAATCAGGCAAAGAAAGAAAGAAAAGCCAACAACCCGGGAAGGCAAATGGTGATAAAGATCCCAGATAAAGTCACTCTACTCAGCAGGCAGAAAGTCTGATGAACTGAAATGGAAAGTCCTTCTCATTGATTTCACTGAGAAAAGTAATTGACTTTGAACTCTTTGAATAAGTTGCAATCTGTATTTAATTTCTCGTCCAAGGAAGAGAATGTAATTTTGTTTTTCTTGTGGCTGCTATTAGCCTTAATGTCAGTTGCACAGCTGAATCTCTTGCATCAAGCTCAAAATTTACCCCTGATGTTAGTGTGTTTAGGAATAAAGCAAAAACCAGCCTTTCATCTCTCAGTTGCTTAAGGGATCATGCCATAATACCACATTTATTAATTCAAAATCTCTCTTGTCTATACATGCACGAATGGAGCTAAGTATTCTGAGGAAAGGCACAGAAAGTGTAAAGACTGTAATGTAACTTTTAGACATTAATGCAACCTATTAACTGAAAATACTCTGAGAGTTTTAGCAAACATACACATTTTTGCCCTTGGACTGCCTGAATGGAGAGATTCAGTTCTTCGGGCTGTCATGGTGGCAGGTATGAATGCTGGTTTTCTCACAGGGCCACATTGACTTTTGAATGACTTGCATACAGTGCTAAGTTTGTTGTCATCAGTTCCCACATGGAGATCTGCATCTGACACCAGTGCAGCCGCAGAGCAGTTTCCTCTTGCACATGTAACTAGGCAAGATCAGGTCAGTTCTGTTTTGGAACAGCCATCTGAAGACAGAGGAGCTGTGCTTGAGCTTGTGCACCGTGTCTTGCCTGTTCCACTATGAAGCACCTGATCCTGCAGGCTTTCCTGACATAAAAATCTTACATTTGTGCTTGCTGTCCACATACCTGGGTATGTACAATCTGTCTGTAAAAACTCCTGGATTCTTCACCTTTCACACAGACTTTTTTGCCCGAAGATTTTGAGGAGGAGACATAGACTTGTTTGGCCAAAGATTATGAGGAGCAGAAAACAGTTTTCATAATTAAACTTCAGTGATTTACACTGGCATTCTGGGGACATTACACTTTCAATCACCAACACAAACAAGATCAGAAAGCTCATCTAGAAAGACATCTTTATGGAGAAATAATGAGTCTTTTTAAGGCTCCAGATGTGTGCTGGAAAGACAGCAAATGTTAAATACCAACCCACTTGAAAGATCCTTTAAAATTACAGAAAATTGTAAACAGACCATTCTATGAATGAGGATTGGTGGTTGTTTGCATTTTTCAGCCCTTGTTGTAAAAATTAAGGGAAAAAGGCAGTCCAGATTGTTTTTGAAGTGCTCTGATAGGGAGAAGCCGAGATCTTGAGGCATGGGCAGGTGAAGGGACCATGCCTGGGTCCCTGAAGAGGCACCTTCTTTACCCGGGACAGAACATCCCTTCCATGGACATAGTTTCACAAATAAAAAAGTCTAAGGGAAATGGGAAAAACAGATGACAAATATATTTAAAAGTGGTGCTAAAAATACCTCTTTTCTCAACAAAAGGAAAAAAAGTGATCCAAATACATCTTCTTCCCACAAGAATATGTGTTCTTGAGTGCAGAGTAGAAAATCAGAAGAAAAACTTTTGTTTTTCCTAGAAGTGCTGTTGTCTAATACTTCCTTGCATTTTTCTGATAAAAACAGAAGATGAGCAAAAGTATTTCTGTACACAATCTGTAATAAGGGGCTAGTGTATTCCAAGGAGCCTCAAGCTACAGGAACAGTCTGGTTCATATCTGACTCTGTGAAGTCCAATATTCTGTGCTGTTATTCATTGTGTTTGTTTTCCTTTTGTTTTTCCTGACAATTGATATGCAGATATGCTCCACAAATTCTGACAGCTTAATTTTGTTCCTAGAAGGACATTTTTGTACCAGTAGAGTAACAGTTATGGTCTTGCTTTTTACCTCTTTCTTTCTCAGTCATACACTTTTCTTTTAGTACTGTTTGTACATTAAGTTCTTTGAACTTTGTCATCATGTTTATCTCAAAATTGTTTTTGTCTATTTTCATGGGCTTATACTAAGAAGTTCTCGTAGGAACTTCTAAAAACTTATTTTCTGTTGGCCCACTGAAAATTTCACAACCTACTTTGCATCAAATTCTGCTACAGAATTTTGTTTTTCCTTATTAACATAATTTTCATTTATCTTTTGTTAGGTATGTGCTGTCACAGGCTGTTTTGTTTAAGAACATAACTCTCATCCCCAACTATGACAACAATTTTGCTATCAGCATATCAGTATAAAATTCTGTGAAGGTCAGAGCAAATAGGACAGTCTGGGAAGTTGTGGAGCAGCTCCACTGTAAAGGTCAAACCTATAGACACTGTACTGGCTGAACGACACACAGCCCTGCAAGGACTCAGAATAACCCACGTCAGAGAGTAACAAACTAAACCCAGAAGTAATTTTTGGACAGAAAGGTCCAAGGTAATGAACCTGAGGCTGTTTTTACCAGCATTACCAATTTTACTTGTGTATCATAAAGGCTGCCAGGAGCTCCAAGGCTTTCTAGCATCTCTTGTCTTTCGAAACAAGCCCTAAACCTTTCTGTGTAGCTGTGGCAAACACAGACCTAGCCATTATGGTAAGCAGGTACGACTTGTCAGAAAGACTTTCCTTAGTGCCATGTCTGGGTAATCCTCTCCTTTACAACTAAGGCCCTCTCTTGACTCTGAGGTTTCATCAGAGGTCATGATATAGAGCTGGTTCTGTGATGAGTAATTCCCTGTGCACTGTTGCTCCTGTGTAACAAGCTACACCACCAGGCAGGTTTTACCACTGATTTTTAGCTGAGATTTTCTCTGAAGCTCCTCATGCTGTTGACCAGGTACTGTTGCTTTGATGGCAGGCAGGTGATGTGAGTGGGCCAGAGTTTTAGTGCATTCATGGCATAAACAGAATAAGCTGAAGAAACATTTCTAGACTGACATGTGTTGTTCCCTAAAGTTTTACCTGTTTTCTCTCTTCTTCATGAGACACTGTGTCCATGAGACATTTCCTTTTCGTGTCACATATGCTATTGTGGTATCTCAGCACTTCAGCATCTGAGTTGTGTTTATCCTTACAACATACCATGACTAAAGCAGTGTTTTTATCCTTACATTTTTTAAAGAGTGAAAAATTGCCAGGAAGTTAGCAAGTGGCTTGATGAAGATCACAGAGCTTTGTGGGCTGGGAAATTCTAAATCCAAAACTCATGGTAAATTATACCATTCTTCCTCCATGTCCACTTTCTAGTCACAAGGGACACCTTACCAACAGGCTGATAACACATGAATATTTTTGCCACGTGGGTCTATTGTGAGCTGGCAGAGCTCTTGGGCAGTGCTTCCAGCTGGAAGTGTGTGAGGACTTTTGTCTTTGGAAACCTAGCTCTCAAAGAGAGCTGTTTGGTGGAAGGGAACAGGGTTTCTACTCCTGAGGAAATGTAGCAAGAAGAGCTTTGGCATATTTTCACCAGATTATTTGTAAATATAGGAATAGGATGTAGGTATTTTCTGTGCATTCCATCCTAATTTCTAGGTGGACTTTAATTATCTTCTGGTGGACCTGAAGCAGCAAAGAAAGACACACTTGTTCTCTCCTCTCATGCTGGCAAGCAGAGGAAGTGGTCATTCAAAAGGTCACAGACATTTAATTTCCAAGGATGGCTTCAGATTAACATATCTCTAATCAAGATTTTTGAGATTCTCTTTGGATGAAATGAGGGGTATTTCTGTATGCCTGGCACTGAAGATGTAGCATATGTAGGTGATTGACTTCACACTTCATCCAAGTCTTCTAATCTATCTGTCTTTTCTGAAAAAAACCCCCAACAAAACAAACAAACAAAAATGAACAAAAAACCCAAACCGAACCAAACAAAAAACCCCGGGAAGTTCATAGATGAGTTGTACTGAGTGGTCTGGAAGAATGGTTGGTCATGGGGAAGCATTACAGAGTTAGGGTGCCTGCAGCACTTAGATCTGTCCTAAACCTCATATTATTCAGCACTGTTATCAGAATCCTTTTTACAAAGATGAGTTTCCTTTTAAAATTCTGTGCCACCCCAATAGTTACTTAGGGCCGCCATAGTGATTAGTAATTTTTGCTGGGTCAGCACAGTCAGAAGGATTTTCACCTAAACCAAGTAAGATTTAGTGTATGAAAAGTAAGTCATAGCCCAAAGACAGCTAATTGCTGTCTTTTCTCTACTAAATGGGACATCTGACTTGATCTGAGAAAACTTAAGGTAGTGATTCCCATCCAATGGGCTTCATGCTCTCAAAAGAATGTTATGGAAAAGCTGCTCCCACTAAGGTCACCTCACTTCAATGTGTGCAGAATATAGGATGAAAGAATTTTCCCTCCTGTTCTCAGTCAGAGAGGTGATTTACTTGTGGTGTAAAACTCTTCTATGGGGAGACAGTAATAGCTATTAAAAGAGAATTTAATGTAATGGAGAAAGGCATAACTGGCTGGAGCTGTAGTGCAGGGAGGGTAATATTTCCGGGGTAAACCATGGGGGCAGAAGACAGAGTTTCTATTTCCTGATGTTTTCATAACAAGACTGCATGTCCAGACAGACTAAAACATCTCAGTCTGGTCAAAACCAGCTGTTGTCAGGTCAGATGCAAGTGCAGGCTCTCTCTACCCTGGGCATCTTAGGCACTCATTAGGTAATGGATATAACCCTGCCTGGCATCCTCTATAGAAAAATAGTCCAAGTTAAGCTGGTGCAGTGTTTTTATAAACTGAATTGATAAGCTGAACTGTCCCTGATGCTTCTCAAAGACATCCTCTGAAGGATCACAGCTCCATTTGCACCTCAATAACTGCTCAAACATCCCCCTCCTCCTGATGTGTAGCCACAGAGCCGGGTGCTCTGCAGAGACTTGCTTCCCAGTCTGTGTTCAGCAAGGGAACCATTGTGCTGGTCTGCTGGGGCTGTTGTACTACTTCCAGTTTTGAAGGGAGCCTTCTTTATGGGTTTTATTTAGAAATAAATTTGTATCTTTACCAATTACACTTATGTTTGTGAGTTAATAAAGCCTATTTTAAAACTGACATGTATGAAATTACCTTTTTTTGCTTGTTATTATTTCTAAGAAACATATCCATAAGTAACACCAAATAGGAGATTTCTTTAACATCTGCCCTTATACGTGGATGGGGAGAAAACAATAAAATTTAGACATAAACATCCCTATATACACAATGCAAACAAAATTTACACTGGAGGCAAAAGAACAGTTACAAAAGGAATTGTTTTAAATGTTCTACTTCCTAGCAATTAAAGGAGATTTCTAAGCATGCAGAAGGGGCAATCCATCAGCTAGGGATCAGTGAGAAATTTCTTCTAGAAACTTCTTGCTAAAGGGAATAACCAGCTATGTGAATGGAATCTCTGGTGAGGGAAGATGGCTGTGTGCAGTTGTGAGGTGGCTTGGTGTGCAGGTCTGACAGGCTCACTGCCCTCTGTGAGGAGGAGAGTTGCCAGCATGTGGCAACATTGGCTGTTGACAGAAGCTAGAGACAAGAAAGTCACATAATTCAACACAACTTTAGCCTTGTATTTACATAAGTAATTTACTTTTTACACTTATGCCCTACGCTGTTGCTCATCTGGGGCCATATGCAAGGCTGACGATGTTACAGTCCTCAGGGGGACCATCAGATATCTGAATTTTTGTGTTTTGATTGCAGACCAGAGATGCTGGCAGGTAAGAGCAGAGCTGTCCAGTTAGGTGGGCAGGAGGTGCTGTGGGCTCTCAGGGTGCAGGGCTCACAGTTGTGATGGCTACAGGGAGCACTGATGGGGCTGGGAAAAGCACCCTGCCCTGCTGCTTTGTCAGCAGACTGGGAGGATCACCAGCTGAGTGGCAGGAGTAGGTTCCTGTACTCCTGAAGCATCTTTCTCCTGGAGGTAATATTTTCACTGGTGAGAAGTTTCATTTAGCTGTCCCTTCCCCTGAAGTTTTAATGACATCTAGTGCAGGCAGTTGTTCTGGATCACAAGATGGTGTTGTAATCTGTGTTCGTGTGACAACTTCACTCTTTCACTCACCTTTCTCTGCCTACCTTGTCCTGCCCTCTGTCTGAGGTGAATTTGGCTTTGCCAGTGCCTTATTGCTGTCTGCCTAATGTTCCTCTCACTCCTCCCAACAGGTATTGCAAATGGACATTGAAGAGGTCTCCAGGCATCTGAAATTGCTGTAGACAATTTATTTGTTCCTGTACACCCTCTGGAGAGTTAGTTTTTTCTTTCCTAGAGAGGTTGTCCAATGAAAGATACACACAGACAGGGCAGTTATTGACACATCCTTTCTGATGCAATGGATAGCCTGGAGCATTCCTGCTTCCTTCTCTGAAATGAAGCAGTCCAGGCATGACAAGAGGTACAGTGTTCCTCTGTAGTGCAGGACCACCCATGGGGCTCATGCAAGGCCTTCTGCCTAGGCCCCTGGCCAGAGCATGACAGCAGATTTGACACCTCTGCAGACCACCCAAGAAGTGCCTGCTCCTGCCCAGGGCACTGAGAGGCTGGCACGGTGTGTCCCATCAGCTTTGCAGCAGTGTCCCATGGATATGGCACCACATCTCTTTGTGGGGCAGCAGAGAAGGACCCTGAGGGCTCTCTGCCTTTTGAATAAGGCTTATCAATAATTTCATGATGGGTATTCCCATCTGCATAAAGCAAGGAGTGATATCTATTCTCTTTTGCTAGTGCCTTTAACTTTTAAATAGAGCAGAAGAGAAATTGGTTGTATGTGGATTCTTTGCTCTTCCATATTCCAAAGCACTTCTACAGATCAGTTAAGTTAGGATATAGTGCTGGTAATGCAGTGACTCTGAGCAAACAGGGCAGTCTGAACTGCACCATATATCATGGCACCCACTTCCACTGGATGTGATGTGCATGCTGCTTGATATTTTAAATTGCTGTTCCATACCAGCCCTTGATTTTGACTGACTAAATCCAAGCTATTAAACCTATGCCTCAGTATGTCTTTAAAGCACCTTTTAAAAAGGATGTTTTAGCATTTGTAAATGTTGCCAGATTAAGGTAGGTTTGTGAAATACACGGTTTTATCCCCCAGTTGCAATGGCAAAGCATTTTAATATTCAAGGAGATTGTAAGAAGCATCAAATCAGCAGCTAAACTCTGCTGAGCTTTGTCTATCTGTAGGGAAACCTGTCCTGATTTGGTGTCCTTTTATTGTAAAAAGTTCTATTTCCAGTGATAAAGAAAAGGGCTTTTTCCTTGCAGGAGATAACTTTTGAAAATAAACATCAGCTCTCTTTCCTTGCAAATATCTCTTTACCGGTGAAATACTGGGCCCTCTGTGTGTGAGTGTCATGCAGGTGCTGCTGGTTCCTCTGCACTGGTGGCCAGTGGAGGTGTTGACACCAACAGCAGGGAGCACAGGACAGCTGCCCAGTTACGGGAGCTGCCTCAACCAGCCAGCCTCAGGAGAAACAAATACCATTTTTACTGGCTTTTTAACCCGATCAGTGCTGCAGAGCAGCAGGTGGTGCTTTCTCAGTAAATCTGAGCCAAGGCTGTGGCCGCTGTAGGAAGCTTTGAGATATTGTTATTCATACTGAAATACTGGCAAAAGAGTTTATTAATAGCCATATACTCCCAAACACACTGCACTAGACCAGATTTTAACTCTTGTGATCATTCATTTTTTGTTTTCCCATTCGTGCTTCTAAAGTGAAATAGTAAATAATTATTTCTGTACCCCAGAATCTTCCCATTAATCTTCATTAATGATTATTTGTGTCACTTTCAAGCAGGTTCTGGAAAAAATTGTGCTTGTATAATTGACCAAATCCCTCTCTCATTTCCTCTTAGGCTATATTATTGATGTCAAGTGAGAACGGAATACTCCTGAAGTGCAAGACCTGAATTTGGCTCAAAGACTATGCTATGCAAAAAGCTTTCCTGTCCTATTATAGGTTGTATCCAATATTTTTAGTAGAAGAAATAATGAACTACACAGAATCTTTCATCTGAAAAATTACCAGGAGAACACATAACAGATACAGTTAAAAGAAAAATTAATTAGGGTTAGAAAGAAAAAAAGAAAACGGAAATCTTTAGGACTGATATAAAATGGCAAGCATACTGTATTCCAGTGCAAATCACTAATGGTTAAATTCTTTGTTCAAACCCACATTAATCAGAATAGCCTCACAGACTCTATTAGAGTCATTCCAAAATTACACTGGTGTAGTCAGCTCATTTTGGCCTTACATACTTGGCATTTGTCATTGTAGATCTAATCCAAACTCTGTGGAACCTCTTGGGAATCTTTACATTCAGATAATGGGATTTGGATTGGATGGTATAAGTTTAACAGGAATCATAATTAGCTCAATTTGGTGTTTTTATGGCTCATAATATGCAAGAGAGGCACATGAGCCAGCTGGAGCAGTGATCTTATTGTTTTGGAATGGAAGTGAAACCATGAAGCATTTCTCTAAGTTCACCTAATTTTAATCAGATGGTACCTAAGTAATTATCAAATCAGAACAATCTTGAGCCCTGACCTCATATCATTGGGTTCTGTCTTCTGGTGCCAGGTCTCCAGTGAAGTGATTCTCCTCTTATACCTCTCATGAGTCTTGGCCATTCATAACACTCATAATGTTGATGTCATTAATGGCATTAGTATTCAATATGCTACAGTGATAGCATTATCTTGTCTACTCTGTTTGCTTAGTTCGTTATGTTCTGTGTATCTAGTGGACAAGAATACACAGAGATCACAAAGCCTGTTTCTGATCTCATTTACACTGGAGATTCAACAGAAATTGATGAGCTTCAATGAAATTATCCTTAGTATATAGTAGTGCAGCACAAGTACGAACCTGAGGTCTACTGTTAATCTGCTAGAATGGCATTGCTCATGCTGAGGGTAAGAGGGAGTTGTAGTTGACATCTATATATGTATATTTAAATAATGGTTCTTTAAAATGGCTGTTCGTGTTCAAAACGAAAAAAAACATTCTCTGTTCATAGGGGATTTTTTGGAGCTATTAGTCTGGTGTTAACAGCAGCAGAATTTAGCCCAGTGTATTGCATGCTTGGAATTAAAATGACACACAACCAGTACATGCATCCCTTGTCCAAAACCCTCAGGTAGCAGAAATTGTCCTCTGTACTGATGAAAGGAGAACAACTTACTGCCAATTTGTATGAAGAGAAGAAGCCTTTCTTCTAGTCTTTGTCCAAGAAACAGGCAGATAAATGGAAAGGATGCTTTTGTATCAGTATCACATAAAGGGTAATGAAATTAGAAATAGATGAATGATTTATTGTTCTTCCAGCAGCACTCTTAAGTATGTGGGGCAATTTGCTTTCAGTATATACAGTAGCTGCTTATATAGCATGACTAAAGAAAGACCCTGTGAATATGAAAGGTCCCAGATGAATGAGGCCTGAAATGAAAAACCTCAGCAGGCAGGATTGCGTGGCTTTCACATACCTTGCCAGTAATTTGCCACATTTGCATTTGATCTTTGGCTTTCAGAGGCATTGATTTAATAGGCTGTAAAGGCCGCTTTCCTCACCTGCCATTTGCACCAATAGAAATTACGTTATAACCATCCCTTTCTCTATGTGTCAAGCAGGAAAGCCATCACCTGGGAGAAGGGGAGAAGTGGTGGTGTAAGTCTCGTGCAAGGTTTCACATCACTTGCTACACTGAAGAAACCGTGAGGTCTGTCTCTTGGATGCAATACAACCCTTCCACCATGGGGAGGTGTCCTAAGTAGCCAGGAGCAAGAGAGTGCTAGCAGAGAAGATCTTGACCAGGAGACCATAGGGAGGCAGCAGCCCCTTTTTTGTGTTTGCCTGGTGTCATCCCCAGTGCAGCTGCTATGCCTCTACGAGAACTAGTACCCTCTTCTAAGTGAATGACCCAACTACTGGGGTCTCTTGGTTAGGGTGGGTGGCAACCAGTTTCCTAAGACCTTGGTGCTTGTGACTTAGAACAGGAAAGCAAATGAAATCTTGAAATGCTACATGGGGCTGGAAACCTGGTTTCTAAAATTGATTTGAACCTGCTTGGGTGTTTATCTCTATACCAACATGTGTGATGGAGGAACAGGCTTGGGTGCAAAAAGCAGATGTGCTCTTTGTGAGGCCCCAGTTAATAAGGAGGCATGCAGTGCACTTTCTTTTCAGAATTAATATCCCTTGAGCAGGCTCTGGGACTGTATCTGTTTCCTAGATCTCTCCAGTTAATAGAATGGCCGAATACAATTGTCTGGCAATGGAACTGCACTTCAGCAATACAAACAAAAAGACACTAATTTACATTGTGCCAATATCATTAATGTAAATTGGTTATTAGCTATTTATGCTAAAAGACTGTAATAAAAATCATAAAGGTAGTTTTATTAACTACATTTTGCACCATGAAATCCATGCTAGAAGGCATGCTGTGCAATCACTTGCAATCAGGCAATATGGCATTTGCTCCTCCTAACTAACATATTTATAAACAAATTACTCCCCCTTTTCTTTACTTTCATTTTATAACACATCACTGCTATGAAGTTAATAGCACAGTGCTTTTGCTATGCTTATTCAATTGCAATGTTGCATTGTTCTTTATCATATCATTCTCATGCATATGTAGGAAGGAGTAATTAAAGAAAAAATTGTATTTACAAACAATTATAATGCAGAAATAGCAAGGATGGAAATATGTTTCAATCATTGCTTTTAAATAGAGATGTGGGGAAGACTGTCTGTAACAGAAAAATGGATCAGCACCTGCTTTGCCCTTTTGGTTTTAGTCTCTTCATGCATCTGTGGGAATATTTTCTAGGTTGCATGGGTCAGATTTTCCCTTATGTGGTGCTGTTATACCCTTGCTGGTGGAATGAAGAGCCTGTGACTTTCTTGATTTATAGCAAAGCCATTCCAATGTCATGCTGTGTCACTTGAGTCTTTCTGCAGCACTTGGGTACTGGGTCCCCAAGTCCAGCATGCAGGCAGTAATGGCAAGAGAAAGTGAAAAGTCTGCTGGATTCAGGAGAAAGTATGTTGGAAATAGCATGCTCTTGGTAGAGAAGTCCAGAGGTAGAGTGTATGCACACAAATGGGATACCATGCCTGCCTCCCTCTGTCATGTTGCATAAGCATCTCTATGAAGTGACAGAGAAGATAAAAACACTGCATGAGGCTCCTGGTCCCAGACATGTCAGTTCATGATGTCACTGAGGCTAGACTTAGACAAAGGTTTCTTCTGGCCACAGAGCCACAGACAGCAGCACTGACCTGCTCTGGCTCCCTTGACCAGCAAGGGGTCACAAAACCAGTTCCCCAAAACCCAGCTCAGGAGGATGATCCAGCTTGACTCAGGTTGGTCCCATAAACCAGTTGTACCCATCCCAACCAGGCAGCCTGGTGCAGCTGATGGGTTTGTGTGAAAACCTTCCCTGTGGCAGGACAATGTGCCTGTGTGTGATTCCTGCTTCCTGCCCTGCCCGTCACTGCATCAGGAATTTGGGGCTGAGGTTCTGCTCTGTTCCTCTCCCAGGGGGAGTTGCATTTGAAAATTTGGTGTCAGTTCCTTGGCATGAGAGAAGCTCCAGGATGTTTTGGAGCTAAGGAGCTGTTTTGAGCAAACAAAAGGAGCTGCAGTGTGGTTTGAAGTTATCAGATGAGCCTGTCTCAGCCACGTGCCCCTTTCAGGGCTAGTGCTTCAGGCATCCAGACCACACCTTCTGATTTGGCTTCACCACCATGCATATGCACTTTCAGCCAGGTATTTTGGTTACTCACTTACTCCTTTGACTCCTTTGGGGAAGGTAGGATGAAAGAGGTGAAGGATCATGCTTTTCTAGAAATTAAGGGTTTTTAATTCAGGTAAAACCTCAATATCCCAAATAGCAACGGTAAATTTGGAGATTGGCTTCTTATTTCTGTAAAGAATGTATTCTGATGGATGAAAATATCTTCTGTTTAATGAATTCACATATCCAGTGGAATTTCAATCTTTCACATTGGAATTAGAAGTTCACATTAAATTATATTCTAAAATTATAGTGTCATCTAACCCAGCTATGTCTGATCTCTAATTGGTTGATTTTTTTTAAGGGAAACTAACTAGTTTGGAAAACCAGGGGTAGGTAAATCTATTTTTTGTGCAAAGAGGTTTATAAAGTCATGATAACTAATAGATAGCAACGAGCTCTGTGTGCTCTGTGTGTAGGAATATTTTTGCCCCATGTACGTTGGCATTCTCCATGTGAGAATTATAGGACAATCTGAGCATATATGTTTCATGACACAAAATAGTCTGGTGCTCCTTTTATTCTGGTAAGGAAGATCAGTAGATTGTTTTTGTAGTGAATTCATATCAGAGGCTCTTCAGCTGTCTGCATTTAGTGACCCTGCCATAGGTTGTTCTTAGAGGGTTCATGTTAATAGCAGGGAAGGGAGTGCCATGCTCCTCTCTGACCACTTGCTTGGCAGTCAGGACTGGTGGCTCTGGTTGCAGGGTAGAGCATGAAAAACAAGTTCATAATTGACCTACTGTCCTTGTTTTTCATTCTCAGAACTACAGACATAGAAATGATAACATCTGTTTTTTCAAAAACTTCTTTTAACTAATAGAATGTTTTTACATCTTATGTTAAAAACAACAGACATGGTAGGTCAACGAATGAGTGATTTGCTGTCTCTTTTTAACGAGTGTTCTTGAAAGAAGGAGAGATCAGATACTGCTAGGGAGGATCATGCGGCATTCAGAAAACTTTGTGAATCAACCGCAATAGGCTGAGACTGCCATTTTTTGTATGACTTTTCAAGTTCACATAAAGGTTATATGGCTACCAAGATGAAAACGCTCATCTGGGTTTTTTTCTAACACAGCCTTTTCCCATTACTAAAATTGAGGATTGTGATGAATCATGTCTTCAGATGAACATCAAATACAAGTCCATAGTCTTCAGTGAGCATTAAATATAGATGTGAATATAAATAGAGAAGAGGAGGTTATTATGTAGGAAGAAGGTGGATAATAGCTAGACACAAGTCAGATATTTAACATGTGCTTTCTATTCTCTTGGTACATTTTTTTATTTGGGGAGAAGAGGGCAATGGGCTAGCATGACCCTGTTGTAGACTATAGGCTTTCAGCAGAAAATTAGGATGAATAGTTACTGTTATCTGTGAAGCAATTGCGATTCTGCTCTATCTCTGTAAATATCAGAATGGATATTTCATCCTGCTTTGTACTTACATGTCTTCATCCAGCAGTATTTTGTGTCATGACACAGAGGAATCCCAGGGTTTAATTTTCCTCATTCATCAAGGAGCCTGGTTGCAGAGAGCCTGCAATTGAACCTGGTCTTACCACTCTCATCTCTGCTCAAGACCTCCGGGCTGTGCTCCTCCCTCCAATCCCAGTGTGAGCACCTACAAGCAGTGCTCTGCTTTTCCTCATTTGATACACAGTGTGAGCAGGTCATGTCTCTGATGCAGATTTGTTTAATCATGTCTGTTTAGCATGTTGCCACTTCACTGCAGCTTTTGACTTGGAGGGGGACTCCTGGCTGCCTTTTATTTGAAGACTCTGTCTCCAAAGACCTCAGTGCTCAGCTCATTGAACTTCAAAACTAGGACCACAACCAAATTCAGTGATTTTTCTCTTTCTGTTATATCAAGAAAAAATCTGGATATAAATGCTGAGAGCACTGCTTTGGCTGCACCCCAACTATCTGGCTTATTGCAGACTACAGACTGAAAATGGGATGGTCTGTTCATCCTCTGTATCAGGTTTAGGGTAGAACCTGAGAAATGTGTTACAGAAGGGAAATGAAGAGTTGCATTGCGCAGGCAACCATTTCAACCAGGCTAAGGTCAAACTTCTCACCAGCTAGCTTCCTCTTGGTCAGATGGAAGGTAAGGAAGCAAGGAGGCTTGTCACTCAATCACTCTTGGAAACTGATAGATCTTAGTGTATTTAAATGTATATCAATTCACTGTCATTTGTTTCATGTAACATTTAAATTGTCCTTCTCTTCTTCTATAGAGAAAATACCAAACAACCTTGTTCATGAAACCACTCATGCCACTCACCATGTCTTTTCTCCATATTTTACCCAAAACTGCACCAAAATAGCAACACATTTGTACCTTTTGGGGATGGAGTTGGGACACTTTCCCTGGCGACCTTATGGAGTTCCTAGAACACAAAGTTTTAAACACCTGGTTCATCTAGTTAGTAAAAGTTAGAAACTTAACATCGAGATATAATGGAAAAGCCTTGGATGATTAAAAGTACTTTGTAACTCTAAGTTGACAGGAAACATTTTCTAAAACCATTTAACACTTTGTAGAGACTCAAAAGTCATAATTCAAATGCAGACCCTTTAATTAAGTCTTCCAAAGATAAAAACGGTCCTCTAGAAACTCTATGAAGATCTTTCTAGCAGAAAAAAGTCATGCTGAGTTTTCATATACATGACTTCAGTGGACAACTTCGCTGATCAGAAGAGCCCTTAATGATTTGGCGTAATTTTTACTCATCAACACAACTGCATCATCTGTCCTGAAGTGATAATTTTCTGTGATAGCTGTATAATACCACAACAGCAGTTCTCTTCAAATATCAGGATATTGAATTAATCATGAATGGGTTTTCATTAGCACTGGGAAATACTGCCTCAGTTTAAAGGACTTAAAAAAAATTTGGTCAAGGATCGTTTCAACTTTTCAAGGAAACTGAAATTCATGTGATAAACTCAGCAAGGCTGCTGTGCCATATGCTGGTCCTGAGCCCTCTGGGAATTCCTATTAGCAAGGTTTCTGTTCTTTCCCTGGAAGTCTTCTTATTTTAAGCTTCTCATTTTCTCCTGCTTATGGTAGGGCACAGCATTTCCTTCAGACTCCTTACTTGTCTTTAGTTACTTATAAAATCAAAAAGATTGCTGTGTACTTTCCAAAGACTTTCTACTTGATCTACTTTGATAATGACTCTTTATCAAAAGATGAAAATCTCTCACCAAAAAGAGATGCTAGGTTTTGAGGTGTCTCTGCTAAATTGTTGAGGAGTACAGAGTCCAGGCAAAACTTTTGCCAGTTATCCTCAATACCTGCCAAAAGTTTTGAAGTTACTCGCCCTGGGAGTGCAAGCTAGCTGAAGCTTTTGCAGACAAAGAAGAACAGGTAAGAGATACCTGGTAACGACTTTGAGAAAAAGATTATTTCAGCACATTGTCAGCAGGTACAAATACAGCACAATCCTTGCAAGCATACAGCTATTCAAGTTATGTGGAAGTCAAGCATGCACATTCCTCTGAAACAAAATTTTTGTTTTGATTTGACTTAGATGTGTGTAACTATCAACATAGTATAGTTCTAGTGTCTGTAGGGTTTCACTGCCTTTGAAATATGTAAAAACTTGGAAGTCTGTAAAGACCCTCAAGAGCACTCCATGTCCGTCTCCTTCCATTGTTACTAAATGGGTTACATTTTTACCTTCCCTCTGCCCAGGTTTCACAGGCAGCCTTGCAGGTGATCTGTTCCAGGGCTTCACTCTGCTCACTCCTGGGGAGCCTCTCACGATGTCCAGCCTTTATCTAGCTACCCTGCTGCAGTAGACCCACTCAGTCTGGTCTGTTCCACTGTGGGCACTGGGACAGCTGGTTTATTTCCTCTTTGCTGGAACCTTTTATGTGTTTCAAGTTGAATTCCCTGCAGATGCATTCTTGATCAGTGCTTTGGAGATAACATTCTCTAGGAGTGTGGGTCCTCAAGGCTTTCGGAAAGACGCTGGAAAGCAACAGCTGTCTAAACTCTTCCAGCTGCTGCTAATAAACTTCCCACTCTTGGCCCTGAGCCCTCTGATGGCACATGCTGTGAAATGTCAGGAAAGGAAAGCCCCTTTGGCACAGAGCCTGTCTTTTCCTTGCATGGATGAGAAGGACTGTGAACCTGTCTGGGCTGCTGTAATCATGCTCAGTGTGGCTCTTTGTACTGCTACCCAACCAGCAGTCTGTGCAAGCCTGCAATTGTCCTCTTATTCATTATCTGAACACACGGTTGCTAATCCTGTCCAAAATGGCTATTTATGGTCTAGGTATCACTTTGTGTTCGACCTTACAGTTACTATTGAGGGTCAGCTATTGGTATTTTGAGTTCCAGTTTGACCAGGAATTAAAATACATCCTCTTTTCATTCTTGCCTTATCGTTTATTTCATATGGTAGGAGATGTTACAGTTTTTTCTGCCCACAGCCAGAAGAAATCAGCACTGTTAGAGGGTTTGCTGAAATCAGTCAGGGCACCTTGTGAGCACTTATGAGCACCAAGATGAAGTCTCAGCATCCTCAATAAACAAATGACCTTTTTTATATGCTAATTTTTATATGCTTTTTTGTTCCATAGGTGAAATTGCCTACACTAATAGTATGAGCCAATTTCTTCTACCATACTGATGAGACCAGGAGATGAACCCAGGAATAACTCCATGGTCAGTGGGATCACAGACCTGCTGACAGATGTAATAACAATATTTGTGTTATATGTGGGGAAGAGCCTGGCATAAAAAGTATGTCTGGATGTATCCCTTTGTCTTGGTTTGAATGACAGGTGTCTGCTAGGGAGGGGCAGGGCCTCCCTTGGAACAGAGAATTCAAATCCCCTCCCTTCAAATTATTCTAATTTAGAAAATGAAAGGGGCTTTCAGGCAGAGGTATGGGGATAGGAATAACAGTTCTTTACTAATATATATGACAAAGCAAACCAACAACAACAACTACAGCATTAATAATAAACAGAACCAGGAACCTCGAGGGCTTTCTTTCACAAAGCCCGGGGCAGTTTGATCTCTTAGGATTCCGAGAGCCCCAGGCTGGAGCGGTGGACAATCCTGGGCTGGTGGATGGGATCAGAAGCTCTGCAGTGGTGGCTGGAGCAGCAGGGATGTCCCAGCAGGGCAGGGCAGTGCAGGGACACAGAGCAACAGAAATCCTCAAAGCAGCACCGAAGGAAAGGTGGCAGGACAGGGCCGGCCCGGCAGGGCAGGAGGAGGCGAGCTCAGAATTCCTGGGCACACGAGCAGTTGGTGGTCGATTTTCCAGGACTGGATGTGGTGGTGACAGTGACTCCTCCCGCAGCAAGCAGCAGCCTGGCCATCCTCTCTCCGATGCTGAGAGTAAGAGCGAGAAACTGCCCCCCAGCTCTGTCCTTTACCTACCCTAAAACTCGAATTATCTCCCCCTCTGAGAGAAACTCCCTGAGACCTAAAAAAGTGTAGCCAAGTGCTACAACTCCTCTCCTTTGGCCCCTTTGTTCTGCTTAAGTACCTACAACTAGCCAGTAGTTAGTTTCCTAGCAACATACAGGAAAAAATTCTTTAAGTAAAAAAGAAACAAATCTAACCCCCAACACCCTACTACCCTATTCTTAAAGCCACTAAGAATGAAGAGTGACTCCACGCTCCTGCCTTAGTTTTTCAGCTTGGCTATCTGTTGTCTTCAAGAAAAGGGATCTAAAGCTCTTACAGGCTCTAATAAATATCCTGAGGTTTGAAAGTGAGATCCAAGCACCATGAGAGATAACAAATTGCTGTGATTTCAGCTGGGTGAGGACTTTCCCTGGAAGGATTTTCTAAGGCTTACCTGCGCCTGCTTTGGAATAACAGAGCTTGATGTTTGGAGTGCCCCCATCATCCCCAATAGCACAGCTGGGGACTCAGTTTGCCATCCCTAACACATTCCTTGCTCTTTCTCATGTTTTCTCACTTGGCTTTATTTATTGATATTTTTCTTTCATCATGTATATTTTCTTTTTTTTTTTTTTTTTTTTTCTTAAAACTCACCCAAATGTCAATAAGAGTGGTTTTGTGCAGGAGCAAAAAAGGGGGAAAGTATATGCACCTAGGTCCTTTTATTTTATCTTTTCTGAGGTTAGTGAACCAATTGATGTGTAACTAGTAACATGGTTGCTTTCTGCACCCTTAAATTAGGCCTAATAATTATTAAGCAGGTTCCCATTAAAATATGAAGTGTATTTTACAGCAAAGTCTCTTAAAAGCAAAAGACAAGAATGATCTATAAATTTATCTCTTCCCTCTCCTTTCTGTCCCCACTTTTGTGCCATTACAGTGTTAAGAACAAGATTTAAAACCAGGCCAAGTGAGGAACTATGGAATTATAATGTAAATGACATTTGAAAAAAGTGGGATTTTATGTACAGCCTCATTTATTTCAGCATGTAATGCTAAATAGAACAACTTAGCCCACAGAGTCTTCTTTGAAAGCAGCTTAGTTTCCAGTTGCTGAGGAATCTGTAATAGAGACCAGTGTATAGTGGGAAATCCTTGGGATATGAACACATGATGCTCTCCTAGCCTGCAAGAGGGTTGTTCCAATGCCTTACTGAAAATACTTTTAAACATGTGCAACAACAGAAATAGGCATTGTGTGCCTGGGTTCTGTTCCTGCAATGCTGCTAGTGAAGGCGAATCACTTCTGATCTTCCTGTGTCAGGGGCACTAAATGAGGGCTCCCTACCCCACACCTTGTTCTGCTTTCAGGAGCAGGACTGTGAGGGTGCATGTTTCCTGTGTCAGTGCCCCTGGGTACAGCTTCTCCTGCATCTGTGAAGCTGTATGGCAAATATTAGAAAGTAAGTCTGTTTATCTCTTGTTTTTACTGGTCTGAGAAGCTCCATGTAGACCTGTAGTGCAGCATAGAGAAAAAATAGTAAAGAATTCACATGGTTTTTGGTGTGACTTTTCAGCTTCTGCTTCATATTAGTGAGAAATGTCTGTGGGATTGGGTCTTGGGGGAAGCAAACAACTTGTGCCTTGCTCTAAGAACTTAAGACAGGGCAAGAAAGAGGAGAAAATGTGATTCTATCCAGAGTCCAAACCTATTTGTCTGGTGTGAGTCAGTAAGAGCTCATGCTGATTCATTATCAGTGGAAGTCATGGAAAGAGAATGAGAACAGAAAAACAGGAATGGAAGTTAAAAAAAAAAAAAATTAAATTTTTCTCTTTTTTCCTGCATGCATTAATACACATTCACTGATATTGGAACTTCTGCACTCTGGAACAGACATAGATCAGTTCAGCCTCTTCCTTAGCATTTCTCATCCTACAGGATAACACGTGATACTCTGTGGGGAAAGGAAACTTGGGAGCAGGTGTGCTGGCTGGCTGGCCTTTTTAGTACAGAGTAAAACAGTGGGAAGACAAAGAACCAAGGACAGTGTGGAAGGAGAAGGCATGAGTCAGAGACAAGCCCAGGTGTAAAATATGACTACAACTAGGGCAAACCACTTGATGGAGTCTGAGTCTGAACTTAGGTTGCCAATGACCATGCACCTGCAGCCACTGCTGCTCTTGTTATTTTGGGATATTTTTCAACTGCAATAACTTTTTCTCTCTTTATGGACCCAAGGAAATACACAATTTTGCTTGTCTGATACCACTGCTGGGATATATTCTGGACATTTAAACAACCACCCCATGCAACAGGGATCAGAATGTTCTTCATCTTAACTGCTGCTGTGTTCTTGATCTCTTAATATTCATTCTTTATGAGTGTCAATGAAGAATGGGCCTGGTGCCCAGATAGTTATAATTTGAATCTACATGGCAATCCAGCACACAATACAATGCACTGAAGTGACATTGTCATCTTTCCAAGTGTACTTCATTTTTGCTAGAGACAAAATAGCAAAAACATCCCCAAATGATGTAATTTCTAAAAATTGCCCTAAAAGTTCAATTTTACTTGCAATATTTTTTTTCTGCATTGCTGCTCATATTGTCAGTCTTAAAGTTTGAGTTTTAAGAAGTAGAATGTTAAGTAACATTTTAATGGTTTCATCTCTTGTTCAACTAATCTGAAATGGAGCTTCCAGAGGGGACTCTTCTGTCTCACCTCAGACTCACTCACTACCCAATTCAACTTGAAAAGGTGGCATAGCTCTGTTAATTTGTCAGGTAACTGGGATAAGATTTGTGGTTGTAATCACATTTGAGGAGCCATGGTAATATTTCCTGCAAATGCTCAGGAACTTAAATTTAGCTGTTCTTTTCAGTGAAGCTACTTGTGTATTTGAAGTTCACCAGGAGATGATGAGTTTTCCAGCATTAGATCCTAATTAGCTTCTGGATTTGGTACAATTAAAATAATTCCAGAAACAGTGAGCAAAAAGCATCGATGCATCATGTTCTAAATGAGACTACACCTTTAAGTTTTCTCTGTCCAGCAGGATCCTGTGATACAAAACAGTCACATCTGTCTTTACTAGCATTCTCCACGACATCGTAATGAAAATTAAGAGCTGCATGTTTCCTATGCCAGCACTACCCTGGCATTTGTTAACTGGCTGAGCTAAAAACTAGCCTTAGATAGAAATAATTAAAATGTGAATCCAATGTGACTTGATGATCTCCATAGTTAATAGTCTCATTAGTGATATAACTGTTTTAAATGATGGCAGAATAACTCAATATGCATATTAATGTAACACATTGATAGATTATTAATTATCAAATGCTGAATTAAATTAGTCCCTTATATAATTCCAGGGAAATCACATCATGCCAGAAATAAAATTGATGCATATTATTCTTGGCATGATTGTTATGAATAAATTAATGCTGGTTTACTATTTAAATATCTGATGAAAGCCCAGACAGACTTCCCATACAATCAGAAAACCATGACATGAGTATCAGTTTCTTTTTAGACTTGTAGAGCTGGATGGCCTCAAGAGGTTGTGCAACACATTTCTTGCTGAACACAGAAGCAATTTTGCCCAGGTTATTCCTGGCAGATGTTTGTCTAATCTACTCTGAGGAAATCTTGAACGATAGAGATTCCACAACCTTTCACAGCAATCTATTCCCCTGCTTGACATCTATAATGTACATAAATCAGAGGACATTCAGAAATGCTGAAAGGCAGCCAGATGCTTGCCTCGTCTAACAATCAAAATATATTACTTCCATAATTGTGATGATTTGGGTTTTTGTGACCTTGCTGTTATTTATTACATGTTTGCAGGTCTATTTACTGATCAGATACATGGAGATAAAATTAAAATCAGATTGTCTAGAATTACATTCTGGATAATAATGTTATGATATTAATATAAAAGTCCATCCAGAGGGTTGTTCTGTATTCTAACTTCTTGTTAGGCAGGTATGTGCTGGGTCTCATGTGAATGCCTCTTCCACAACAGTGCTGACATTGCTGCAGAACACTCACCCAGGAAAAAACCCAAAAAACACTTTATCGAGCTAAAAATGAAAATTCAGAGGTCTGAATTTATCGTAATTCCATAGGTGGAATAAGTTAATTTTCTCAGTATCCGTTAGGGAACCAGGAACTAGTATTGTTGTACTTTAATGCTATCAATGTTTTATACAGAATTGCCTTGACTGTCACAAATATCAAGAGAGTGAACAGCTGATTGTCAGACTCCTCAAGTAGCATTGATTTTACTGCTGCAGTATTCAGATGATGAGGTAATTGCATCTTATCAGCTTATTGAAAAAGCCTTGTAAAGGAGTCAATGGCCATGGACTTATCTAGCTTCCCCATTTCTCTTTGTTTCTGTTCTGGATTTTCTTTTTAATCTTTTTTTATTTTTACCTATTGCATCTGTTCTGGAAGAGTGGGAAAGATGTCATGACGTTGCTCTGTGTCCACAAGTATCAAAAGGCAACCACTATTTCTTCCTGTTCTTGGGAAAGATGTCAGCCTGGGGTAAGGTGCTGAGAAATGGGGATCATCCGTGGTGCTCACCATGTCAGGCAGAGGAAGACAGCAGGAGTTTTTTTGCACACACAGACAACTTGCACTCAGCACACATGTGAAGTGGTATACTGCCTGCATGAGGTATTTATGCCAATGTGCTTTGCAAGGAGATGGGAGTTCTGGTAGTCACTACTGGTGTGAAAACAGAGGTTTCTCAGTGCTGTGTGTCTGCACTGTCTTCTAGTGCTTGCACTGGCAGAAATGTTACTAAAGGACAAATTGCCCATGCTGATTCACAGTGCTCCCAGCCATCTGATGGCACCCACAACACTCCACTGCACACAACCTGTAAGACCCTTGCCCCAGTCTGAGCTGTGTCTTCATAAGAACCTCCTACATTTCTGGCAATCGCCTATCTATCACCAAATGCCAGAAGCTTTAATCCGATTACAACAATAAAACTGTTTTCTATCTCTGGTGCCTGACTCAGGTTTCAGAGCAAAGTAAAAAGGATGACATCATCCCTGCTTGCATCTGTGTTGGGTAGCTAATGAAATTACATGAAGGGTTTGAAGACCATTAAAGTCAATGTTGATCCTTATTATTATTAAGAGCACTTTCCAATTTACTGCACCACAGGGCAAGCTTGAAAGCATCATTTTTCAAAGATGTGTGCGTTGCACTGGATTGCAGGAAAGAGCCCTGCTGGTGGTAGAGGATGCCAGCAAACGAGAGAATCAATTGTAAAATTAATTGGCTGAAAGTCTGCATAGTTCCTTTTCTGCACAGATCCACACCTCCCATTATTTGGTGATAATAGGCACAACAGTGACCTTGGCAGAAGAAAGCTCCTGGTTTGCTCTTGTGTCTGAGGAGCTGGTGGTTTGCAGAGGTTTCCTCTTGCAGCCTGCTGTGGCTCTGGGCCTGCATGGGGCATGGCTGAGCTCTGTGCAGGTGCACAAATCCTGTCACTACTCCCAGCATAAGCCTGTGGGTCCTCTCTTTACCTGCTCCAGCCGGTCAGCTGGGATTTTCTTATTCCAAAAATTGATATTGAAATTTTTAGGGTCACACCAAAGATACTTAGATGCTTGATGTTCACTTGCATAAAATGCCTCTGATCCTAAGTACTTCCACATCTGTAGCTTCCTGGGCTTCTCTGTTTTGTGTGAAGGTGAATTTGAGCTGAATATGATAAATACTGATACTACCAAAAACCTGAGATACTTTGTGTCAAAGTCTTTGTTATCTTAAATGATTTAAAGCATATTGTAAAAAAAATGACCTAAGGCATTCCCTAGGATGTTTTGTTATGTGATTACTTATTGCATTTCATGACATTGTTTCTTCAGTCCACTAGGTAAAGGAGAGTTTTACTCCAAGTGGTGTAGATTTTTCATGAACTTTAGGAACAGGTAAAACAGTTCTCTGTATTTTACAACTTTGAAAAGTGGAAGGAAGAACTCTTTGCATTGGTTATGGTGTGAGCAGGATGAGCCTCTAGGGATCCCTGGATTTTGCTTAGGAGATGGTGTCCCTGGTCAGACTCAAGTTATACAAAAGGGTTTTACAGGCAATGACAAATATAGAAACCGCTTAAGTCAGGTGTGAGCTTTCAAAACCAGCCCAGGAGGGTGGCTTAAAAACTTGAGCAACCACACAAAGGTTTCTTTAGTTCAAGAGCTGTCAGGCAGGCAGAGGCAGGGAAGGATGCAGATATCTTCTCTGCAGGAGTATTTAGGGTGGGTCTGCCCAGCAGTGTGGCAGTGTTCCAGGGCCCAAACTGCCTGCAGTGTTGGGCA
The DNA here is from genome assembly GCF_021018805.1 of Prinia subflava. NCBI lineage: Eukaryota > Metazoa > Chordata > Aves > Passeriformes > Cisticolidae > Prinia > Prinia subflava. Next base: position 95,735,524 of record NC_086283.1, on the reverse strand, counting down.
GTACTGGCAGCAGGACTACAGTCATCTTTGCTCCTCCAGTAAGTTTACCACATAGTAAATGGTGTCCCCAGCAGAGAGGAACAACCAGTAGTCTAGATACACCTCCACCATACCTTGGACTTGTTGCTTCATTTCCTCAGCGTCTGTTGACTGGCACCACAAGGCACAGCAAAGCTGTATTATGTCTTCTCAACAGGATAATTTTATTCATATGAAGGCAGTTCCCAAGTTCAGCAAGAGGAAAACTGGGGGAGAAGTCTCAAAGATGCTGTCCTGCTAGCTTGGTCATCACACTAATGTTCTGAGCTTCTCCAAGAATGTGACAGTAGCTCTGTAGCTGTGCCAGGCATCTTCTGGACAGGAATCATCCCTGGCACATACACATTCATAAACTGCTAATACACAGCAACAGGTCTGAGGTAAGCATGTGGGACCACTGGAACTTGGAGAAAAACCTTTTATTTCACATGATCAACTGTTTACTGGTGGAGCTGAAATGTGCATCCATGACTTTCCTTCCTGCCTCCTGATGCATTCATGAGGAGAGGGGAGACTCATCGACAGGAATCCTCATGAAGAATTATTTTTGCTTTTTAGTTTTGCACTGCCTTTTTCCATCAGGCTCACAAAACCTTTGTAATGGTCTGTACTGTCTAAGGAGTGGCTGGGGAAATGGTGTCCTCTCTAGAGTGAATAATGGTGCCTAGTTTTCCAGAGAGGCCATTTACAATGGTGGAAATAGTATAATCAGAATAAGTGCGTCATTTGAATCTCTTCTAAGTGTTCCCCTATCAAATTTTTTATTTTATTTGAAAGATGTATAGCACCAGCCTTAGCACAACAGAGCAGCATCAATTAATATGGTCAGATAAGGAACTGCAGAAAGAGACTGCACAGGGAGAGATGGCCCTAAATAAAAAGAGTGGAACTACCAAGAGGTCTGCCTCTCATGGAAAAAGAAAGATAGTCTCCTTTCTGCAGACATTATAACCTCACAGTTGCTAAATACAAAAGGAGGAAGGGATAGAGACAAAAATTAAAAATAATATGTGCTGCCCCTCAAGATCTTTTTCGCTATCTGTAACATCCTTCCTAAGTGTGAATTTGTATGGAGAGGACACTTACTTATGATAGGTTTTCTTGCCAGGTACTTGCCATACTGGAGCCTGGAGTCTCTCTCCTGGGGACAAGTGGGTGTAACTCCTAAAACAGTCAGAGTCAAAAACTGGTGAGGTATACAGCATGGTCAAAAGAAGTGAGGTATACTTTCCTAGCACGAAGCTGTAGATTTTATTCCTTTATAATGCTGGAATTCCACTATGGAGATATTAAATACTGACTGCCTTAATATTTGAACCAATGTTCTGAAAATCAGAAATTTCAATGAAATGATGTGAAAATTGAAAATACAAGGTATTTTCCAACCCTTTGCTCCATCATTGAAGATTTCCATATATTTTGTTCCCTCATTTTCGTGCATATTATATTGCTCATCAGTGTGCTGCCAAGTGTTGCAAACCAGTGAGAGTTAGTGGTGTTCTGCCTGGAGGCAAAGATCAGACTACAAGCATTTGTAGTGCTTGAACCTTGTCTTTTTGAAATTGGGAAGTTCCCTTTGAAAACTGCAAACACTAATATTCTCATTTTAAGCAAATGTTTGCTGAAGTAGCGGTCTGTTTCCCCATGTTCTAGGACTTCAGTGGTGCCTGCAATTCTGAAGGAAAGGCAGTCACTCAACTAAGAAATTAAGAATATTTTTTCAGAAAAAGCCCCCATTCCTTCCCTTAAAAAAAAAAAAAAAAAAAGAATCCCTAATCTGCAAGGTCCTTAGGTTAGAGAGAACACATATCACTGCAATGTAATCATGAATATATCTCCAGAACTGTAGCAGTTGTCCGGACATTTGGGCAAATTTCTGACAAGCCTGACTACAGTCCCTAGAGGCAAGCACTCAAGAAGGTAATTACAAGAACAGTAGGTTCTAGTTTAAAGGCCAACTGAGTATAGCCTGACAGGTAAGTCTTTTTAGCCTTTGAGTGTAGGGGAACCCTTGGATACCACAATAGTGTTAGAGCAAACTCACAGCTATACTTGCCTGTGAAAAAGATCTTTCTGGGTAGATGCAGGAAGGTAGTTGGGTGAACAACCCATTTTGCTGATTTCTTGTCTCACCTTCCCTAATTAAGGAAGAATGGAAGAACTTAAACATTGTTTGGCAGCCTCCTCAAGTGAGTAGCTGCAACATCTTGCTTTGCCCTTGCCAAGACAGTGCATTTGTCAAGGGCAAAAATCCTGATCAAAGATCCAGCTGAGGTTGGGTGAAGCAGCTGAAAGATCTCAGCTTAGGACTGTCTTTCTTTGTCAGTTGTACTTGTGTTCACTGAAGATCAATGGATCAGATGTCCCAACACAGCCTTAGGGAGAGCATCTACTTTGACAGCAGCCTTCATTGTGCATATAATGAAATATTAAAACTGTTGATTAAAACTTAAGAGTTTACTCCAGAGTCAGACTTCTTGGACAGGGATACATGGATTACACAACTTGGTGCAGAGTTAGCCTGTGGTGTTGTCTACCCAGCTGCTGCTCTGTATAGCTGCCACTGTTGGCTATTGTATCCACGGAAACTTTTTATGAAATTGCTTTAAAATGGCATCTATAGCAGGAAACAGCCATCCAAAAGTCAGTTTGGAGTCACCAAGGGAGCTCATGATATTACCTGTAGCAAACCCAGTTAACCACCTGTATTATAGAGTCTAGAGACTCTGCACCCAGAAGTCCTTGAGATATTAAGGTGGGTTTTTATAGGAGCCAATGGGAAGGTATCTTCTTGTTTAAGGCTCAAACAGAAAGGTACAACCTGTAATTCAATCACTTTTGATAGTCAGCAACTGGATGCTAGCCAAGCCAAGAAACAAGCTGCTATTTTATCTTCTTCCCTCACTCTTTCCTCACATGTGAGTTCAACTACCCATTCACATACCTATCATTAATCATAAGTTCAATACCAGACCCCCTGCTAGGTGGCAAGATTTCTCTGATGCAGGTTTGTTTTAAAGAGCTTGTTCGATAAACCTCTATCAGGATCTGTGGTTTTTTGATTGCCAGCTGGCCCTTTTTCAAAATGCAAGAAATTTTCCTTCCCACATCATTGTTGCATCTTAGTTGAGTGGGAAAAGACAAAAAATAAAAAGGCCACACTAGTACAAGGTAGAAGGACATTTTATAGAAATGCGTGGATATAGTGGAAAACACACTTCCCTCCCCTGGACTGATGCAGTTTGCATTTCAAGATTTTGGAGTCAGGTTCCTCCTTCACACCCATCAGCATGTGGGCTGTAGAACCATGCTTCAATCACAGTCCAACAAAGTGCAAATTTTGTCATAAGTTAAATAAAAGAGCTTCAACTAATTTACAAACTAAACTGCGATATATTTCACTGGCTTACCATATTTTAACATTTGCTTTGGAATAATTTACTGCCTATATATTGGGTGTTCTATCTATACAAAACCATATTGCTGGCTGTTAACTTATAAAAAATAGGAGAGTGAGAAAACATTCTAATTTCTCACCAGTGTAAGAAAAGATAAGAAAAAAATAGCACATTGGATAATAGCTTTCTGAATAGAATTGGATAAGTTTGCAAGAAAGGAGTCCTAGGCACTGATCCTAGCCTCTCTTAGAGGCTGGAGTCAGTGTAACACATTATTCCCAATTTGGGGAATAATACACTTTTAAAGAAGCATGGATCTGGTATAATGCCATTGGTTTTAGTGATGTTGTGTGAGTGTTGCTGGTTCACAGTCCCTGGGCAGGCACCATCTACTGCCTGGCTCCACACTTCACAGTCACAGTACAGTGATAGCTGAGGAACTCGTGAAAAGCAACATATGGGCAGTACAGAAAGCTGTACTTAAACTGGGAAGTGAACAGTGACTTGTTCAGAAACTGGTTCAGCAAATCTCCTGGGAAACAATCCTTAATAACAAAAGGCTCCATGAAAGCTAGACATACTTTAGGGAGGAAATCTTAAAGGTGCAGGAGCATCCCTGTGTACTGAAAGATGAGTCAGTGGAGAAGAAGACTCACCTGGCTGAATATAGAACTTTTGAGTGAAGTCAGGGAAATAAAGATAACTCTTGACCTTTGGAAGTAGGGGTAGGCAACTCTGGAAGAGTACAAGGATGCTGTTAGGTCATGTAGACAGAAATTTAGAAAGGTGACACTCAGCTAAAACTCAATCTGGTCATTGCTTTGAAACATAATAAAAAGGTTTTTTATAAGTACTTCAGCAGCTAAAGGAAGTCCAAGGAAGATCTCCATCCTTTATTTGACATGGAACGAGCATTGTCACCAAGGAAGAGGAAAAGGCTGAGATACTCGATGCCTTCTTTGGCTCAGTCTTTACAGAAAAACCTGATATCCTTAAGGCAACCAGCCTCCTGATCTGGTAGACAGGGACAGGGAGCAGAAAAGGCCACTTGAAATGCAGTAGGAAGCAGTTAGTGACCTTGTATTTCACTCAGATGCTCACAAGCCTCTGGGACCAGAAGGGCTCCAAGGGTGCTGAGGAAACCGGAGGAAGAGGTCTCCAAGCTGCTCTCCATCATTTGTCATCAGTCCTAGTTAATCAGAAACATCCCAGGTGACGGGAGACTGGCCAATGTAATGCCCTTTTCTAAGGATCAGAGGAGGACCTGGTGAACTACAGGCTGTCAAGCTGACCTTGGTGCTGGGGAAGGTTATGAAAACCATCATCTTGAATGTCATCACACACAAGGCAGGAGAACCAGCGAATCATGCCCAACTAGCACAGGTGTATGAAAGGCAGGCCCTGTCTGACCAACCTCATCTCCTTTGATGACAAGCTAACCTGCATGGTGAAGGAAAGGCTGTAGGTATTGTCTACCTGGATGTTAGTACAGCTTTTGATACTGTCTCCCATGGTATTCGATGGCTTAGACAGGTGCACTGGTCACTGGGAAAAAACTGCCTGGGTGGCCAGGTCCACAGAGCTGTTGTGAGTGGAGTTATATCCAGCTGGTGATCAGTCACCAGTGCTGTTCCCCAGGCTCAACACTGAGGCCAAATTCTTTTAGTATCTTTATCAGTGATCTGGATGAAGGAAATTGAGCAAACTTTCAGTCAGAAGAGCTCTGCAGAGGGATCTGGACATTGATGGGCTGAGGACACTGATATAAGGTTCAACAAGGCCCAGGGCTGGCTCCTGCTCTTGGGTCACAACATCCCCAGGCAGTTCCACAGGCTGGGGCAGAGGGGCTGGAAAGGACCTGGGGGTGCTGTGACAGCAGCTGAACATGAGGCAGCAGTGCCCAGGTGGCCAAGAAGGCAGGAGCAGGGACGGGACTGTTCCCCTGTGCTGGGCACTGGTGAGGCCACAGCTCAAATCATTCTGTGTCCAGTTGTTCAGGAAACTTCCCTGCCCAGCCATCCTGGAGCCACTCTGTCAGTCACTCTCCCTCCACCTGAAATGAAGCACAATCTCAGCTACACACTCGACACCCACACAGCCAGATCAGGTTTCCTTACTGGCTGGAAAAACCCCAGGTTTCTCTTGGCAGAGTCTCAGATGTCCAGATCTTTAAAGCAATGTAATCATGGATTAGTAACAAAATAACAGCTTGTGCTGGTTGCCTCTGAGGCAGGACCCAGAACAAAGGAACCTGGGGGTTTTTATACCCTCACAGTGTAAACACAGGAAGGCCCAGGTGTCATCAGCTCCTGCCATGTCTCAATGTCCCCTCACCTGGCAGTGTCACAGGTCCCTGGGCCTGTGTTCTGCAGAGTTGGCAGTTCATGGCCTCTTGCCTGGGCTCTTGCCACAGCTCAACCCAGAGCTCAACCTGCAGCTCCCACTGCAGCTGCACCCTGAGCTACCTGCACTGGATGTATTCCTCAAAAGTGTTTATGTGCCCTGCAAGAAGCAGGACATTGAAGTGCTGGAGTGTGTCCAGGGAAGGACAATGGAGATGATGAAGCTTTGGAAAACAAGTCGTATGAGGAACAACTGAGGGACTTGGGGTAGTTTATCCTGGAGAATAGGAGACTCAGAGGACACCTTACTTGCTCTCTACAGCTGCCTAAAAGCACTTCTTCACTGAAAGGGTGGTTAAGCATTGGAACAGGCTGCCCAGGGAGGTGGAAGTGTTCAAGAAGTGACTGGGCACAGCACTTGAGTGGATATGGTGTGGTCAGTCAAAGGTTGGATTCAATGATCTTGGAGGTCTTTTTCAGCTTCAATGATTGTGTGATTCTGTGATTCTAAACTGTTTCATTGCCATAATAATTCTGTGGTAGATAAACTCTTACCAAAATTTCACAGAGATGCTGAAGAATAGATCTACCAAGACTACAATTTTCAAACATCAAAAAAAGAATTTTTGTCTTAAATTTGGGTTATTTCAGTTTTGAACTTTTTATTTCAGAGGTAGCAGAGGTACTCAGCTGAAATTAGTCAGAGCTGCATCTTTAGATTAATCAGCTGAAATCTTCAATTTTGACTTAATTTAATTTTAAATTTTAATTGACCAGATCTTAGTTTTGTCTTTTTAATGAGAAGGATGTTTGTCCTTTATGTTTATCGGTCAATTGAAAGGTGAGAAAAGCCCCTGCAGGAAAACTTACAGGCATCTGCCTAGCTTTGGGCAAATCTAGAGGTTTTTGCAGCCTAATCCAGAATTACTTCAATACACTACAGCCAAGGCAGGCACCACTGCAGCAGAAATGTGAAAATGGCCAGTTTATATCCTGCACGGCGCCTTTTGCATCATTGCCCCTTGGTAACACTTGTCTGGTGGCTTCTGGCAAAGCCTGGTTCAATCCTCAACTGATGAAACAGGGTATGACAGATGATGAAGGAAGTCTAAGTGGAAAAGGGTCCTTCTGCCCTACCAGCTTTCTTTCTAAAAAATACCCAAATTAACAAACAAACAAACAAACAAAAAAACCAAAAACCCAAACCAGAAAAACACATAGACAGAAAGTTGGTTGGTTTGATTTTTTTTTCACCTAAGTACTTTCTGCTATATGCATTTCAAGCATTTTGAAATAGCTGGTGCTTTTCATCTTTGAATGTAGAGAACTTTTGTCTGAGGTACTAAAATCACTGGCTGGCTAAGCCTGTTATCTAGTGGAAGAGGATTAGTTTTCTTTTGATTATGAGAATGACCTTACAGAGAGCATTTGACAGAGGCACATTTTTCCTGCCATCAGCCATGTTTTCCACCATTAATCTGCTTAACCACAAAATGAGATTTTATTTACTTGTTTTCTCATAAGATAAATGAAAAGGATTTTAAAACTTGGTTCTCCTTGAGTTTGTATTAAAACCTTCAATGGAAATTTAGAATATTGGACAGAAACATCTTTTTGGCTTAGTTTGAGCAAGGAGAAAGGTAGCCACTTTACTGAAAAAGAAGGGGAAATGTCTGTTTCTTACTACAGCAAAATATGCCCTCTGAGCTGATTCCTGACCTCTCCTACTCCAGATTAATCACCCCAGATCTTCAGAAGAGTCTCTTTGATTTTTTTTTGTGTGTGAAGGAGTTTCTTCCCCCAATCTTAAGAAATGTGAATTATCTTTCTAACTCAGTTTGTCCTAAATTGAGTTGAGAGAGTTGGCAACTTCTTATATGTCTGTGGTTTCCCAAACTTGGACACTCCAGAGCAGATGCCTCTGTCTGTGTGGCTCGCTTGCAGCTCATGCATGACCAGAGGAGGCAAGTGGCACTCCCAGGAATGTGATTCATTCTGTCTTGAAGCACAAGCATAGATTAGCTCAGATGAATTGCAGCCTAAGTCTCTGCTTGAACCACACTCAATTGTTTGGTCCAAATGTTGATGTCACACCACAATTGTCCTTGGAGGGTGTTCACAGTCCTGATGTCCCTGGGGACCCACATCCCACTGCCCAGGACAGCATTTCAGCCACTAAGGGTGAGGAAGGGGTTCCAGCCATCCTCTCTGGTGAGAGCAGGGGTTGGGGACACGTGGAGTGGCAAGTGTGCCTGTTAGGAGCTGGAAGAGGCTGAGTGTCATGGCTCATCCTGTGGTCAGGTGCTGCTGTCCTGGCAGTACAGCCACTGGCTGAGCTACAGCAGTGAGAACTCCTCTGTCTCCCACAGCCAGTCCTGCCAGCCTTCCTCAGGGTGGTTGCAGGAGCCTGACTCCAAGTCTGTGGCTGTCAGGATACCCAGAGAAGAGATGCCTGAGCTGCTGCACTCAGAAGGACTATGTTACTGGTATGATGCAATGATATAGAAAACATGTAAATACCTAATTTGAAGAAGGAACCTGAATCTCCTCCTGTAGCCCTGTCTATTTAAGCTGCTTCCCCATTGCCTCTAATTGTTGTTAAGGTGTGGTGTAACCTATGACAGCACCTCCAGTTTTACTGTGCAGAGCATTCTCATACCTTGTGCATACAAGTCGACTTAAAAATGTAACTATACTCTATATCTGCTGTTAATATATTCTTTCAGCTAATGGAGGATTTTGCAGTGCTTATTTTGTCTCTCAAATGTTAACTTTCTAGACAAATTTAGCTATGGTACAAAGGTTTTATGTTGAGAAGGATTTTTTTTCTTTTAATTTCTGCCTGTTCCCCCTTTGCAACAGGAGGTCTATTCTGTAGTGCACATTGCTCTCTGGAATATTCTCACTTCAGGCTATTGATAGCTGTAGACAAAGAAATGACCATTTTCTCAAAGATTCATTGTGATGGAGATTTGTTTGCAGTGCATTGCTTGAAATATATTTAGCCAGTTGTTAAGTTTAAGTTTATTTTAAGAATTAGCAGACATTTAACTACTCTGCTTTGACTGACTGAATGCAGTGTCCCCTAATACTTGCTGGAAGTGATATGCCTGGTCACTGCACTGCACCCACTTTCTAAGCCTGTTGTCCAAAACTTAGGGACATCAAAAAGAGCCTTTCCATGCATGTTAGCTATGACTTGGATATATTTCACTCACTCTCTGGGCCAGAGTATCTATTACTATATGTTTTTATTGCCACTGAATCCATTTTGGGGCATTCTACCTGATTCTCCCATCTAGATCTTGATCTAGATGGAACCGTGACTGACCTTCAGGTCAGAGCACTCGTAGATATCCAACATAGATTACTGGAAAGTGCTTTTTGCATTTTCATTGCATTCCTGTAATGATGCAGTTTATGCTTAGGTAGAGCATGACCCTGAGAAGAATATCCGGTTTAAAGACCTCAAATGATAAAGAATCTACAGCAATCTTTGATAAATTGTTTCAAAGGCAATCAACCTTGCTGTCAGAAAATCCCATCTTATCTTGTTTACTAACTAATATGTTAGTATTAGGCTAATAGGTAACATATTAGACTCAATATGTTTAATAAGTTCACATTCCATGATAATCAGTTAGTCTGAATAAGTTGTTCTTCAACTAATTTTTTCTTTGTTAATAATGTAAATTGGATGTTGTAGAGCGCAACAAACCACCAGACTTCTTTTGGAGGTTTCTATTAATTACATGCATGCAGGCATCTCTCTCTCTTTTCCTTTGGTTCTTTCTCATCCTGAAACAAAGCCTTCTGTATGTGGCCATAACAGGAGTTTTGGGTAGGAAGGGATGAGAAATCTTGTGGAAGGGGCATCAGTGAGAATGGAATATGGGACTTCTGCCATGGGTAGTAAACACTTTCTAGATTTCCTCCTCTGGACTAAAGGTGCAGAGGATAGGGATGATGGGAAAGCACGGAAGACAACAGAATTGTGGGGGTTTATACCAGTTAAGAACCTGACCTTGTGGTCATGCTTTAGTCTGCCTAGTTGTGGGCAGCTGAAGAGTGTCATGGTTTTGTTTCAACCCACATAAATAGGTGATGACATACAATAGAAGATAATGTTTATACAGACATACCTCATGGTGCTCCTTGTCTTGCCTGGAGTACTTACATGAACAACATACAGTTACAAGTTTCTTTTACTCCATGATGGAAGCCTTGGCAGTGTGTTTTATTCTGGAGAGAAATGGTAGACTATATTGATTTGGGGGGGCTTACAACAGAGATAAAGTAATGAGGTATTTCCCCTTGATCTTTATCTAGCAACAGACGTATTAGTTCTAGGCTAAGTTCTAGATAAATGTCAAATAATCAAAGACAATTTTGGCAGAAATATGTAAAAAATCCCTAAAGGCTACCATGATCAGCACAGTAATCCCAGCATATTAGGAGTTTGTTCATGACTTTAAAGTGGTAAATGTAAGGAATCTTTCTTTCATGATTGGCACTGAGAAACCTAAATATTGACAGTAGAATACAGAGGTCACTGAAATTCAGCCATTCAACTAAACACCAATTTACCAAATGAGTATTAAAGGTTTTTTAGGCACTGGTAACTATTTCTGGGCATAAAGGGTGATTCTGAACACACTGAAGAACAATCTCAAAAATGCAAAAATTCAGGAAATTTCCTCTAATTGCTGTCACTGCTATGATCTCATTCCAGTTACAGAGACATGGTGGGATAGCTTTCATTATTGGAATGCTGTCAGGGGCAGCTACATGGGGTTTTTTAGTAAAGGTAGGCCAGCAAGGCAAGCTGGTGGATCTCTTCTTTATGTGAGAAAGCAACCAGAATTATCCAGCTCTGCCAAGGGGTGGATAAAGAATGGATTAAGAGCTTATAGGTAAAAAATAAGGGGCAAGCTAACATGGGTGACACTGCTGTGTTTGGTACAGGCCATCTGACCATGAGGAAGAAGTAGATGAGGCCTTCTGCAGATAGCTGGGAACAGCCTCACTGTCAGAAGCCCTTGATATTGTGAGGTAATTCAATCTCTCTGCTCCAAGACAACACAGTGAGACACCCACACTCCAGGAGGTTCCTACAGAGCACTGATGGTGTCACCTTGGCACAGATGGTGGAGGAGACAATGAGAAGAGGTGAGCTGCTGGACCTCATACTAGGAAACAAAGGACTAATTGGGGATGTGGAGGTTGGGGTCAGCCGTGCCTGCAGTGACCATGAGATGTGGAGCCGTTTGGGTCTCCACATCTGACTGAGCTTTGTTCCATGCTGGTGGTCTCATCACTAAGTGCACCTCCCTCCACAGTGCCTCTCTTGATTAGTGTTGTGGTTTAGTTATTGTGCTGCCCAATTCAGTGCTCCACAGAGACTCTCCCAAACAAGATGCTGGTCTCACGTTCCCCCTTTCCAAATCCCACTGCAGTGGGATTGAGTTGAGAGCTGCAGGCACAAATGGAGAAGATCAGGGGTTGAGATAACAATTTACTAGAAACAGCAATGAGATAAGGAAACAAACAGTAACAGCAACTGTATTAATTATAGAAGTATTATGAAAGGGAGAGTGATTCACATGCAAAAATGCTCACCACTGACCCCAAGAAAATTGAGCAATGCCAGACAGCTTTCCCTCTTCCATCATGTTTTTTTGACTGGAAGCCATGCCCTTCTTCTCAGAAGCCATGTCCCTTTTCCCAACCCCGGCAAAGATGTAAGGTGGTATCAAAATAACACTAAGATTGTGGTTGAATCTAGGATGGCTAGTTACTGATTTTCCTACCTCATATCTTTTGCTTTTCCCACCACAGTTCTGATGTTCTTACCATTTAGCCTATTCTCTGGGAGATGAGAAGTAAGATGCAGTATTGACTCAGAAGCAGAAATGTTTTTAACCTCATTACCATAAGTTATGATCCACATCAGCCATAAAAAGGTGAAGATGATGAAAACCCCAGGTGATGGTATCCTTGCAACAGATGATTTATGTGGGGTTTTTTTTTTTTAGGAAAGAAAATAAGCAGAAAATTAAAGATGAAAATCTTCCTGAAGGACACACTGAAACACTTCACACAGACCATGTTACCTGCATGTAGAATAGGATGTGTACACTGACATAAACCACTGTGTAATTGGAACTTCACATGCTCTTGCAGGTTTTCATATCGTCTGGAAGAGAAACAGAAGAAGGTGGGAGGACGTGTTAGACAGAGACTATTGGCACAAGAGAATGCTCAGACACTGTGCTGGCGTGAGATAGCAGTGCAATCTTCTGTGACCATCATGGAGAATTTCAACCCAAAAGTTGTGGAATGGGGTCTTTCATTTGCCAGGTAGACTGATGTCTTCACTCCTTGGAAAAAAAGTTAATCATGTTCTGTCTTTACTGTGAGCTGTTCTTGGCAACTTAAGCCATATCCTGGAGAGTGTGGAGGGGAGAAAGTGCAGAGTGGAGCCAGTGGATAAGTGTATTACAGGGTTTGGTTTGCACATGCTTAGGGAAGCTGGTCAGTTACATGGGAAAATATTTTAAATAAAATATGCTGACAAAGATCCTACAAAATCATTATGCTTATTTTTGAAAACCTCATCCCCACTTCTCAGTATTTCTTTTATTAGATTTTTTTTCTTCAGATTATAGTGACAATAATCCTTCCCAGACACTGGTATAATGGTTACAGCTTGATTTGTCATCTATTTATGTGGCAGGTGGGGCTAACTAAGCAGTTAGGAAAGAGAACTGCTTTCCTGATTGGGGTTAGAAGGTAAAACACAATAAACTATTTTTGGTTTTACAGGTCTTTGTTTTTATTGTTGTTTATAGACATAGTTGCTCCCCAAAGTAACTTTGGCTTGTTTATAATTTCCTTTTTTTTTTGACTGGTACACAGTATGTAGTTATTCAATTCTCTGATGTTCCAGCAAATAGGCATTTTAAAAAATCAATATTCTCTTAGGGTGTGCATATTTTTCCTTCTGTTCATTTCTGGATCTGCGAAATGGAAAGAGATTTCAGGAGCAGCCCAAATTTATTTGGCAATGAGAAATATGTTTGCCATTTTTATCCCCATGTACCACAATATTGTTTTCTTCATTTTACTGTCTCAGAGCCGATGTTAAATGTGATTATTTTTAGGGTGTGCTTTAATTTTTCAGTATTTCTTTAACATTTTTTTCTGCATTATAGAGGTCAGAATGCACTTACTGTCAGATGACTAATATTCACCCATGTTACTTAGTTAGATGGTTACTAGATGCCACATGTATTTCATCTGTAGTATCCTAGAAAAACCTTTCTTCTCTCTCTTTATCTTCTTCCTCATTTTCATGTCTCGTTTCTTACACAGCCTCAGCCTCTGTTAGTCACTCTGATGACTTTTAAACTAGTTTGTCAATTTAAATTAACTTAGCAGAAGGTCAAGAGGGAAGTTCCAGCACATTTCATGAAAGTAGGAGCTCTGTTAACAGATGGCTGCACTAAGTACTGGCCACATTCCCATGCCCTCCTGCATGCCCTGTGCATCTTCAGGCACAAGGAACTTGTGTCCCCAAACCTGAATTCTGTGGTGATTCCGAGCTGGCTGAAATGCAGCAGTGATGCCCACATGCTCTGTCCTGTGCTGTCAGTGCAATTGTCATGTCTTGCCTCAGGCTGTAGCTTCCACAGAGAAGCAGAAACCCGTGGGGAGGAAATGCAGAACTCCACCAGCTGGCATTGTGCTAGGTCTGAGTGGACGGGTGATGTCACTGTCTGCCGTGTCCATGCCAGCTTCCAAGCTGCTGACTGATGTAGCACAGCCCCCCTCATGGAGCAGTCTGTTGTCCCTAGAGAGACTGCAAGGATCATATGACATTACATGGAGGTTTTTTAAAAAGAGAAGTGCAAGAGTGTCTACCTAGAAAGCTAATCACCCCGTGTATCAGAGGAGTGTTGGGGCCAATTTGGAGCAGAACACGACACTCTGAATACCACTGCTGTGGCATCACAGACACACTAATACACCTTAAGCTTGAGGCTCGGATGGCTGGAATTCACATATGTGAAGTGACTCTGTGCTCCTCTATTCTTGGGACAGAGTCTTGAATGAGCTCTGAGGCCTCTACACCTCCCAAAGGCCTTTAAAGAAGCAGGGAGGGGGCTGTGCTGCTTTGTGCCTGCTGCCTGCAGCTGCCAGCAGGGAGGCTCTGGGGAGCACCGTGTGCCCAGAGCCCCGTGCTCTCTTTCGGGCTGCTGACTTTTGGCACGTGGCCAGAGTGGAGTGAGCCATGTGAAGGTTTATCAAGTCTTTGAGGGTGTCCAGCACTTCTTAAAATGGCTTAATAATAGTGAGACAACTTCTCTGGACATGCTTTGTAAAATAAAAGGTTTGAATAACGACAAAAATAATAAACACTATAGAACAAAGAAATATAAGTCAAACACAGTGTAGAAAACACTCTTACACTGGCTAGGGCAGTCCAAAATAACGTAGAGCCCCTCTGTGCTGACCCTTTAGTACTGGATTGTTTAGGTGGGCTATTTGGCACCCTTCCCAATGAAATTGGCAACAGGCTTTGAGGTGCACTTCCAAAGCCCAATCAGTGCGTCTGTGCTTGCACTGAGCCAATTACAATGAGATGGCTATAGAAAATTCTCGTTTAACTTCCTTACATTTTCCAAGGTAAGCTGAAACTCTTTCCCTTATATAGAAACACCTGCTCAGGTGTGGAAACACATCACTACACTTGGGCTTGGGGCTGGCCAGCCTAACTCGGGTGTCTGGCTTTGCCACCTAACTTGCACTTAGATTTTATGCCCCATACGAAGCAGTCTTGCCAAGTGTCAGTGCTCCCTTCCTACTGAGTGTATAGAGGCTGGAGTCTGTACCTCATCAGACAGGATACTCCTGGAGGCTTTCAGAAGACCTGGTTTGCTCCACAGAGCAGGAGTCTTTACTACTTGATTCTGCTTTCCTAGGCACCTTATAGTTGAGGGGCTGGTAGGTTAGGTGATTTGGGTGCTCCTCTCTTAGTTCAAACATTGTTTTGCAGACTAGCACTTGATAGGCAGGGTGCTCAGAGAAATGCCTCAGCACAGTATGTGCACTGCTGAAGGCACCTCTGTAGGTTTGGGTGGAATATGCTCTCTCATCACAGGCAATTGTCACCTCTCCAGAGGATATGCCCTTGCTGGGGTGTAAGGAAGGAAGCCTTCAACATCTTGTGTCTTGGTTTGAGAAGACAGGTGTCTGCCAGGAAAAACTGGAGTTTCCCTAGGAACGGAGAATGTAAACTCCCCTCCCCACAAATTATTATAATTTTGCAGTTAAGGGCTTTCAGGCAAAGTTTTTGGAAGTGGAATAACAGTTCTTTAATAGGAATTTTAAAAATACAAATGTAGTAGTACACAAACAAACAAAAAACCCTAGAAACACTGACAGTCAGAAATACAACCTGACACCCTGTTCAGGGTGTTGGAAGCAGTCCAAATAAATCCTCCTGAGTAACAGATGTGGTTCTGTTGGAGTAGAGGTGATCCTGTAGAAGGGGTCCAGTGGTGGTGAGATGGGTCAAGTCTTCCTCTGGAATCCAGTGAAAAACAGGATGCCTGGTGTTCCTGCATCTCAGTTTTTATCTTGGTAGGAACAGTTGGCTCCTCCCCACTGGGTGGAGCATCTCCCAATGGATGATGGAATGTGTCATGTCACTGGTGAGCCTCAATGGCCCATTAACAGAAGATTTCCCCAGAGAGTGGACAGTGGTGACAGAGATCAGAAACACTGTCCCACCTGGTTTAACAGCTGGGCTATTATCAGAAAGCATCCACTCTCCACCTCTCTGGAGTCACAAGAGATAAAGGAAAACATCTCCCCAACTGCTTTCAACAGATAGAATATATATATAGAATATATAGAATATACATTTTTTGGTTACGTAACCCAAGACAGTCTTGACTCACCACAAAATCTATTTAATAAAAAGAGGGCCGTGCACACTTGCATGCCTCCAGGTATGACTAGCAGGATGCTAGCTGCTCAGGTTTTATTTAGTCCTACAGAGCAGGAATGAGTTGAAATTTCTAGCCAACTGATTTTCTTTTTTTAGAAATCATCACACCAATATGAACAAGAGGCACTGAAAAAGCAGATATAAATAGCAGGGAGATTTGTTTATTTCTACTATTCTTGCTAAGATTTTATGATGTGTTTTTCAGTCTTGCTTATATGCCTCAAGGTAGAAAACAGGCTAAGGCAGATTTTTTATCAATTTTGTAATGAATTTCACATTATTTCATTGGTTGTTTTGTTGTTTTTCAGAGGAAATTAAAAAGCAAAAAAAAAATTTGGCATTATCACTTAGCCTCTCCAAGTAAAATGGTCTTATCTGCTGTAGTTTCTAATGTTAGCCATTCAGTGCTAGAAATATTACTACTATTTTTCATTCTGAATCTCTCTTACCAAAAAAGTTAAAGCACACCCTATTTAATGTCCAATTCTGAAAATTCGTGGATTCACAAATTCTTGTATAAGTTTAAATATCTGCTTAATTTTCTGAATGCTTTTTCCCCTTTTATGAATGACAATACTTAATTTAACTGTGCTTTTTAATGTATTTGTAGATACTACAGTTTGATGAATACATAATGAATAAAGTCAATAGCAGACTTTTTCTCATGTTTCACGTCACCTGACAAACAACAAAAAAAACTCTGACAAAGAAGTTTTAGACAGTGTTTGTTTGAGGTTGGTGGAGTGAGTGAGTCTGTGTAAAAACCATAAGCTACTGAAAACCTGAAACTGTAAACTACTTTTTGGTTTAGATTGTACAAAATGCTAAATACCAAGTGAAAAATAAAATTCTAGACTTATCTTACAAGAATACTAGTTAGTTGATGTCTGTAAAATATATTTTAATAATGAAGTATGAATCAAAATTTAATTATAGCAGGGTTTTTTTATTATTTTAAAAATCTTTTTATTCCGTAAGCAAAAAACTATGACAAAACAAAAAGTAGACTAGAATCCAGAATTAATCTTCTAGAAACAATAGGTCAATAAAACATGAAAAGAGTATTAGGTAAGGTCCCCTACTTGTGAAAATCAAGCAAGGTTTCCCTTCTGGAAAGCAATGATCAAGAAAATCAGAACATGAGGATATTCTGACTAGCTTACATTTTTACTGGGTTTACAAGTAAATATCTTCTTTTTAGGAGAAGGGAGTAGTATCTTCCTGTATTCTGCATTTCTCACTGTATATTCAGTATTTTAAAGGACTGAGTAATTCAAGTGCCTTAACTCCTGAGTTTTACAATTCTCCAAATTTCAATCAAAATTACAACATAAACACAGGTGGATTATAAAAGATACTGTCTGTTGTTTCTCTGTCTAACAACAGTGCAATATGACAGAGGTTTTGTGGCCAAATTCTAACTTTGGAGAAAAATATACTCTCAGAGTGGAACATAGTCCACAGAGAAAAATACCTTCCATTTTGATCTTTGGATCAATTCACGGACATTGAGAAGTCAAGATACAAAGAAGCAATCCCTAGATAAAGAATAAAATGAATAAGTTTGTTTTGCTTTGCTTTGGTTTGGTCTTTTGCAGTCCTGCACACTGCTGCCCTCTTCAATTGCACAGGGAGCAGCAACACTTCGAGAGCATTGAACAGGTCTGTCCTGAAAGTAACCTGGGGCTCCACTGTGTAGAATGAAAAATGAAAGGTAAGGACAAATGCAAAGGGAGTGCAGGGCACAGTGCAGGAGAAAGATACTTGGTAAATATTTGTAAGTGGGACAGCTCTTGAACATGCATAAACATACTAGAAAAATTATATGATCTCCAGAGCTCCTGTCTTTGCAGACCAGAGGCTGAAAATTCACTTTTTGCTCAATATGTTTTTACCTCAAGTATATCTTCAGACATCAGAAAAAAGGGAAAGCATTGGAAGTGTAGAGTCTAACAGATGACATGTACTGAATAGTGATAAATAGGAAAGGGGGAAAAAAGGAGCAATACAAAGATTACACTTAAAACCTACACTGTTAATTGGAATCAAATCATGGTGCTTTTTTTTTTTTTTTCTGGGAAAAATAGCAATTTGTCTTCAGGTTTGGCAGAAGAGCAGCATGCATAAGAGCAAATAATATTTGAAAGTAGAACAAGCCGACATGGCACCAAGTGAGATAAATGCTTAGCTCATAATCATTAACTCCTGGCCTAGCTCCTGCTTTGCATTGCCAAAAAATCAGGATTTGGACATGAATTATATAGGCTATAAATAATAGTTCCAAGATGCAGCATCAGAAAATAGTTGTAACTTTATTTGCCCATGATCATTAAAGTGCTATAAAAACAAAGGAAAAAAGAACATCTCCTCTTGGGAGCCCTAAATCATAGATTTGTTCTGGTAACTACTAATTTTTGTTGCAAAAGTAGCTAATGTCCTTGTTTTTCATGAACCAAGGGCCTGCTTCTGTTGGCAGTCTTTTCCATCACTACCTGCCTGAACAGCAAAGCCCTGCTGTTCTTAGAAGGGAGGGAAAGTGGTTGCAGCATCTTCTGGATGACAGATCAAAAGCGTTCTGGACTTCTGCCTCAGCATGAATCTGTTCTACTGTGCAAAGCCATCTATTTAGCACGATAACCATCTGGCTAGAATAGGTTTGATGAGGTAATGGTTTTATTAATTTCTTATATTAAGATGAGTAGACAAAGCTGCCTATGGCATTCAGATATGAGTATTTATCTTCATAAAATCACCTACCTTCCTTTCTGGTGCAAATCCTGATGATTTGAGTGTATCAAAGGAGTTTTCCGGTGCTTCATTGTGAGCATGGAAAGATCCAAACTTTCTTTTCACATCTGCAGAAAGGTCACTTTTTAATCACCAAGACTGAAGCAAGAAAAGGATCCTCTATTTTTTCCATGCTGGACACATTGCATGCTATCTGCATGTTCCTCTAACTTTACGGAAGATTTCTAAAGATTTGTTGCTCTTGATCAGAAGAAGCTATCCCATTCTTGGCAGCTTGTCTCAAAGTTGTCCCCCACACTATTTAAAAATGGTGACCTGTTCCTTAGCTACAATTTCCATCTTAAATTTCCATCTGCTTGTTTTACCTGTGCCTTTATTTTGAGCATAAAAGAGGCTCCAGGACTGAGCATCTTCACTGCCTAAAGGAGCCACAGCAAAACTCTTCGCTTTTCTAATGTGCTAATCAAACTCCTGAACCTTTTCCTGTGCTGCTCTTCTTCCAGCCCTGAACTAATTTATATAACTTTTATCTCCAATATCTTCAAGTTTTCAGTGTATTATTTGAAAACAGGATGCCAGAGGTAGACAGAATTGCACTGTGAGCAAAGCTGCTTGCAGTAATGGAACAACAAATTTTGAAAATTTGGCAGAGATTTTAAGGTAAAATTCAGGCTCTGCAATAACCTAAGTAGCTAATTAACACAAGGTGAGGTAGAGGAGCTCATGTGCCTCTAAGGGCATGGGGGCCTTTAAGAGGGAGTAACTGAAGGGAAATGGTGATCAATCATGGGCAACATTTCTTGAACATGAAATGGGAGGAATGGTGTCAAGGCTGCTACCAAATGGCATAAGTGCATCCCCTTTTTCAATCTGCAGAAATAAACTCTAAACTTCTGTGCTTCTCTTCACCACTCTGAGCTTTTCATCATAAAGCTCCATTTGCCCTTTCATTTTACTTCTCTGATCTTCCACTGGAACTCATGCTGGAAAGCACCAAACCCAAATGAACTGCCCCAGGCAGGGAGTGACCATTGACAAACACTGAATTTGAGAGGGACAGAGAGCTCCAAAGAGCTCGTCAGGTTGCTCCCAAATCATTGCTCCAGAGTGTTTGGCCTGTTATCAGAGCTTGTCAGGGATATGGCTGAGAAGCCATGAGTGATCCTGACCTTGGTTATTTAATTCTGCCACCCCAGTCTCAGCAAAGCTGGATGCTGTTCCTTTGTACATGGTGAATGGATTTTCTGCTCCAGGTCCTTTCTCTGCCACTGCATGGGGACTTCCTTGGTCTTGGGGTTCAACCCAGGTTGGGCAGGACCACAGACAAGCTGTGTCCTGGTGACACAGCAGGAACAGGGGCCATGCACAGCTCTTCATGTGTGCTGCACACAGCCATCACCCCCTGACAAAACCACAGCAGCCTCTGCTGGTGCCCAGGAGGGCACACTCAGCCTCAAGGTGTGGAGGGATTCAAACCAACTGTGGGTATGTTGCAGTGGTTAAACCAAGGAAAGGAATGCTTTGACAGGTTTCCCTAAATTTTCCTAAACATGTTCTGAACATATGGTTCATGCCTTACTTGAAATGCATTAAATTTAGAGCTGCTGAAACTCAATATTTCCAGAAAACTTGTTTCAGCAGCTCTGCAGGGAGGCATTTCAGTTTGAATGGGGAGAAGGACCAAGGGAAGGTTTATCCAGATGAACACCTGGCAGAAAGAGTTGTAGGAAAGTCGTAGGCTGTTGTTCATGCCTGCAGCCAGAGGAGTGAAGGAGCTGGCACAAGTGTCATAAAGGCAGCACGGTGCAATTATGTGCTTTTTCTCACAATAGGCTGTTCTTCTGGAACAGCCAAAAACTGTAATGATGATAGAAAGGCTGTGCAAAATTTGGAAAAACTATTTAAAAAGATAGTATAGCAAACTAGCACTTGCTGGCATGTATTGAACAAACTGACAGGGAAAAGGGACTTGGGGCTTTTATGGCAAAATCCAATGTACTGCACTGCCATGGTCAGTTATGGGAGAAATTTTGAGGCTCTCTCAGGAGCCAGTGAGATAAGAGCCCTGGCTGCCATGCGGGGGTCCCATGTGTTATTACTGGCATGACCTGCTCTGCAGGATGTCTGTGTGGAGGCAAGGCTTGCCTCAGAAGGGTCTGCAAGCCCTTCTGCAAGGGAACGTGGGAATTGCATTTGCTTTTAGAGTGTCTCATGGGAGTCTCTGATGTGAGAGAAGAATCAGTGACAGGAGCAAATGGTGTACCATTCTCCAGCTGCCTGGTCCTAGAAGGCCAGATTCCCCAACAACAACAACCTGCCTCTTCAATCCCTCCTTGGCCTCAAGGAGAGAAGATGCTTTTTTTCTTCCTCCCTCCCTCCCTCCCTCCCTCCCTCCCTCCCTCCCTCCCTCCCTCCCTCCCTCCCTCCCTCCCTCCCTCCCTCCCTCCCTCCCTCCCTCCCTCCCTCCCTCCCTCCCTCCCTCCCTCCCTCCCTCCCTCCCTCCCTCCCTCCCTCCCTCCCTCCCTCCCTCCCTCCCTCCCTCCTTTCTGAGTCAGCTGCTTCTCCAAGGATATGCTTTTCACAGTTCTGCGTGTAGGCTTGCACAACCCTCTGGAAAAGGTCACTTTCCTCAGAAATTAAGAAGGCCACTGTGCACATGTGCCATGCTTTACTGCTGAGCAAATGCTTTGGAGCTTCCTATTAATAGCTTTTATCCATAGAAAAGCATAGTTTGCCTTTGTGTTACATTCATTTATGTGGTCACACTGAGGAGAGACAGGGCACACACAAAATAGTACGGTCTGTTTTCAAATAAATACCCTTCAGTGAGTAGCTGTTAGTAGTGTAAACATTCTTCCAAGAGGCAATTTGAGAAGAGGACCTGCCATAATGTGGTCCCTTGGTGCATGCCAGGATCCCTGGAGCTGCTCAGTTATGTCACTGCCTCTCCTACTGAACCTTTCTCTGGCAGCTTCTTGAGGAGACCACATTGTATACCCATACTTACCACTTCCCTTACCAGGGTTTTAGTTTATCATTTCCCTTGCCCAAGGCCTGCCCTGACTTTGTTTCCTTTACATGTGAAGAAGCCGTCCTTGGGTGGTGGCTGAGCTCCTCTACTTCTTGCCCCAAAGGCAGCAGGGTGGGCAGGTCACTCCTGTTAAAGCATCTCATGGAGGCTTTGGTGGACAATATCAGCTCAGCTTCTGTATCTGCCTAAATTCAACAGTGGCATCTCCATTTGCCCTCAGTGCCTCTGCTTGCTGCAGAGGTGGGGCAGCCCAGACTCCGTGGGATGGCCCAGAATGGAGCAGGGTGTCCAGACCCCAGAGCCGCGTGCCGGGGCAGGTGAGCCCGGCAGCTCAGGGATGGAATGTCTGGCAGGAGCTGGGCACCCAGCAGCCACCCTCAGCCGCCCTCAGATGCTGAACGGGGTCAGCTAACAGCAGAAATGTCTTGGGCTGGCTCAGAGCTAGGGCTGTGGGTTATCTGATCTGTTATCTCACGTTTCCCTGCTGGAACCGGGCACACGCACGCCAGCCTCAGTCTCACCCGCGTGGCCAGCAGCAGCAAAGAGGAGCTGCTCTGTAATCACAGACATAAACACAGATGGGCCTGACCTCTCTGGCTTTAATCAAAATCACATGTAGCTCTCTGCAGCCCTAAGGATGCTTTTCTTTTTTTATATATACTTTTTTATTTTATTTTTTTTTAAGTGCAAAAAAGGGGCCAATGTTCCTGTAGCTGTTCCTCAAAATGGAAACCTTGTGAATTAGTTGCAGAATCCACGCATGCTTGCAAAAGTTCAAACAGTTTTAAAATAGCACAGATCTGTTCTTGAGGATGTAATTATAAATGCCTCATCAAAACTTCCAGGAAAGACCATGAAAAATGGACTTGTCCATTTTTTTTTTCTCTTTAGAAGTTTCTGAAGAATACTACTTTTCTTTCAAAGTGTATTTCAGCTCTATTTTTAGTCTGCTCTTTATACAGGAGCTTCTAACCTACAAATTCTGAATTTGCTGTATTGCAAAGCCTTTGAAAGACAGGACCTGATTGCTTTATTTCTGGTGGGAGATGGCTATTTTATCTGTAGATGACAGAATGGATCTAATTGTAATACCACATTTGGGATATGAATTTTCCATTCCAAGTTTTAATGGTCTTGTGTAGTTATTACTTGTGATATAACTTCATTAGAAGTTTGTTTCTTTGAAATGTTTGGGATATTATGGAGCTAGAAGACATAATGCAAAGGAGGTTATATTAAATCTCACTCTAACCCTGTGTCTTTGGGGGGATTTCTACTGACTGCTGTTTCTAAAAATGAGCATATCAACTACCAGATTGTGGGCAAGGAAGAAATTTATCTGTTCACTGGATCACTACTGAAATTATTTGGAAGACAAAAGTGCATGTGATTGGTAGAATACCCAAACAAGAGGACATGGAGTCATTATTCTTGAAAAAGAAATGAAAGAGGTATCCTTTATATTTTTCTTAATAAGAAAGTAACATTTCGGTCTGAGTGATGCTAAGTCAGCCTGCTCCAGCTGGGAATCTGCCCCATCTAGTCAGAGGGATGGACATTAATCTATTATTCAACTGCACAAAGTTCAGTGGAATAACTGTTCGCACTAATTGCTAATTGGCAAAATTGCTGGTGCTTATAGGAGATATTCTGGTAACAGATAATTAACCAACTAAGTAGTTGAAAGTGTCAGGAGAGAAAAATGATCTTTTCACCTCATCAAGTTCATTTTTAGAGCTGTGTCCGCTGAGCTCAGTTGGCTCTGTACAGGCACCCTGCAGCTCTGCTGGGGAGGAGTGCCATGGCCACCAAGCACACAGACAGAGGGCAAAACGAGGGAAAACCCATTTTCTCGTTCCTGCTTCAGCAGGTGCCATTCATGCTCAAGAAGAAAGTACAAGTCTACACTGCTGTATGGAAGCTCTTTCTTTGCCCATCAGGCTTTGACTGTCACTTGGTTCCTGGCTGAGAGATGCTGTTCCCTCCCACAAGGTGTATCCCCCTGCTACTGAGTCCAGAAAAGCTCTTCTGTCTCTGTCATCCAGATACAGTCCTAGAGCCTGTCCTTTTGGGGAGGTGCCAGAGCAAGGGTGGACAAGTTGTTGACTGTGAAGAGGTGAAAGCACTTCTCAGCCTTTGCAACATGGACTGGAGGGAGAAGAGAGTTCAGACAGCAAATGAGGACAGGAGACCCAGCACATTATTTTGGCTCTCCACCACGTTTGCAAATCATCCCTTGGTGTTCCTGGGGACAGCAAGGGAGCAATCCCTGACCCCTTGGAGCCTTGGGGCAATGCAGACAGCACTTCACCTCCTGGTGTTCCAGCAGCCTCTGGGACAGCAGGGTGAACCCAGGCATCAGGGTGAGGTGGTCCCAAGCAGCATTTTGAAAGCTCACCTCATTTTTAAATATCACCTCAAAGCCTCAGCACCTGCTTCAAATCTGTCACAATTTTTGGGACAGATTACAGTTGGGGATTACTTCTGCTACCTCCACTCCCCCACTGCAGCCCCAAGAGGACTGTGCATATGAAATACTGGATGCCCTCCAAGCTCACATCTTTACTGGCGGCAACAGAGCACTTTGGTAGCTATTTCTGCACACCATGAGGATCCCCTGAACTGTTCTCTCTCTCAGGTGCAAGCCTGTTCCTGTTTGGACCTATTTGTGGTATCACCAAACATCCCCTTGCACTTCCTTGTAATCCAGATAGGGAAGAGTGGAGAGTGTTTGATATATTTTACTGCTGCTCTTTCTGATTGTGTTAATGAGTTTCCAATGAAGAGAGAAAGGCTCCCAATGAATAATCCCTAGCTCCCAGATGCTATCCTTGAGGGTATCAATGAAATTCACCTTCCCCTGCAAGCCTGGCTGCCCACCCTGTGCCAGCAGCAAGCTGATGCAACAATGAGCACACGTCTACTTAGCAGTAACTATTGCAGTGAAATGTGATATTGCATCAACATTCGTCTCCAGGATGGCCACAGAAATACTGGCACACTCTTGCTTGGACATTCATGTTGTGCAGAGAGTGGTGTCACTTAGAACCTTATACTGGGATTTGAAAGGTCAGTCTGGATGACTGGATACCATTGACAAGTAGTTGGAATGAATTTTCCTCAAGAATTTGGAAGTTAAAAGTGTTTCAAGTTACAAGGTTATAAAATAGAGTGACAGATGTAGTATATTACAGGCACACTTAGAAATTTAAATAAATTTAAAAATTCAATAATTATTTTAAATTTTAAATTTAAAATTTAAAATACACTTTTCCAAAATTAATTTTTAAATTAATTTTATTTTTTTAAGTTTAAAACCTAAAATTAAAAATACACTTTTTCTGTTTTGTTCACATAGAGCCAATTCAAAAATCACCCTCACTAAGAGTCAAAAATCCTGTCAAAAAGGAGTCCTCTGCCAAAACTCCTGTCTCTAGTAATGTTTCAGCAAGGCAGATGCTGGCTGAGCCCAGCAAAAAGGCAGCAGTGGGGTTAAAGTCAGGCCCATATTGATTCTCACATGAGTAAGACACAAGAAGGTTTTCTCCAGGGATGACCACAATGACTTTACACAGCTCCTCTGTTCAATCAGGGCTAACTACATGGAGGCAGAATTTCTCCTATAAACAGAATTCTTTGAAAATAAATTAATGGGCTAAGGGGATAACACATTAATTGGTGGACATAGTAACTAGACTGCAGTGCTGGGACATGGCAGAAAAATTAAAGAATTAGCTAAATACATATATGTTCAATAGATGAGAACAGTTCAGTAGTCAGAGACAATTTTACTTGGTTACCTACACTAGGTAGAGGATGAATGAATGTGCAGAATCCTCAGGATCCAGGGTATGGCATGGTCAGGAAGCTGCAGGATAGACCAAAAGCTGTGGGTACATTAAAAAAAGGGATTTCTGTGCTGACTTTGGAGTGAATGGCAAGTTCAGTCCACTATTAGGGCTTGGACTTTTGTCATGTCTCAGCATTTTCTGCCCAAAGTGGGTGTGCTGAATGTGCTGAACCAATACCTGCTGGGCTGTGACTGGTGCAGTACAGCTGAGTGAAAAATAGTAATTGTGTGGGTAATCAAAACAAAAAATACGGGAAAACCATGAGATAAAGTACAGGAAAATTTGAAGAAGTTAATTAAAATAATGCTCAAATGCTGGCTGACACATAAAATATATTCCAGTTTCATTTTAACATTGCTTAATATTCTGGAAACCATTTTTATTCTTTATAGAGAACAGGACACGTGGATCAGTTTTGAAGAGGAGCACAGTGTTACCAAAGAGGTAAAAAAGTTTTGTTCTTCAACATCAAATGAAAATCATAAAAATATAGAATGGTCCGATTTTATGGGATCTTAAAGATCATCTCATTCCAACTCTCCTGCTGAAGGCCAAAACACCTTTCACTAGGTCAGGTTGCCCCGAGTTCCCTTCAACCTGGCCTTGAACACTTCCAGGACTGAGGCATCCACAACTTCTCTGGGCAACTTGTGCCTATGCCTTACAACCCTCCTAGTAAAGAATTTTTTCCTAACATATGATGTCCTAATATACTCTCTTTCAGTTTGAATCCATCCCTCTTGTCCTGCCACTGCATGCTCTTGTGAAAAGTCTCTCTCCATCTTCCTTGTAGGTTCTCTTCAGGTACTGGAAGGCCACAATTAGGTCACCCTTAAGCCTTCTCTTTTTCAGGCTGAGCAAATCCAATTGTCTCAGCCTTTCCTGATGGGAGAGGTGCTCCAATCATCTGACCATCTCTGTGTCCTCCTCTGGACTCACTGCAGCAGGTCCCTGTCCTTCTGTGCTGGACCCCAGAGCTGGTGCAGCCCTGCAGGTGGGCTCTGAGCAGAGCAGAGCAGAGGGGCAGAATCCCCTCCCTGCCCTGCTGCCCACGGGGCTGTGGCTGCAGCCCAGGACACGTTTGGCTCTCTGGGCTGGCAGTGCCATGGCTGGGGCATGTGCAGCCTCTCAGCCAGCAGCACCCCCAGGTCCTTCTGGGCAGGGCTGCTGTGATCTGTGCATGCCCAGCCTGTGTTGCTCTGACTCAGGTGCAGCACCTTGCACATGGCCTTGTTAAACCTCATGAGAGTTCCCTGAGTCCTAGAGCTTATCCAAGTCCTTCTAGATGGCATCTCATCCCTCAGACGTGTCAGCTGCAGCACTCAGCTTTGTGTCATCTGCAAATGGTGCAGCGTTTCTAAAACAAATTCCCAAATGTTAAAACCCACAAAAATGTTGAGCTTTGATATATTGTGCCATTTTTTCCCCTTGGAAACTTATCAAGTTTGACCCAATTCTTTCAAAAATACATATTTAAGCATTTCACTTGTTTACAAAAAAGACTCCTTCCCCATCTAAATTAGAATTACAGCTGTAAGCTGCAGCCCCATAAGTTAAGGTTCTCTCAGTGGGTCTGGGGCAGGCTGGAGCAGGCTGGTGTCTTCTCTTGACAAATTCACCAGTGAGTCCCAGAACTCAGGGAAGTATAAAATTGGGTGAGTGACATGGCTGTAAAACCACAGCTGGGCAGTGAGGAATAAGGCATGGGCTGCTAATTCACACAAATGGGGAAAAAATTAGGAGTTTACAGTTAATTGAAATTAAAGGAATCCCTCTAAATTATACCTGAGGATGTTGGAATGAAAAGGACAGAAGTTGAAGGAATATTTAAGGCCTTCCATATGATATGAGGGAATTGAACCACCTGTGGTAGAAGAAGGTCAGGCTCACCTTTGGCCCCACTGTTTTTTCCTGCTGCTGGGGAGAATTACTCATGCAGGTCTGCTCCCAAGATGCAGGCATGGTCTGGAGTCCTTGTACCCTGACCTTGGCATTTCCAGCTGAGTCTGTGCATTGCCTGGGGCTGGGTACTGGAGAGGTCTCCTGAATGTTTCTTGCTGCTTGACAACCTACTGCCAAGGGGACAGCCCTAAGAATTCTGATGAGGTTCAACAGCAAGGAACACCCCTCAGGTGCTCCAGGTGTCCAGAGGCCCGTGAGGAAGAATGTGCTGCCAACTGCTGTAAACACAGGCACAGGGAGCTGGATATGGAAATGCATGGGGGGTCCATAGGATGTGAGACCAGGCCACAGAAAGGGATCCTACAGCTGGCAGGGCATGAGGGCAGAGGGAACTGCTGGAAAGTGGAGGGGGATCCTCCACCTGCAAGGGAACCTGCAGAATGAGGGAATCTCCATTTGCAGAGAAGCTGTGGGGTATAGTATCCCTTCCTGTATCCCCCCCAGCACACAGGTGTTATTTTCCTGCTGGTGTGAGGCCCTCTGGCAATAGCCTTCATTCAGCAGCCAGAATGGGCATTCTTTGTGCAGGCTGGAGAATGCATGAAATTTGCACAAGTCCTTCCTAAGGAGCTCAGTTTGTTATTACTCCATTGCTTGGCAGCATTCACTGAGCTGTACTGTCATTTAAACCTGCATAAAAACTCCACTGGAGTCCCACAAATAATGTGGGCTTTTACTCTGCTAATCTGAAAATGTTTGATCCCATTGTTGTATAATGCTATGACTTCAGTTTTAAAAGTTCTTGGGGGGGAAGAGCAAAATTTTTTATATTTACTTGGTCTGAGTTTTAAGTGCATTTTGCTGTGCTGCCTTCAATGAAGCATCTTTCAGCAGCGTTGATCTCTCAGATCAATATATTCTGTTCTGCCTGTGAGTTGTGACCTAGTGTCCTGAGCCATGCAGGGCCCATAAAGCACCAGTCTGTAACAGCATTTCACTCCATGAATCCAGCAGCTCTTACCATGTTGTATACCACATTACCCCTGACCTTCCAAAGGACTCAGCAGCCAGTCTGCCCACCTGTTTGTGGGCTGCCTTGCTGACACTTCAGCCAGTGGGTAATTCACTGTCTTGTCATGACATCTGTGTTTTTTTCAGGTGAGGCATCATCTCTCTTTTTTTTTTTTTTTTTTTTTTTTTTTTTTTTTTTTTTTTTTTTTGGCACAAGGAATCCTTGCCAAAATCCTATGAGTATATTTTCAGTGAAAATGTCTGGAAACCCATTTTTTGTAGCTCTTATGAATGGCTCTTTAACAAAACAAGGTGATTTTGCCCCCCTGTCTGTATTACAGTTTTACATCTAATGTGGTGTTACCTTGTCACAACAGCAGAGTAGCAGGACGGGTACTTGTCACATGCATCTCTTTTAACATTAGGAATTAAAATCTCTTGGACCCTAAACCATAAAACTTCTGCCTGTGCAAGTAGACTACTAGGGCCAGAATATTCACCTTGCAAATATGGAGATGAGGACAGCAGGTGTCAAGTACACATGAGAACTATTTCTTCCTCTTCCTAATGCTCCATTTTTCCAGCTCTGCAATCTAGAAAGAAAAGGAGAGAATAATCTTTTACTGCAAGTGGAAAGATGTCTGGAGGGATTAAAGGTTGTCCTGCCTCCTGAGTTATGCCACTAAGCACACATTTGTGATGGAAGGAGTTGCTGTTGCAATCTCTCTAGAAAATATGCTACAGGTGTAGCAGAGAGCCTTAAAGCACCAAACACTGATCACACAATACAAGTAAAAAATGGAGCAGAGACATTAAAGCCTTCTACTAGAATAGAATTAGTTTCTAACAAGAGAGGGAGTTGAAATTTAGTCATGGTTGAATATTTCTCATTTCCTCTCAGCACTTGTGATTCCTTTTTTCTGTTGTGCTTTTGTGGAGAGAGGTATTGGAATTCTCCAAGGTTTTGGAATTATCCTTGCTTTATCTTGAAAGCATTCATCTGGTCCCTTCATGACACAGCCTCTAACCTTGTTCTGGATGCACTGAGATGAAATGGGCTGCTAATTTCATGGCTGAAGTTAGAAGAGATACTATCTGCTCAGTTCCCTGCGTAAAAATTGCTCTCTAATATAAACCTTCTGGAATTCTGCTTTTCTGTCCTCAAAAGGGTTGGGATGTGAAGATCCATACGGGTGTGCATGATCTCTGTAGGGGCTGAAAAACAGAATACTAGAGTCGCTTGACACTACATAAAATTCTAATAAGAGATTGAGTCATATGAAGCTTTTCTCTGCCTTCCCCTTTTATTCTTAATATGTGTTCCAGACCTGCCTGTGGAATCTAGCTTGTCAGTGTATGTAGGTACAATCTGACTCATGTTGACATCTTGTAAGGATCGGGGAGGTGTTTTTCAGGCAGCTGCAAGGGCAATTCTCAGGGAGTGGGAAGAAACATGCTATTATGCCCCCTCTAAAATGAGCTTTAAAAGGTTGCTTCATTTGTGCAGCATGTCCAAAACATCAAATCCAAGTGCCAGTAAGAAGCAGAGCCAAGAGAGGGTTAAGGAAGTCAGTGGTGCCTGATGTTAACATCTTTCCTCTTTTTTCAGCTTTGTAAAAGATAAACGTTTCAGATTTCAATCTGTGTTTCCCAGCAGTGCTTTGGAAACACTGCAGTAGGCCCACAAAAATCGCTAATGCCAGGCCAAGCTGAGATAATGCGTCTCAGCAGGAATGACATAATGTCCTAAAAGAAGACTATGATGTAATGCATATCTCACAAATCAGAGCCAGTTTCCTTTAGAAAGCCTTGAAGTCTAGCACTAATGCTGCAGTATGCAAAACTTTGGGGGTTTAGGTATTTTTTTTTCCTTTTTATTTTTTAAGAATGATTTTGTAAGGCTTACAGCACTCACGCAGTCTGTCTCAATTACTAGAGAAGCTTCTCTCCTGTTCCACCCTTTCTTGCTATTCAGGTGCTTACTGAAAGCCATTCAGCATTTCACCTTGGTTGAGGTGCCTGGGATATATTAATATGAACATGGTAATTTATAGCATGAACATGGCTGTTTATGCAGGTGAGGCATAGAGCATGTATAGCATATTACAGTAAATCCCGCTTAATGAAGGTGTTAGGCAGGGATTTATTAGACTCAGTAATGTCTCGTGTAAAAGTTAAGCAGTATTTCTGCAAAGCTCAGCTTTGGCTTCAGCCAGTGCAGCTCCTTGGTCCTTGGTGGCATTGCTCCTCTGGGTGAGCCATTTTCGGACCCATGCAGTTTGTAAACAGTCAGGGTTAGTTTTTCTGCCTTTTATTAACAAACACCATCCTGTGGTGCCTGAGCCAGTGAGACCAGAGTGCTGGGAGCTCCTGCAGGGCTTTTTTCCCAGCAGGGCACCCCTGAGCAAGCCTGCTGGGGTCGCACCCAGCCCCTCACAACGTGGTCAGATATCCTGGAGGGTCTCACTGTCCCTTTTGGCCCACCCACTGTTTGTGACAAGGAGACCATTACTATTCCCGGGCCATGGGAATGGCTTTGGGGCCATGGCCCTGCACCCTTTGTGCAGCTGTTTGTGGATCAGGGGAGGAGCTGCTCCCAGGGGCTGGCTCTGTTCTTTGCAGGCAGAACAGAGCCAGGAGTCTGAGTCTGCAGCTAGGAAAAAGACCCCATAGTTCCTGGCACTGGAGGGAATGACAGCAGCTCATGTGGGATAGGATGTGGCTTTGGCTACCTGTGTGGCCACATCCCTCTGCAGTTGTAACGTGGCAATGTACAGCCATTTACTGTGCCTTCATCTTACTATTGTCATGTCACTGGAGCTGGACCTCCATGCCTTCAAAATATCTCCATTTCTCCAGGACCAGCCCTGATCAGGGCTATGCATCCAGTTCCTGGGATGGGACCAGGGACCAGGATTTCAGAATCCTGTCCCGGCCAGAACAGGAGTCACCAACCCAGAACCTGTCTTGCAGGAAAAGAGCCCCTTGCATCTACTCATAGAGGTATTTCCAAGGATGTGTCCTGAGTGTCAGAGTCACTTCGAGAGTGTTTGCCCTGGAAACCAAAATCTTTAAGAAATGACCCTTGAGGTGGCTCATGCTCATCAGCCCTCCACCAGGGCAGGCAGCTGTCAGCATGGTTTTGACTACCATGGTCTCTGTGACAGAGAGCTGATCTGTGCTTATCAAACCATCTCATCTCAAGCAACTGAGGTATTAATATGTAACCTCTGGTGGCTCTTGTAAATTCGAGATTTACATTTTTGGTTCTCTGTGTTAAGAAACACCAGGAGTGTCAGATTCTGAAGGCTTTTGTTTACTTGCCTACGGGATGTGAGGTTGCTAACTGAGATTCGGCAGGCAAATAAACTTCTGACCTTGTTCTAAAAATTAATAAACCACCACCAGCACCTCAAAGGGAGGGGAAAGCTGGCATCTGCTGCTGTTAGTTCAAGCCTGGACCTGCTTTTCATTCAGAACAGCCTGACTGCAGATGGAGACTGCTGTATTTTATGTCACAGACTGCCTGCTAAAGGAGACTGACCCATGACACATGGCCTCATTAAACTGAGAATGATGCTGGACATGTACCGAAATCACACAAGTGAAAGGTGAGTCGCTGTGTCAGATTGTTTTCAAAACTCATTAGCATTAATAAATACCAAGCTATGTTACATGCGCCATTTCATTAAAGGGACGTAGACAGAAGGAGAACTTAATTATCTGGCTCTAGCAAAAAGCTCTAGAGGCAGATGGGAAATGTATAATTATAGTGTTAAAATGGCCTGCTGGCCTGCTGGTGGAGTGGTGAGATGGGGACCCAGCTCTCTAAACCTGACCTCACCTCTGCTCTATGGGACTGTTGGGGCAAGTCATTTAACCTTCTTTCTGACATGGGAGCTCTCATACTTTCAGAAGCAAGTAATCAAAGTGCCTTGCAGACTAATTTTTGTGTCAGGACTGGAGCATTTTTAACCCATTTTGGCATTTCCAGTTTGCATGTATGTGTACTCAAACACCGACTCACCTTTTTCCAGCTAACTGGAACTCAGCAACCAAGAAGATTTCACTGGCTAAGGAGGCACTGCAAGATCTCAGCTGGCAGCCAGTACCCAGCCACATTGTGAAAATTGAATGCTAAGTGAAGCATCTCACCTGATGGAGAAGAGCCATGGGTTTGTGAAAGATCCTTGGGAACTTTCAGTGGCATTGGTATGGTACAGTGGGGAGGGTTTTCTCTTGCTGTGACCTTTGATGGAGGATAATCTGTGTTGGGCAAGCAGATGATGGAAAATAATGTCTCCTTGGTGCAGTACAGCACTAGTGCACTGACCTGCCCAGCCCCAGGTGAGTTAGCTCAGGAAAGGCAGTGCAGCAGCATTCCTGGTGCCTCTGGTTCCAGGGCTTGCTTTGAGCTGCCCGCAGAGTTCCTGTGCCAGTGGTGCAGGCGTGCGCTGTGTGGTCCTGCTCTTCTGGCATGACTGTCTGGAGGAGAACTGAGGGCTCTGTCTGGCCATCCTGCTTTTCCATCTGAACACTTAATATGCCTTTAAAATGCCTCATTTTTGCCTCTCAAAGGCTGCCAATTATTGAGTATCTTATCTGCACTTTGCGAGGTAGTAAGATCTGTAAGCATGTAATTCTGTTTTAAAGGTACAGTGAGATCTACTTAGGAAAAAGAACTGGTCTACTTGGTAATGTCCCACTGGGTGAGAAATTGCTAAACCCATGACCAGTATAGCCTCCCTAGCTGAGCAAGGAGCTGAGTTAAAAAGTATTCAAATGAGATATTTCCCATTCTGAAGGGCAGAGAGAGCACTCATCAGTTCTCTGCTTCTGACCCTAACCCACAGTATGAAAACAATAGGTCTTACTGACATTAAAGGCAATAAATTTATAAGGAATTACAAAGATATTGCTTTGCACTCTGAGTAGAGAGGCTGTAGTCTTCACTAATGCAGGTATTTAATGTCAAGCATGTGTGGATGGATTTTGGAAAAGTGTTGGCTAATTTAATCATCACTGGCTGTTACATGTCCTGCTAAAATAATTCAGTGCTGGATTTTATTTTATACTGTTGCAATTGATTACCTCTGGGGCACCTGTAGCCTGTGGAGGAGAACTGCACTACTGCCTATGTACATCCAAATTGTTTTCTTCTTCTGTATGCTTATTTATAATAGCTCCAGAGATGTAAGGACAAAGCAAATTGGGATGAGAACGTTCCAAAGCTATAAGTCAGATCCAAAAGGGAATCTATGTGCCAAGATCTTCCTTGTTTATATACCCAGTATGACATTGAACTTAGTAGGAAATCAGTACCTAAAAGTCTTGACAGATCTCATCCTCTTGGATGAGGAAGCAGTTGTGAAATGCATAGACTCTATACAACTGAGAGAGGAAGGGAAGTTACTCCTGTCATCTTTGCTCCCAAAGAACTCACAACACCCTCCACTATAATTTTGAAGGCACCTTAAGGGATGCTTCCAGTTGCTTCCAGTGTAATGATTGTGCAGCTGAAATCTTTACTAACCAAAGACAGTTAGCTGTGACTAAGCATCCAGTTGACTTTGCTGCACCATGTAGCTTGAACAGATTGTGTCCCTGCTGCTAGGAACAAGGAGGTTCAAGTTTGGGCCATCTCACACTGTGCGTGGGTTTCCTCCCTCAGGACCTCTTAAATCCTGAGGTGTTCCTTAGAGCAAGGCAGCTGTGAAATGATTGGTGCCATGGGTATTCTCTTAGAAAGCAGAAGGAGACCTGGAGTGCAAGAGCAGGCTGTTCCCTGCCTCTCCACACACATGGCATGATGTGGACTGTGGCAAGGGGGTGATCTTGGGGTCTTGCTTTGTCAGGAGATCCTTCCTGCTCCTGAACTTCAGGGAGCCCATCTGGCTCCTGTACACTGCCTGAACATAAATTGCTGGAACAGTAGTGCAACCCACCCACCTCCCCTTTCCAGAGAGCAAAGCCCCTCAGAGGCCTCCACAGAGAGGCTTGGGGGTTCTGTGCCCTTGCACGCAGAGTCTCTGTGAATTCAGCATGCTGCAGTGTGTCTCTCTGTTGCTGTCACTGTCTCTGTGGTCTCCTGCTGCTGAGGCAAGAGTGATTCACACACGGACACTCTGTGCACCCAGGGCCCCTGCAAAGGGCTGCCTGCTGAACAGTTGCCTGTTCACTCGTCCAGGCCACTGAAATGGTGGCTCCTGGCTACTGGTGGAGCTACCTGAAAGCAGTGGAGACATCCTGGGAATACCTGGGCACAGCTGAGCATGGGCCTGGCCTCTCAATCCTCTGCTGTTTTGCAGTGTGACTAACCTACACCCAGCTCTGTTAAAAAAAAAATAAATCACAGCTGCAGCTCCAGACAATGCCGAGGGCAGCAGCACCAGCACTGAGCACAGCACAGCCTCCTGAGACACCCTGTGCTGGGCAGGCAGCATTCAGTGACAGAAGCAGATCAAGATCCCTTTGGGTGCCTCTTTAATTTCACAAAGCAAAACCTGTTCCCAGTCCCACAGCAATGATCTGACAAGCAGTGTTGTCATTTCACATTTCTGGGTGTTTGGAGGAGCTGAACGTACCCAAGCTGCAATATGCTGCAGCACAGGCAGCTGCAGGTGAAGCAGAAGATGTGTCAACCCTGCTGTTCAACAGCAAGGTGAAACACATGTTTCTGAGTCCCTGGCACAGACTGGAGCCTCTGAAGGTATGATGAATCTCAGCAGAAGGGTTAATAATATCAAGTAAATACTCTGGATGTCTTCAGCTGAGGGAAAGCTGTGTGTCTCAGCGCTGCTGTGTGCTGGAGAAGTTTCTGGCTGCACGGGGCGGGTGGGTGCACAGCCAGCCCTTGGGTGGTGCCACCAGGACAGGGGTGCCCAGACCATCCAAAGCACTGCTTGGTGACCAGGTGCCCTGACACCCCATCAAAACAGGCACTGCCTGCCTGTTCCCCAGCAGGCGTGGTAACACCAGGCCTGTGAAGCTCACATGAGATGAAAATGCTGAAGTGGGTAATTCATAACCTCAGACAAAACTGGTGGCACCTCCTTTAGAAGGTCTGCACAATATTTTCTATTATAAGGGTCTGTTGCTAGTTGCTTCTTTTTTGTCAAGTGCATCAGCCTAAAGCTGATGTTTTCTTTAAATTTAATCCAGAACCATGCAGGTGTTTCTAAAATTGAATGACAAGCACTTTCTTAAAATCAATATGCAACTGGATAGAGATACACATATATGTGGAAAATCTGCAGGCAATCAGCACAGGGAATTTCACCTTCTCTGTGCCAAGCTGCCCAATCTGCAAGCCCTGTTTACCCTGTCTCAGTGGGGATCTGGTGGAGCTACAACTGCACCACAGCTTTCCCACAGCTCCAGCTGCAGTGAACCCAGCAGCCCATGGCTCATCAGGGAAGGTGGGGAGCGTGGCCCAGCATACTCCATCCCCACACTCTCTCCCTCCCTACCTCTGCTCCAGCTGATGTTGCTCCTGCCCTTGTTTTCCCTTTTCCTTGTCCTTACTGTGAGAAGCTGCTGTACCACTACTGGCCATACATCCCTCCCCCAGACCCAGCCACCCAGTGGGTTTCCACGAGTCCAGCTGGAGATGGGGAAGTGGCACTGACTGAAAGGAGAGGGGGATATTTTAAAAGAGAGCTAGAATCAGGGGCAAAAGCACCGCTGAGGCTTTGCTGCCAGATGTCTGCCCATGGGAGACCAGGGCTTGTGTGTTCTGAGGCTTGCAGACCAGTTTCTTGAAAAACAGGACATGAATTTTCCCTTTGGCTGAGGAGTGTGGAAGCAGAAGAGCACTAGAAGGAATGTGAGAGCATGACTAAAAGAGGAGAGGATGGAGAGAAAAAAATCTGTCTCCTCTACTTCTGAAAATTATTTGAACAAGGATCTTTGCTAAGGTCAGTTGTAAGGATTCAAGTGTTTGGGTTCACAGGAACAGGTTTTCTTTAAAAAGAATGATTGTAAATGATGTCTGCTGTAAGAGAAGTTTGCTGCCCCTAGAGTTTGTGTGCTGAGAAACTGTCAGACATCACATTGGAGGGGAGCATGCAGGAGCAGCTGGCCAGAAATCTTTTTTTGAAGATGGTCTCCAAACACAAATCTTTTCTCTGCCATGCTGCTGCTTAATTTATGTTACACTTGAAGCCTGTAGCATATTTTGTGTGTGTGCCACATCTGCATGACCAAAAGACAGCAAGCTCTGTGGCCTGGAAATGGGGGATAAAGCAGTATATCTTCCCCTGTCTGGGAATTAGGACCACCAGTGCAGCATGCCATGAACCTTGTAGCCATGGATTTACCCAGCACCTAGAAAAATGAAGTTTATTCCAAATCTGGATTCCTAGTCAGGCTGAAGTAGTAACATTATAAAAAAGAATAAAGCAACCTAATGATAGTAAACCCATGGTTCTGAATTTACCAGCACCCAGTGTGGGTTCACAGGAGAGGATCCCATGCTTGCTGGGATTTAGTTGAAGCACCAGACGTTTCAAGGAAAGGGTTTTGAGGGGAAAAAACTGAGCGCATATATATATCATACTGTTTACTTAGGGTAAATGTCTGGACCCTCCTCAGGGAATCTTTTATGAGCAGAAGTAGTTGTAGTTATTCCCACAACACAATTAATTCAGCAAATGGGAGACACAGTCTTTTTGAGGGCAGATATTTCACCTTTAGTGATACTGCCTGGGACCTGCAACTCACTCTTTGATGCAACTCTGGATGCCCATAAAAACTTACTGGTCTGAGGAAGGAACAAACGTGTCAGGCTCAGCTGATCTGGGAACAGAGAGATGTGAGGGGATATTGGTCAATGATAGTGCCTGCTGTCTTGTTTTTTTGACCCTGCTCCCTGCAATCCTAGCTTTTCCTAGATCTAGTTTGCCTCTTGTGACTCTGGAAACCTCATTGCACTTGCCTTGTTCTGCAAGCAATCTTCAGTCCTTCATTTATTTCATCATTTTTGGCAAACTTGCATCTATTTTGCCATGCTCTCTGCAGTATGGGCTGTCTCCCCACGTGCTGTTCCAGAGCCTACCACCAAGACCTTGTGGGCTTTTGTACTCCAAAAATATAATTTGGATCTTCTGCTTGTTTCTGCAAATTAAAATGCCTTATACTGACTTCAGTGGAAACATGCTGCCTAAGGAATGAGGCATTAAGGAAAGGTCTTACTGGACTGCATCAAAGTTTAGTGAAAACAATACTTGGTTTTAGTGAGGAGTGGGTGCTCAGCAGGCTGTGATAAAGTGGTGCTTTTGCACTTTTGTCTTCCCAAAAGATATCCCTTGTTGGCTGTATTTACTAGCCTAACAGTAGAAGTAGCATTTATGTTAGCTTTTAGGTTATGTCTTGCTGTGGAAATACCAAGCAAGTTGGTGTGCTTCTCTTCCAACACACTCCAGCACAAAGCCAAAGGGTGACCCGGGATGGGGGCAGGCTAGAGACATTTAATGGAGAGCCCAATATGGGACAGGAAGCTCTGGTTGCAGAGGCTGTGCTGGCCAGGACACTTGACAGTGCCACAGTGTTTGTGCTGCCCTATGTGGCAGGGGACGTGAGGCAGCTGAGCACCTCACTAGGCCAGTTGCTGAGAAAATCTATCCACACACCAGGACAGCTATTGAATTGTGACATCCTTCCTTCACTAAGTGCTTGCTGTATCTGGACTACTTACAGAGAAGTAAAATGTCATATTAGCACTTCCACGCAGTGTGGCAGAATGAATGGCAGGTGCCACAGCACCTTTCTCTTTGGGCAAAGGTGCATGAAAAGCTGTGCTCTAGTGCTTCCTCACTGCTGAGTTTGTAAGTCCTTGGCTGGACCTCTCTTGGTCCTTTGGAGACAGTGCACTTTCTTGTCTAGGTAAATGTTGGTCTGTTTTTCATTTAAATACAAATTTGGGCTGTCACAATGTCGTGTGTAATATTGCCACTCTCTGTGAGGATTAGAGTGATTAGGAGTCTCAGAATACACTTTAATCAGTCAGTTCAGTACTGCTGAGATTTGCAGTCTACCCTCTCCCATGCAGCAGCCAGTCTTTTGAGACGCTAACGAAATTGAAATGAGTTCCTTCATCTTAGACAAGGATAATTAATCTTCAAACACTGTTTATCTTAGCCCAAAAATCCCCAGAATTCAGAACTAAATTAATTTAAAGTCTAAATCTGCTTTAACTAGTAATTGGTTAATCAACAGGCTCGATGTGTAATTATATTCTTTGTTCACACTCCTTACAGGCTTGAAAAGACCATCTAATTCCTATGTTGCTTTCATTCCTATAATTAGCCCATGTGACATACAATGCTGTATGTTAGTGAAAGAATTTTTCCTGGAATAATTTCACCAAGATTGTTCCCTACAGATGAATTTGGTAGAAATCTGCACTTTGTTTTAATTTCTCTTACTTACATATAATATAGCTTGAACATTTAAGGGATTCTTGCTCCCTCTGAATATTGATAGGATGTGGAAAATTCATGATATGGTTATTCCAACTGTCTTTCAGAAGAAACCAGCCATAAAATCTATTAGCTGGTGTTATTCTTGTGGACAGGAATTATCCTTGCTACTAGGAATTGGAGGTCTGAGAATAAATCAGAGAAGGAAACTGTGGTCTTTTTAATGCAGAGTTGTGGGTCTTCTTTACTTAGTGGATTCTGTTATAACCCCATTGTGGTCAGTGGTCTGGTCAACCGTTTTCATATTTCTGTTCACAGGAATTTCCACCAGCTTCATGAGTGCTTATATACCAGTAGGTATTAATATCCTCTCTTCAATAATCTTCTTGCCAAAACCTATTAAAGCCCAGCGTTTAACTCTATTTAAATAATTTAATCTACTTAAACTCTGTTTAACTCTCTGCATACCTAAATGTATTCCATCTTTCATTCTTGTTAATGCCACATAGATTATAGCTCCAAGAAACAAGTCAAATCCTTCTCCTTCTGATGAATGAGAGGCAAGAGAGTTTGACTGCCAACATCTCAGTGGTATGAGTTCTTAGAAGACAGGGGAATATCAGCTTTAGAAGTGTTTGGGCCCAAACTTCTGGATATGAGTGAATTCATCCTGCCATTTTGCACTGCCCTTAAAAGTGGAGAATTTGGGTCATCTGCAAAGCATTTAGAGCCTGTGGGTCCTTTCTTGTAGCTAGACAGGAACTTTAGCATCAGAGGGGAAAAATTAAAGGGGGTCAGTGTCAAGGAGCGTTTTCTCTTGTTAATAACCAGTCAGCTCTAACACACACACTTGTCCTCAGAAATGTGGGGCATGTGAGATGACTGGGGCCCTGAGACAGAGGGGGAGGGCAGTGAGTAGCCTGGAGCAGCAAGCCCACTGTGGGTTAAGAGATGCTATCAAAGTAACCAGTGGTTCCCCTATCATGATGTGATCTGAATTCAAGCTGGTGAACCAGCAAGAGGTTCTCTGATGAAATTTCAAATTCTTTTCAACATCAGACTAAACAATAAGCAGAGAGCTGCAGCCTTGGGATTGTTATTCCAGGGGTACCTCCCTGCCCAAACTCATCTCTGGTGGATCAAGGACTGAGTTGCTTTCCTCTAGGAGGAGGACAAGGTCAGGCATATCAAAGGCACTGCCAGAAAGAGTTCTTCCCTTCAGGAAGTAATATTTTTCAAGACGTTTACCCATTAAAAGTTCTCCTTGAGATAGATTTCCAAAGATAATGTTGAAGCATGGAATAAATCAATAAAACTATTGCAGCAACCAAGCAGCCCAAGAGGCTTCCCTCTCTACCAGCTTCAGTGAATCTTTTTCTGACCATCTGCTAGTTGTCTCATTATTCTGCTAAACAGACAGCTCTTGTTTGCACTCACTGCTCTGTATCTCCTTGCTCCTGAACTCTGGTGTTAGTAAGAATCTAGATTTCTTTCACTTACTCATCTTTGCTGAAAACCATAACCCATCAGAGAATTTCTCACCTCCTTGCCTGAAGAGGTGGTACTTCTGCCCTGGGGCTGAGATTGATCCAAGTCCCTGGAAAGAGCTTTCCTGGGCTTGCAGTGAGCCATCCCTTTAATTTTCCTCCCAAACAGTGTCCCAACTAGGAGCTCAGAGTTTTAAGTGTAGAAGTAAGTCTGTCTTTCCTTGAGGTCTCCTTTGCAGCCAAAGGATAGAAACAAAGAATACTCAGTCATACCTAGGAGCCCTGAGCTACCCCTGGCCAGACATGTGGCTGAGCCCCTGAGGCTCCCTCCCTGAGGTGTCTTCATTCTGCAGTGGTGAGGCAATGGTAATGAAAAGCAGGGAAACTCAGTTTTAAAGCTCAGCGTGTAAAGACTGCAGAAATAAGTCTTTGCTTTTCTGAGAACAGAACAGAATTTTCTGCATGTTTATGGCCCTGAAAAATGTAATATGGAGAAAGAAATACCTAAGTGTTTCTCTGGAAGTTCTTTGCTCAGCTGTGGTGCCTTTCAGCTTTTGGGAGCCCAAGCCCAGGGGCTGGCCCTAGGCATACTTGTCCTTGACCTGGACTGTGAGCAATATCCCAGCTAGGGCCTCTGCATGCAAAAATCGTGTATCAACCTCTTCTCCTACCATTTCACCACACGTAGCACCGTCTTTGGAATTACAGAGCTGTAAATTTGTATTTCCTTTTATTCAGTTGCCAGCTTCTGAGCCTCTATGAATCACATTCTCAAGCTTTTTGTAATAAACACGGGCATAGAAACCATTCTTGAAATGTTCTTGAAAAGACTAAACAAAGCAAAACCCAAATGACAATTGCAATTCTCCTGTAATTTCCTGTGTCGGGGAGAGAGACTCTAAGAACATAAAGCATAGGAAAATGTGCTAGGATTATGGAAGCTGGAGATGGCAAAGTAATGATGTTTTTCTTGGGCTTCATAACTATAGAGCAGTTCCATTCAAGCCATTAAGAACTCAAGAGGGGGAAACATTTTGAAATTTCTGTGTTGTTTCTGTAAGAAAAGACTTGAAAGAAACTTGGTTTGAAACTTCCGTAATTTCATTTTTTTTAGAAGATGTTACTAGCACATTTTTAAGGGTGAAAATCTTTTATTCTGGCACCTAAACAAGTTGCTAAGAAAACCAGTAGTGTCTCCATATTTATACAGCACAGAAATTGGACAAAATACTTCACTTAATCTTTGTGAAGAGGAAAAAGATGTCTCTCTTCCCTTTTCATTTTGAAAGAAGAATTGACTCAAGAATCCTTGCAGCTTGAAAAAGTATGTCCGTAGTTCCTCTAATCTTGGCCTTCCAGGAACCTGGGATTCCATTATCCAGTTTCCACTATGTGCCTTCACAGAGAGCCACAGAGCAGCTGAGAAATGAAAACTTCCTAATTTTTACTTATGGTACATCTTCTAGGCACTGCAGAGCTGCAAGCTTCACTT
This sequence comes from Prinia subflava, assembly GCF_021018805.1. Lineage (NCBI taxonomy): Eukaryota > Metazoa > Chordata > Aves > Passeriformes > Cisticolidae > Prinia > Prinia subflava. The sequence continues at coordinate 95,693,790 of NC_086283.1, read as the reverse complement.
TGTTGTGATGCAAAAGGGAACAAAAAGGAGAAAAACACAACCTTCCATTACAGGAGGTTACACTTACAAGGACAAGAGTGTTCAAATATCCTTGGTCTGTGTAGGTTGCTATATGTCATAGAAATGTACACTTTGGAGACTTAATCCCATTCCCATGCAATTTATAGAGCAAGGAGTGCTTAAACAGGACAGATGGATGTAAAAGGAAGCCTCTCAGTGAGGGACAGGGTGAGAGAAACTCTTGATATTCCATTAGTGCTCTAGCAGATACCAGGATCCTTCACTCTGCTGTGCCCTAAGCCACTCAAGAATTAAAATATTTCTGTAATGCACAAGGAAGCTTGAGTTACCCAGAGTTTCTCAAATTCTCAGTTCATCCTTTCCAACATGGGGATGCTAACATTAAAACTCCTGGGAAAAGGCTGTCTTTCCAGGGCTCCCTGCATTGAGCAAGAAGGGGCTCTGAGAACAACCTTCCTCTTTGCTCCTCCCTGTTCCTCTGTCCCACTAGCCACAGCTGGGAAGCTACAAGCTCTCACCACAGGCAGTACCACAGCAGCTTTAGACACGTTTCTGAGTGTTGCTTTCTGTCACCTCTTAGCTCCTGCTACTCAGAAATCAACCCTCCCTTCCCCAAAACAGTTGCAGCATCTCCTGATGGGGCAGCTCTTGGGTTCAGTTTGAAATCCTGTTCCTTGTTTAACTCTTCTCCCCACTGCTTGGTAACTCTGAGAGGCTGGGCCCTGTTGTGCCCTCTCAGTATGACTCATACAGGCACCTCCACTGCCTTTGGGAGCCCTCTCCTTTACAGGTCTGCTTCTGAGGGGTTGTCCTGGTTTAGGGCAAATTTGGGAGGAAAATTCCAAAGGGGTCCCTCTAAAAAGCTGATTCCTGTGGGCTCATACCTGTGGGCAAGGCTGGGGTGTTATGTTGGGACCTATAAGCTACTGCAGAGAATTCTGCAGGATAGCAGAATGTTTTCCTTGAATCAGGCAAAAAACCCGACAGAGAATTTGGATACAAAATACTAAATTTAATCCTGAGAAAAACTCACCCTAGATTTCTATTTTTAACAGCCAGAGTGTCTATAAGACCATATTCCTTGAGGATCCTTACATTTATATAATACAAGGAAATACCTTGGCCTTCAGGTTTTTGTTGGCCTCTGCAAAACTATCATCCTCAGAATTAGAGAGATGTTTCAGCTTAATTATACAAAGGTACTCTGCAGAGTGAGTTTTTTCCCTTGCAGGTTCAGCCTCATCATAGGTCTAAAGCTGCAGATAGAGGTAAGTACATTACAATGGGGATGACTGATAGCTGAAGATTTTTTGTGTTCACAGTGTTCCTTAATGTAGGCCATTTTTCATCATCTACAGTTGCCTGATAATGATGTCATTTCCATTGCTTGAATGTTGAAGGAGCAGCCACATATCATGGAGTTAAAATGACTGCTTTTGGGGCAGCTAAATTGTGTTGTTATCAGTTTAAGGCAGTGTTTGCTTTGTTTCTCGGGACAAAATGACAGTTAGACTTTCCTAAAACTCATCAAACAGGGATGAGAGAGCCACGAATACAAATCTACACTGTAGTCAAGATGGGGGGAATAGAGGGGAGAGAAGAAAAAGGAAAGCTGTTTTTGTGTGAAGACGTGATGACCATCAGATAAAAATGACAAAGTTGTACTTGTCAGAAAATAAGTCACATTGCTGATCACTGGATAGCTTTGATGTAATGTTCCACAATCATTTAACTGAGATTTCATGGCAAGATTAATGGTAAAGTCTTTAAAACATGCATGAAGAAGAGCTTTCTTCTAATATCCAGCTGTCAGACAGTCCTTATCTGGGGCTTATGTTGACTGATTATGATTAGGAATGATCTAGAACATGACCTTTAAATAAAAAAGAAAATTATGCAGATTTGGAAGTGAACCATCAAGCTTTCAGGTCTTTTCCTAAACATTTCAAGACCTCAGCTGATTGTATATACATATGTATGATATATGCATATGTGTCTTTGCAAACTCAGTCCCACTAACCTGAAAAATCAGCCTTAAAACTCAACAAATTTCTCTGCCCTCTGTATCACAAAATGCTGTGAATTAGGTTTAATACTTAATTTCCAACATACAGGACTCACACTGGAATGAATTGTTTATGAGATACTATGTGATTGTAAGCAGTGCACGTATTTTGAGTGAACCCAGACCAATTTGCCTGGAAAAAGAAGTGCTAGTTTCCAGTGTATGACATTGAATGAATTGTTATACATACTTTGGAACGGATGGTGAGCATAAATCTCCCTTCGGATATTTCATGAAATATTTGCAGCATATTTTAAACTAGCTTATTCTTCTAGCAATTCTTCTGTAGTGCTCACTCTGCCTACCTTGTGTTTTCACAGGAGACTTCAGAAATGAAGGCAAGTATGGGTTGTGCTGGCCAGCCACAGTGCCTGCCAGACTGCAGCCAGCTGGAGACACTGTTTTGCCCAAAAGCCTCTCTTCTGCAGCTGAACACTGAAGAAATGTACTGAAGAAAGGACTTTGCAGTTTTGCCTTCCATTAATTCCCTCCAAAACTGAAAGAGGTTCACAGCTTGGTTGTGTTTTTGACTTGATCAGCCACTGAAAATGGACTCAGATTATGGAAAGCATCTGGGAGATCCTAAATTTTCTAAGAGTGATGCAAAGCAATGTGGTCAGGTAGAAGGAGTTATTCGCTTCCATACTGTATTGCCTTGCACAGCACAGCCATGCAGGACTGGCTGAGCTGGTTGATGCACGGAGGTCACAGCATGCCTGCAAATGGATGAGAACAATGAGCATGGGTGCTGCCCTTAATCTGCCCTGACCAGCACTGCATCCGTTTGTACACTGCCCTCTCCATGGTTTGATTAATAGGGACTTCTCCACCCTTCTCCAATTCAGTAGGAATTCATGAAGCTTGCTTGGACCTGGGTGAAGCCCTGCACAACTACATTAATCCCCTAATTGAAAGCCATAGCCAGATGAGAAAGATGAAACAGAAGACAAACAGGGCTGCTCTGTGAGAAGCTGGCTTGGTACTCCAAGAAGGAAAAACAAGGGTGGACTCCTTTCCTGTGAGTGAAGCTTCAGATGCCTCCAAGCCCCTGGTTGAGGTGAGCTGGGTTAGACTGCAGAGGCACTTCTGAAGGGTGGCCATGCCTCATCTGTCACATCTGTGTTTGAAAAACTGTTCATACAACCATTGCAAAAAAGAAAAAAAAAAAAAGCTGTAAATCAATCCAGAGATGTTTCTCTCTCTCTAAAACAGAAGGGACAATCAAAGAGGAATGTGATAGCATTCAAAATGAAAAATTAATTAGCATTTAATTGCAAAGGAAAGTCAATGTGGCAATGTCCAATGAGATGGCCAGTGGTTTATTTCCCTTTTCACTCTTATTTTTACTTATTTGTGCTCACAAAGGGCTGAGAAACAATGCAGGGTGATTGTGCTTCTTCCCAAGCTTGTTTCACACAGCTGTGCTACAGCCTGCCTATGCTGAACTCAGTGGCATGAGATGTTCCACAAGATGTTCATCTTAAAGAATTAGGTTCTGTTTTCATGTGCAATAATGCTCCCTGCTCCTCATTTTTTTTCAGTGTCCAGTTACTGTGTTACTGTGTCCAGTGTCCCCTTCCAGAAAGGGAAGAGAAAATGGAGAAGCAGCAGAAATATTTCCCCATTTTGTCACCAAGAAGAAAAGGCAGGAGTAATGAAAGCAAATTTCCCCCCGACTTTTAAAACTATTGTTTCTGTCTTCGGGCACAATGGGTTTGGGGGTACCAGTTTTCTTTCCTATTCATAATAAATCCTGAAATTCTTAAAAGGTTGTATTTATTAAAAAAGGATTTGTCGGCCCAAGAAAATTTTTAGGAAAATGTTTTCAAAGTAGATAAGAATATTTTCTCTTCTTTCTCCTGAATTTTGTATAGATTTCTTTTTTATTTGCATTTTAATCTTACTTGAGCTAAGTCTAAAGAAAGTGTAAAAGAGGGCTAGTAAGACTTTAGGGGTTGTAGCTGAATGAGAAGCATATAAATGGGAGATACTGCAAGAGCTTGATTTTCAAATGGTAATTCAAAGGAAATGGAGGCGGGGCCGTGACACCTCCTTGTGATCCTGGAAGTAGAGGCTGTGCTGAGATTAAGTTACTTATATGTAGGACATGTGTAAACATGGTGCAATCCAGATCCAAATGGCTGAGCTTCATAAATTCAGACATGGATAAAGCTGTTTATGCCACTCACTCTCAAGAGTTTTATAAATCGTATTGTAAGCCCTTGGAATTGTGCAAAAGAATCTGACTTGAAAAATAAAGTAATGTTCAATCATTTAAAATGGAAACCTGGTTTTCAAAGTTAAATATCTAAAACCCAGAATCATAATGTATGCAGTGTGGGAAAACTTGAAAACAAGAGTGAACATCCCTTTACAGCAGTATCTGTAAGTTATAGTTTGGTTTGGAATATAGTAAATTATGTTGTTGTAACAAGGGTGCCATGAGTTCCAATGGCACATGAAAGCATGTTAACATGGATTTATATCAAAGTCTTTTGTAGCAGAGAGTCTTGTAAGAAGAGGGGAATATATTTCTGTCATATTCATAATGTCGTCTCAGTCACAGACAAGACTGATGAGGAAAAACTATTAGATGCAGAGATTTAATTTATCTTTCTTTTCCAGAATAGGAACTTCTGATGATCTCCCTTTAGGTTTCAATGCTTAAACCTCAAATTTCAGCTACCACAATAGCACAAAGGAGATGGACCTCTGTTTGCATATTTTTCACTTAATTTTTTAACTCGCTGCTGGAAATCAATAAAGTTTCACTAGTAAAGCAAAATCTTTTTGGTATTATTTTCTTGTAGAGGAAGCTGAAAAATACCCATGTCATAAAACAGTGCCACATTTTCCTGCTCAGTTTAGGCAGAACATGGAAAGAAACCCTCTTACCCTCAGCCCTACAGACGAGAGATTTTGTGTCTCCCTTGGTCCAGTTTTTCTGACTCTGCATCCTTATCCTGCACCACTGTGAGCAGCTACTGCTCCAGTAACACCACTTGCAAGACCTACAGGCTCCATATTCTGAGGGATTTTAAGGAACTTCAGAGCAGCCTCAGAGGTATTAACCTGTTATTAACACTTGTTGCAGTCACCAAAGAAATCCAAAGGTTCCAAACTCCATATTATCATCTTATTTCATAAAATTCTGGGAAAATTTTGATGCACAAATTAAAAGATTGTTGAGTATTCCTCAAGAGAAATTTAGACTCTACAGGTAATATTCAGACACTGCTCTTTTTTAGCGAGCCTGTAACTGTTACTGGCAAATTACCCTTACAATTTTATTAGAATTGAAAACAAAACAGCTGTAGCTTATGTTATGGTCTCTAGTGATAAAAAAGGACAAAATTTAACAATTTTGCTTTCCTTCAATTGGATTAAGTAAGAGCATGGGGCAAATAATGAATTTCTTCCATTTGAATATCAGAATTAAGTTGGTTTTGGTAGCCCACACCCCAAATGAAATGACCTAATCCAAACCCAAGCTATTGGAGCTGGTTGGATTTGCTTTGTCCAACTTTGTATGTGCATTTTTTTCTTTCCAAAAGAAGCTATACACAATCTCTTGATTGTTACTGAATGCCCCATTGTGTAATGAGAGAAATCTTCTGTCTTTTCTAAAAAGATGCTTTACCACTGTGTCCAGAAGTGGCCTCATGATTCCTTCATAGACACCAGAAATGCACAGATTTTCTGCTACTAGGAAGGTGAAAATGCCCATCCCCTCATTTTTCAGTGACTGACAGTTTTGGGAGTGGTGGTGGTGAAAATAAAGGTAAAATCATGTCATACATTTTTAACATTGCTAATGAACTCATAGCATGGGAAATGCTTATTTCTATCTCCTGTCCAGCTTCTCCCATTTACATTTGGCCCACAAGCAGGTCCACCAAGCACGGGGTACAAGCCAGAGAGAATGCTGTCCTACAATTTAAAGTCCAGGCACACCGGTGGAGTTTCAGAGTGACAGAAAAGGAGCTTCTACTCATCACTCATCAATGTCTTCCCACTGTTCAGAGACTAAACATGCACAAAACCAGTAGGTGGTTGTTATGTTCCTGTTAGCAGCTACTGTACAGAAAAAGAAAATCCTGACATCAATTGTGCAGTCTGTCAAAGACTGCACAACCCCGACAGCCCTCCTGTGTGTTAAATTCAAACATCTACAGCTGTGAGCTGCATGAGCTGCAGTGGGAACAGCAGCTCAGGAGTCAACAAAGTACAACCCAGCATTACTCTCAACACAGCCACATAGGACAGATGTAATGTGTTGTAATATTCTCTCTTTATATCGTCCAGGTCAGTGTGTTTGGTATCACAGTTACTGTGAGTTTTTTCCCCTCATCTGTATGTGTTATTAGAAATTAGGCTGGAGATTTTTCATCTTTATATCCACACATGTGCCAGTGAAGAGCAACATTCTTTCCATGTCATCACAAGGAGTTACTTCTCTTCTTGCAGATTTTTTCTGGTTCTGTACAGTGTGGTCAAAAGAAGATACAAAAAGATGCTTGGGTGGTTTCTTCAAAAATGCCTTCTTTTGTCTACTGATCACAGCAAAAATCAAAACATCTTGAATTAGACAGAGCCTCCTGCCTAGTGTGCTTAGTGTAGACAACAGAGAACTTGAGCTGGCAAGTGCAAACCAGCACTATTTTATCCAACCTGGCTTGAGAGAAAGAAACATCCTCTTGGTTCAGAAGAAGGCTTGTAAGATAAAATTTCAGGGTAGCCAGGAAGTTTCTCTTATGCTTCAGCCAAAGGCCACACGGATTAAAATGTGCAAGGGAAGAATCACGAAGAAATTTTATAGGTGACAAAGGAGGAGTAAGAGAGGTGTGCCGTACCTTGAAGAAGACACAGCCAAGCTCAAATTTAATGCAGCTCAAGAACAGCAGGTTGAATTAACCATTCCTGAAGGTCTCTGTGTGCAGCAGGATGCAGAGATTTTCTGTTGATGCTAGTAAAAAACACATATGTTTTCTCTATGCAGCATATAAGGAGGAAATACTCATTTTTATAAGCACAACAGGGGTCTGAACTTACGGGTTTCCCATGAAGGATTTGTGAGCTTGGATAACTGGCACTGCCAGGGAAGGTCATGAAAGTGCAATTACTCTGTATTGTACCTAGGAATTTAAGAGTCCTATTAATTCCAAACTATAATATAGCAATAATACAAATGCTCTTTAAAGACAACAGAACTAGCAAATTTATTTTTCTTTTTGCTGGAGGAAGACTTCAATAGACAACAGCTATGTGAATGTGGGACCACAACAGCTATGTGAATGTGGGACCACACCAGCTACTTTCAAAACTTCTGTGTAAGCTGGTTTTGCAATTAGTTAAGTTTATGAAAATGCTCTTTTGTGTAGTAGTTTCTACTTCTAAGTTTTTTTAGAAACCATATATATTAACAGTAGATTTAATGCTGTTGCCTAGTATTGCAGATTTCAAAGCAGCTCATTTGGTTGCACAGTTGCTCCTGTCAAATGCAAACCTTTGGTGTGTATGTGGCTGTTAATGCTCAAGGTACCAGAAAAAAGGTAATAATCAAGGTACCTTAGGGAATACAGATATGTTATTAGGGATGGCTTCTAAGTCCCTTCAAATGATAATCTATATGCATAAGAACTGTAGAAGAATGAACTAGTAAGGAATTTAAGACACAAAGCAAAGCATCTGATGAAGATTTAGAGTGGAACATTTTGAAACTCAGACAACTTAATCCAGTACATATTGTGGTTTCATTTTCATACAGCAACAGATGTATGTGGAAATGCTGCTGTTTATTTTCCTCTTAAGATCATTCCTTTTTGGAGTGGAGAGAAATATTATGACTACCATACAGAACAGTGATCCATACACGCTAAATGGTATTAAAAGAGCTTTATCTGAGTGTTTCATCCACTTGATTTCCTCAGTGGCCCCCATTTTGACTAAGAGGAAATGTCTTGAGGTCCAGTAGCTATAGTGAAAACAGACTTTTTATGTAAACATGACTATTCATGATAAGGAAGGTACTCTGCTAAAAATGCAACCTTGCCACAGTAGTTGAAAATCAGTATCCCTTCAAATTCTGCTGGGAGATAGAAGCAATCTCTTTAAAAGTGGTAATAAGTTTCCCAGTACAGTCTGTTTAGCAATAAATTTTAAGTTTTGATCAATAGGGTTTATTTTGTTTGGGAATTTACAGAACCTTAGTGAACTCTCAGCTTTCTTTTCTCACTACAACTAATTAAAAGCCAATGGGATGTGGAGTAGTGACTGAATGGATTTATGACTGAATGCTTTTGGAAACCTCACTCCAGCAACATAACTGCAAATATTTTTTTCCTTTCAGAAGCTGAACAGTGATAGTGTTGAATCCCTGAAGCAATCTATGTCAGGCAGTTAGCCTGGAAAGACACTGTAAATTCACCTCTGATCTGCACCAGTTAAACTTTCTGTTAAATGGAGAAAGTCAAGGCTGGTGCTTGTCTTCTTTCTGTCCTGCCTTCTCAGGACATCCACCTTGAGATGACTGCAAGAAGAACAGACCACTGACATGACTACTGGCCTCAGGGCAGTGAAATAGCATGATAGGGCTGCCAGCCCCATGGCTTTGACTGGCTTTCCCCCTTTTCACCTTCTCAATTTCTGTTTAAAAGTTGCATGAGATTTTTTAAACAAATGCCTAATTTAACTGGCACATATCAGCTTGCCCAGCTGAACACCCAAGTGAAATACTTCATTTTTCCATATCCAGCACATTTAAATCCTATTTGAAGACCTGGGCAGCACATAGGTGGAGTAGTTAGGATGCACAATTTTCTTCATTTAGTTTACTGTTTACCAGCTAGCCCAGCCTGATGGAGACTGACACTCCTTGGAGCTTTGTGACAGTTTGTGCTTATGCAGCAGCAGCAGATCTTAAGTGAGTATCAGTACCAAAACAGCCAGTCAATATTGGCAATAAGTGGTGGCTTTACTGCAAATCCTCCAAGCAGAGAGAATAAAACCAGGGGACTGCACTGAACTACTTATCCCTAATCTCTGAAATGCACAGCATGGCTTGAAGGCTGGGCCATGAGGACAGCCTGGAGTTTGGAGGTTGGTAGCAGTAGCTGCATTCCTGAAGCTCATCCCTCCTGGCCAGGCTGTGTGGGGCTCAGTGGCCTCACCCACAGCCTAGCCAGGACTGAAACCAGGAGCAGGGCAGCATGGCCAGCTCTGCTGCCACACCAGAGGGAACAAGGACACCTCATCAAAAGAGGCAGTGACATTTATACGGAAGAAAAGAAAAATAATACAATTTCTTTTACCCAGATGGTAAAAGTGCAGATGGCAGAGACTTTTAAGGGAAAACATACATGAACTATGTTTTTCAAAACCTGGTAGGCATTTGCAGATGTAGATAGGTCTGTCCAAGCAGCTAAATCTTGAAACTACTTTAATACTGCTTGTGATTAAACTGGTATGCCAGGCAAAACCTACAGGGAAAAAGATGCTTTCTTTAGAAAGGGACTGGTAATAGCACATGACCTTGGACAGTTTATTAAGTAAGAATCAAGTAAAACAGTGCCTGGATAAAGGAAACCCCTAAAGCTTGTGACTATTGGAATTAATAGAATAAGACCTCAGGCAAAGACAGCAGAGGACAATTACTTCAGATTTAATAGGTAGTGTTTGCAGATGTACAATACATCTTGGAAAACTGTATTACTTGTTCTGGTTTCTGAAAAAATTAGAAGTCACTAATATAATACAAATTGTTATACAGACAGATAAAATTAAATATAATACAAATTGTTATACAGACAGAAAAGCTGTAAGTAGAGGAGCTGTTAGGTCAGCTTATACTCACAGAGACGCTTTCATTTTCTGTCATGCATGTTGTTTCCACTGTTGATTTTTATGGCATTAGTTCCCAAGAGGATTGAAGAAAGTAGTGTTTAAGTAAAAGATTATATGATTTTTAAAACATTCCTTAAAGTAATAAACAAATACGTGACACTGTGAGCAGCATGACTTTATCCTGTTTAACCACTGTGAAAGTTATTTGTCTAAAAAAACCTCTAAATGCTATAACAATGACAACATAAATCTCAAGACAGTTTGCGAATCTACCATATTTTTGTACCATAAATTGATTTAAGTATCTTTTGTACATACATATTTTTAACTACACAATGGAAGTTCCAATGTAGTACTATACTATTACAGTACAATATCACAATATGATATCTTGTGCAGATTGTGCTCATCAGGGTTTGAATTTGGGGTGAGATGAGAGGGGAGGAGGAGAAGGGAAATTCCAGCCTGTGTTACAAAGTGTACAGGCAAGTTATTTTGATGAACTGGCTCAAACATCTTTGACACACAGAAAAAAAACCAAACCAAACCAAACCAAACCAAACTAAACCAAACCAAACCAAAAAAACCCAAAAAACCACCACAACAATAACAACACCACCACACACACACACACACACACAAAAAAAAAAAACACCCAACAAAAAAACCCCCCAAAAAACAAAAAAAACCCACCAAAAAACTCCCCCAAAAGCCCAAAACCACCTGAAAATGCTATTTTGCATTTTACAGTTTGACAATGTTGTGGCTGAAGTTTCTATCTGTATTATGCCCTGTGATTTGTTCAGGGGGAATATTTCTCTTCTACACAACATTAGCAGGAAGATGTTCTTCCATTTTCATGGGAAAGTGAATTGTTAGTTCTGGCTTATTTAACTATTTCAGCAGAGGATTTCCTAGCATTATGGAGATATGAAATGTCAAACATGTACATAACTGTATTCCCTCCTTATGCTAATGTCTAACTATTCCCTGTACTACGCAAAATGTGTTGTAACCCAAGGGGCAGAGCTTAACATATATCAACTGAATCTTTTTCTGGTGTTTGGTCTCCATTTATTTCTTCTTTATGTTCTTGAACATAAAGTTGCCCCTCTGGGTGAAGCCCTCTTGCCCAGCTCAACTCTCACATCATTAGCACATGCTTAGTGTAAAAATCTTCCTGCTCTTAAAAAGCAATAATCTTAAACTGATGAAAACACCACGTTCACCTGCAAATGCAGATGAGCTCTGTTGATTGAACAAAACCATGGAGAGAAGCCTGTGTGCCTGCTGTAGGGAAAAGTGGCATGGCCAGAGCCAGGGATGGAGCCAGGGACAGAGCACCCCCAACCTCCCCCAAGAGGACATAAATTTGCACTTCCTGTTGACTTGTAAAAGTCCAGGTAAACCACAAATATGTCAATACAATCACTATCAAAGTAATTGCTTTGTCTGGGAGAAATAATTCTTTTAAATGTTAATATCATTGGAAAAATATATAAGAATCCTTTGGGTCAAGACAGACGTAATTACTTTCTTGACCAATGAACCAAAAAACTGGTTCATCTCATACTCCTATTAAAACTCTAATATACTTAGAGAGTTGGCTTATTCCCTTGTGTATCTTCTCAACCATTTCCCTGTGATCAGTGTTTCTTCCTTTATTCAGTCCTTTGTTGTCTCTGTCTGAAGAGAGATGAAATATCAGCACTATGGATCTGACCCAAGATTTCTACTATTTTGGTGAATATCACACAAACAAGCTCTCAGCAATTTTGGTTTTGAAGAAACTTTCCATTTAAAAAAAAAAATTAAATTCAAGTTGTTGCAGTTTGAAAAGATGTAACTAATGTGTCTAAGAATGGAAAGATTTCTCTAGCAGCCTTATTTAATGTTGATTGACTAATGTACAACTTGGAGCGCAGAATTTATTTTATTAATTAGTGGTAACTAATTAATAAATGGTAACTAAATTGATAAGGTTTAAAGCATATCAACATATTGCTCTCTTGTTTCAGAAAATTAATTCTTTGGAAGGTATCTTGAACAGAGCTTTGTTGTGATTTCTTTTTCTTTTCTCTTTTCTTTTCTTTTCTTTTTTTTTTTTTTTTTTTAAGATCCAATTCTTTCACAGACTGACAATCAGGAGGAAAAGGCACATTTCATACCTCCTGGTATGAGGACTCCTGGATTAATACCAGTGTTTCTATAAAGCTCCTGACTTGATTCTAGATCACTAAAATATTAAAAAGGGCTTTGCACTTCCTGCTTGTACATGGGCAGGGCCAGAGGAGAGGCAATGCTGTTAATGGGGGGATGAACAGAGAAATAGGGCCCCACACTTTTGGTGACAGAGCTGAGGCCTGGGAATAGCTTTTCCTTAGGTAAAGGAACTTGAGAAAAGGAGCAAGAGATTGTTAGGTAATTCTCAGAGACACTACAGTCGCAGGAATCTTGAATTTCCTTTGTAATTAAGAGCCAGGTGGACCCAGAGCCCTGTCAAGTAGGTTAGGCTGGAAACTCGTCAGTGCCCACACCAGCAAGAAGGATCCTCCTCCTAAAAATTTGACAGTGAAAGTAGGAGTGGTACTTTTTACTAGAGGTATGAAGCCCTGGAACCAGAAGAACAATCTACTGCTGAGGAGGACCAAGGTCCTGCTGGGATAGAGGAGCTGCCTAGGGCAACACAGTCAGTAGCCTGCATTGCAGCCTCCTGTGTTAGGAGAAAAAGAAGGGGAGTTGTCATAGGTAACTCCCTTCTAAGGGGAGTGGAAGACCTGATATGCTGACTGGACTCCATCCACTGGGAAGTCTGCTTCTGTCCCCCGGAGATTCAGATAAGAGGCATTACTAGAAAACTCTCCAGTCTAGTAAGGCTCTCTGATTATTATCCATCAATAGTTCTTCAAGTTGGTGATAATGAGTTAACAAAGAGAAGTCCAAGGGCAATAAAAATGGATTTCAGGACAACTGGTTGCAGGATCAGGAGCATAGCCAATGTTTTTCTCAATCCTTTGAGTAGCAAGGAAAAATATGGATAGGAATAGGCAGATCCAAGAAGTCTATACATGGCTCTTTGGTAGGTGTCATCAGAAAAACTTTGGGATTATCTATTCAGCACCTGTTCTACTGACTGCAGCCTGATGGGCTGCACCTTTCTCAGAGTGGAAAAAGAGCTCTAGCACAGGAGCTAGCAGAGTTCATGACACAGCTCTAAACTGGCCTGGAAGGGAGAAAAGGAAAATACCTGGCTCACCAGTGATGATCAGTGGGATGGAGTGTCAAAACTTGAGGAAACAAACTCTAATGGGCTGCCTCAATCTGCTCCATGAGGTGTTGGCTACAAAGTGCAACACCCGAAATGTTTCTCTGCCAGTGCACTCGCATGAGGAACAAACAAGAGCAGCTCAGAGCTTTGACTCAGTCCCAGAGATTTGATAGCCCTGACTTCAATCAAACCTGGTGACTGGAGTGCCCTGTTGGGCAGGCACAGGCCCCTCAGGAGACGAACACAGGACAGAGGAGGCAGGGGTGGCATCGTGTGCAGTGGAAGGGCTGCAGTGTACAGAACTTACAGCTGGAAATGGTGCAGCTGGGAGCCTCTGGACAGAAACAAGGGACAAATAATGGGGATGTCATTGTGGGAGTCTGCTACAGATGTCCCAGCCAGGACAATGAGGCAAATGAATTGTTCTTTGAGGAACTAAGGGATGCCTCTAAATCAGCTGCAGTTGTCCCTATGGGGGACTTCAGCATTCCAGATGTTAACTGGGAACACCGTATAGATGTTCAAACAGGGCCAGAAGATTTCTAAAATACCTGGATGACAATTTTATGATAGAAGCACTGTTGTTATTGTTTTCAGGATGGCATGGGAATAACGACATGACTCCTAGCTTATTTAGCAAGTGAGAGCAATTTTTATTCTTCAAGAACTTCTTTTATAGACAGTTCCAAAACAGTAAAGCTTAATTGGTCAGCAAACCAACACAAGACCATCATTGGACAGTTTGGAACAACATTCCTTGACCATTTCTCGCAAGTAAACAACAAGTTAGATGAACACGACCTGCAAAGTTTGTTTTCTCTCTCCAAGGACTGTTTGAATTCCTCATAATTTCTCAGGCCACTTTCTCAGGCCTGGGTGAGAATGTTGTGTGACTTGGTTTCACACAGACACTGTGCTGCTGCCTGATCTCTCACATTTAGCATCCACAAGGCATTAAGAGAGACAACTAGGAAAGATGTCCTCCTTAATTTGCTGCTTGCCAGCCGAGTGGATGTTGTGACTGAAGTGATGATTAGCACCTGTCTTGGCCAGAGTGACCATGAAGTGATCAAGCTAAAATCTCTGCTGAGAGGAGGAAAGTGCCAGCAAAACTTCAAATCTGGACAGAAGGAGAGCAGACTTCAGAGTGCTCAGGGAACAAGTGGAAAAGCCCCCCAGGAAAATGCTTTTGAAGGTGCTGGAGTCCATCAGGGCTTGTCACTTTCTGAGCACTACCTTCTAGGGGCACTGGAGCAGACAATTCCTAAATGTCTGAAGTCAAGCATATGAGGCAGGAGGCTGGCTTGGTTAAGTAGGAATCTTCTTTTGGAAGTAAAGCAAGAAAGGAAGGAGTATGCTCAGTGGAAGCAGGGTGAGGTGACTTGGGAAGAATACAGAGATGCTGCTTGCCATTGTAAGTAGAAAATCCATGTGGCCAAAGCCAGAATTGAAACCGGCCAGAAATGTGGGGGATAATAAAAAGATGGCTTTCTTTAATAATGGTAAAAGGCAGGGCGGAAATAACATTGGGCTGTTACAGGGTGACAATAGTCCTCTCACAAACAGGGACCAGGCAGAGGAATTTAAAGCATTCTTTGCCCTGTCTTCAACACAAATTGTGAACGAAGGGGATTCCAGTGCCCTGAGCAGGAGGAACATGATTGTGAGAATGATAAAATCCTAGTTGTCCATGAAGTTTTGAGAGATCTGCTGTTCCAGCTGGATCCCTATCTCTATGACGCTTAATGGTATTCAACTGAAAATATTTACAGAACTGCCTGATGATGTCATGAGGCCTGTCTTGATTGTGTTTTAGTGATCTTGGGAATCTGGAAAGGCTCCAGCTGGCTGGAAACTAAGACTAAAAAGGGCAAGGAATATGACCCTGGAAGCCAAAGGCCCATTAATCTCACTTCAGTGTCTGGCAAGGTTATGCAGAAGATTCTGGAAGGTATTGAAAAACACCTGGAGGACAATGTACTAATTGATCACATCTAGCACAACTTCATGAGAAGAAATTCCTGCTTATCAATCCTGAGTTCCTTTTATGACACGGTAACCCATGTGGTTGATCAAGGGAAGTCAGTTGATGTCATCTTTTTGGATGTCAGTAAATCTTTGATACTGTGTCTCACAGGATCCTCCTGGACAAAATGTCCACCTGGATAAGGACAGGATGTAATGGGAGAGCAGCTGGCTCACGGGTCAGGCACGAGGGTTGCAGTGAATGGGGTGACATCAGAGTGGGGACCTGTCACTAGAGGGGTTCCACAGGGCTCCACCTTGGGCTCTGCTCTTCAACATCTTCATGAATGATGGGGTGCAGTACTGGGAGGGATATAAGCAAGTTCACAGATGGTAAAATACTGAGAGGAGCTGTTGACTCTCTCAAGGGCAGGGAGGCCCTGCAGAGAGACCCTGACAATTAGAAGGCTGGGCAATCATCAGCCATATGAAACTCAGCAGGGGGAAGTGCCAGATTCTGCACCTGGGATGGAGCAACCCTGGATGTACAGACAGACTGGGGAATGAGAGGCTGGAGAGCAGTGCCAAGAAAGGACCTGGGGGTCCTGGCTGATGGAAAGTTGAGTCAGCAGTGCCCTGGCAGCCAGGAGGGCCACCCGTGTCCTTGGGGGGCATCAGGGACAGCACGGCCAGCTGGGCAAGGGAGGGGATTGTCCTGCTCTGCTCTGCACTGGGGCAGCCTCACCTCCAGTGCTGGGGCAGCTCTGGGTGCCACAGCATAAGAAAGCATTAAACTCTTAGCATCCAAAGGAGGGTAACGAGGATGGTGAAGGGCCTTGAGGGGAAACTGTATGAGGAGTGGCTGAAGTCACTTGGTTTGTTCAGCCTGGAGGAGACTGAGGGGAGAGCTCATTTCTGTCTGCAACTTCCTCATGAGGGGAAGCAGAGGGGTAGACACTGATTGTTTCTCTTTGGTGAACAGTAACAGGACCTGAGGGAATGGCCTTAAGTTGTGCCATGAAGGGTTTAGGTTGGATATTAGAAAAAAGTTCTTCACCCAGAAGATGGTTGGGCATCCCCAGGGAAGTGGTCACAGCACCAAGATGGACCTGATGGAGATCAAGAAAAATTTGAACAATGCACTCAGATACACGGTTTGACTCTTGGAGTATCCTGTGCAGGGTCAGGAACTGGAGTCTGTGATCCTTGTGCTGCTTCAGAGACATGATTTGATTTTCTGGTTGTTGAAGGACAAGAAAACGACTCTAGCAAAAAATCATGAATTCTGAGGCAATTATCATTTGCTCTGGAGACTGCTATGAGATCATCAGAAATGCTGAACGTTATGTCTGGAGATCTAGGCTGCAGGGGATAAAACATGTGATTTACTGGAAAACCTAATAGAAGAGTAATACATGGGAGGAGAAGAGAGGAGGGAAATGAAGAGTCTAAGGATATTATCTGGTCATTTCAATCTCATGTTTGTTTTTTTTTAATTTTTCAATCTCTATAAGACTTGTCTCAGCTCCTCCCTGTGACACAACATGACCTCCCTGGAGGTCACACCATTTGCCCTGTAGAAGAACAGTAAGAGGACACTGATTTCCAAATGCAGTGTCACTTTCTCATCCCAGGAAATCACCCAACACTGGAGGAAAAAAGATAATCTTTTCTCCTTCCTGCTGATCCCAGGAGTGCAAGAACACTGCCTGGGACTCTGGGAAATCACCCAGTTTGCAAAACTGACCTTGGGGTTTCCCTATCTCCAAGACCTTTTTTTCTAGCTGGAGGCTGGGGATGTTGCAGGGAAACTTTCAGTCCCAGAGGGTTGGTGTGGGATGCCCAGGAATCCCATCTGTAGGCACCCAGGGTGGCTGCCAGATACAGGTTATCAGGGCTGTTAGTGACAGTGAGACAATTTCCTTGGCTTTCCAAGTGAAATCCTTTTGCCTTCTTTGCACTCTTTCTCTTGCTCATCATATGCTGCCTACAGCTGAGGCACCATGTTTTGCTGTATTTCAAGTAGTAATATTGAGATACTGTTTTGGGATTTAGAAAAAAAGTGCATGATTCAGAAAAATATGTCTGTGAAACAAAGTGAAAAAAAGCAATGCCATAGTAGCAACGGGCTCACAGGCAAGTCAGAGATAATTTAATAATAATAATCATTAAAAATCATGAAAAATGTGTGCTGTTGTAGAAGGGAATGGAGGAAAACATTGATGGCTTATCCTTGCTTCAAGGAAATGGTGAGCAGGACACATCATCTGACAAGCAAGGGCTGGTCCTGCTACTGGCATGGCCAGGGCTGAGGGAGATGTGGGCATTGTGGGGGGATGCCAGTGCCAGTACCAGCGTTAGAGCAAACTTTCTCCAGCCAGATGAGGTGGAAAGGACAGGTGAGGCACCAAACTCAGCTGGAGTGTCATCATGCAGCAAACTCCTCACCTCTCAAGCAGCAGCATCCACTGGGCAGCATCTGCTGATGCTGCTTCTCACCCTCCCAGGTGCTTTGAACACTGTTTGGAGGCTGGTTGTATGTGGCAGGGTCAGGACTTGGATTTCCAGGATGCAGTAGCATATTCACACTGGGAGACAGACTGAGTGCCAAAGGTGGTGTTGCAACAGGTGAAGCAGGATGGTGGCCACGGACATTTGTGTGGTGGCCCCTCAGGTAAATCCAAGTGAGAAGATGCAGGGCTGTATATGATCCCCTTCTGTCACTACCAGGGGAGCTTAGAGTTTGATTGCTGCCTTTATAGATCAGAGCAACATTGGCTTGAACAGCTTGTCCTTTTGGTCTGTTTTAGGAGAATCAACATATATAACTGCTTCCTCCCACATCACAGCCGTCATCACTCACACTGCATTAAAAATGGCTCCCTATTTAGCTGCATTACTCAGAGGGAAGATCTGTTGCCTTGTCTTGGGTGAGGATTTAGCTGAGACACCAGAATAGCAAGCTTAAACAACAGAAGAGTATTGGAAACCTGCCACAAGATTCTGCCGTCACCAGTGTGAGGGAAAAGCCATGGCTCTGAAACAGGGGATGAGATGATCATGGTTGTAGCAAGAGAAGTTGCAGCAAGAGAAGCAGAAATTCATGTTTTGCCTCCCCCAGTTGTCTCATGGCTGTATCACAAACAGGAGACTAAAGCCCGCTCTTCTGCTCTGGCTAACTGGATAATTTGTCCTGGTAGGTGTCACAAGGGAATCCCGGTATGATTGAAACAATTATTGAAAGAATAATAACTAACTAAATACATATTATTACCTAAAAAATATGTTGGGCTTTTGATGTAGTGCAGTGAAGCCTAGGCT
This sequence comes from Prinia subflava, assembly GCF_021018805.1. Classification (NCBI taxonomy): domain Eukaryota; kingdom Metazoa; phylum Chordata; class Aves; order Passeriformes; family Cisticolidae; genus Prinia; species Prinia subflava. The sequence continues at coordinate 95,675,308 of NC_086283.1, read as the reverse complement.
AGGCTCTGCCAGTGGTTACCCTTATAATCTTGGCTTTGCAATGAAAAAGGAAACCAGAAATAACCAGAAGAAACCAGACCCGCCATGTACTGGGATCTCCAGAAGTGGCAGATCCCCACCCTGTTTGTCAGTAATTCATGGAGTGAGCCCTTCCTTTCCTGAGACATGTGCAACCCCACAGCACGTACTCTCCATGAACAGTGGCTTTTTAAACCCAAAACACCTGCATTTGTTTTTTTCTTCTCCTCTGGTTCTGGATCTATTAGCTGTGATTTATTACAAAAAAGGAAAGCAGGACTTGCAAAGGCTGAGATGAAATCAGATGAGTGTCACGACACTTTTGACACAAGATTTGGGTGCATCTTCAGCAGAGGATCCTCAGCTCCTGGCTGCCAGGCACCAGGCTGGACTCTGACAGGACCAGGCTTCTCCTTGCTGAAGATTTGGAAATGAGATCAAGCAATACCTGGCACTTACAAGGGTCTCTATCAATATAGGAAACTCCTTCACCCATTCTACAAATAAGCCTTGGAGAAAATGAGCTGCTTCTTGTCCCTTAGAAGATGCAGGCAGGCAGCTGATATTCCTGAGGGAATGTAACTAGGTGTTCTATGTGAAGAGTGTTTGTGCCACTATCTTCCTCCTGAAGCTGGCTACCCCTTTATGCAAAAGCAGCCCTTTCACGTAATTTTCTCCTGTGGCAGAGTTTTCCACATCTCTCCAGATATGTGTATGCCTGGGGCCTGAGTATAGCAGACGGCTGCATTGTGTGGATAACTGCTGCAATTCCTGTGTACCCAGTGGGGCTGTCCACCAGCCGCGCAGTTTGGGTAAAGAAAGCTGAGGCGGCTGCTCTGCCATCACAAAATCCTGATCACCCTCCATATTAATAATGTAGAATATGACTTTACAGCCCAAATTAACAGTCCTCCACCTTACTTTTCCTCGAGTCACAGCTGACAAGTGGGAGAAAGTTCAGGAAACTCCTCCCTGAGCCGCTCCGTGCGGCGGTGCTGTTTGCGGGCAGGGGTTTGGGAAGCGGGGCGGCGGCGCCTGCGGCGGGCCGGGGCCGCGGGGCCTCGCATGCCCGCCCCGGCCCTGCGGAATGCCGCAAGCCAGACCATGTCCCGGCCAGCTGCCGGCTCGCCGCAGGCACACAGCAGCTGCCGGGGATGCCGTGCACTCCGCCGGCGAGCCCGCCACAAGCCGCGGCCCTCGCTGCCCGCCCCGGCCAGGGCGCGCCCCCTGCGCTGCGGCCTGCCCGCACCGCCTTGTGAGGGCACAGATCCACCGCAGCCGTAACAAAACTTGTCAGGGAGGAACAGCTCTGTGTCAGCCCTTGGCTGTGATGTATTTTCCGAACCGTATCCAACCTGACCACAGAATCACAGACCAGTCTGGGTTGGAAGGGGCCTTAATTCCCTTCTAGTTCCATCTTGTTCCAATCCCCTCACCGTGAGAAGGGACACCTCCCGCTCGGCTGCACACTTATTTTATGAATTTTGATGTGGAATTAAAGCAATAATCTCATAATGTACTGTAATAAATTCTGACTCTTCTGTTGTGAGACCAAACTGAAATTTGACTGGTAGGAAAAAATGTTGGGAGACAAAAACATGCTGCAAAGAGACCAAAGCAACTGATAGAGAGAGAAATCAGTAAAATTATGCAAACAGGGATAAACAAAAGCTTCAATCAGAAATTGTTGCTTTGAACTTTGTTACTTCAAGTCTGGAACCAATAACACGGATGTTCCACAGTGGGTAAGTGAGAATGAAACAGAGAGAGATTAAAAGGTAAATAAAAATGCAGCGAAACAAAACTGTGATTTTTTTTTTTTTTTTTTTTTTTTTTTTTTAGTACTTCATTTTGCCTCATTCCTTGAAATAGTCATTAAATAAACTTCGGCTTGGCAGAAAATTCAGGGCTCTTTAAAGACTCCTAACATAATCTGATATGTAGCTCTATATTACCTATTTCAAAAAGGGATTTTCCTAAGAAGCATCTTGTCAAAGTTAGAGTCAAGGGGACAATTCACAGCAAATAATTTATTCAGCACATTTTGTCTTGTTTTCTACTCCCAGATTGTCCAGGAGGCAATTGCGATTCCTTTGAATATATTTCAGTTTACTCACAAAAGGCATTAAGGGAATTATTTTTAGATCGGATTCATGACTGAATATGATACCTGCTACTCGATCTCTGTTGGTCAGTTATTCTCGTAGTTAGGCAGCTATGCACAGTTGAACTAGACACAATTTATTTTAAAAATGCAGTCTCATTTCTGTTTGCAAATTATCCCCAATGAAATCAGGTTTTTGTGGGACTGTTTATTTTTCACCACATATGACCTAGTAACATAATATATATTATGTATTTATTTCTTCTCAACTGAGCAATGCTATACTGTATCAGCTTCCTGGCCAGATGATGAAAATCACATATCGTCTGTTTAAATTCATGAGTTGTCAGCCAATGTTCATAAATGTTCAATTAATCTGCAGTTCAGACAACGGACAGAAGGCCACTTCAGTGCAAATGCTCCTGCAAACATTTACTGACCACTTTTCATCAACGTCTTGTGAACAACCCTATGAACATGATTCATTTATTGATGTGGTTTCCACCATTGTCATGAAAGGAGGGTTGGATAACAATGGTGAATCAAAAGGTTTTGAACACCAATGCTTCTGGTCTTTACTGGGCCATGCCATTCAGATATGATATGTAGCTGTGGTGCCCATATAGAGTGAGATATTGCTCCTACTCCCTGGCCAGTCAATAGGGGCTTTATCTTATTTGGGGAGCTGCAGAGGAAGGTTTCTACCTGCAGACATTGCAGTCCTCCCCAGCTCTACTCCAGGACCTTCTTGTGCCAAGTTAAAGCCTCTCATGGGGTCCTTAATCCCTTCTCAGTGATGCCTGAGCATCAGGCACTGTTCTGGGAGAAGATCAGTGTGAGCTGCGAGATCAGTGTCAGCTCCATTGCCTTCAGGTGAATCTGTGGCCTCAAGTGAGGATGGTGAAAGATTTTTGTCTCCAGCTCTCAGCTTTTCTCCTATTCACATTTGTCCAAACCATTTCAGAAGTAAATACCTTCCGTGAAATACCTTTTACTATATGTCTGAAAAACAATGGAACACATTTGGAAAAAAACTCTGCAGCTTACAGAATAGCAGTAAAAGCAGACAGGAATAGATGTTCCACCTGGGCAGTGCTCAGAACATCAAGGACAGAGTTCTCTGTGGAAAGGAACAAGTGGATGGTTGTAAAAAAAAGGCAGATTCATAGAAATATAAATGTGCTGCATACTTTGTAGTGGATATCATCTCTCTGGAAATGCTCCATGTGGTCTGTAGGAGATCCAAAGCTTTCAGGCTCAGGTGACGCTGCAGCTGATGTTATTCTGCCCATGTGCAGAGAAGCTGTGGATGACCCCACCTGACATGGCCTTGCTGGTATTTCCAGAGAGGCTTCTCATGCATCTTGTCCACGTGGCCAAACTTGACCCAGTTATTTGGGTGACTACGAGTCACTATCGTGTTGCTGAAGAGAAACAGGTGGCTTGTCCTGCCATGGGAAAGCAGAGAAAAAATGCTTGCTGGCAGTGGTTTAGGAGGGAAGTTCACCAAGTGCCATAATTTATGGAAGTTCTGATTCCAGAAGTATATTGAGAGGTTGTATCTGCCAAATCCTTATGAAAATGAGTCCGTGCTATTATTTGCAATGGTGTGTTCACACCATCTATCTTCATCAGCAGGTGAGACAGAATGAGTGGTGTTGGCCAGTGTATCCACCCACAGCATCACCACCTGAGCCTTAAAAACAGGTGAACAAATATGAATGTGTTCAAGAAAAACTTATATTCATATTTGACTATATCTTCTACTTACAAAGAAACTCAGCTGCTCAAATGATGTGAATGAGACAATGCCTCATTTATTAGTGTGATTGTAAAAAAAGTAAATTTCATATTAAATTCAAACAACACTTAATAATGAGTTCAGTAAACATTAAGCAGACTTCTATTTGCATTTGTTTCCCCCAGGTGCCCATGGTTTATACAGGCTACAGCTACAATAGCTTTGTTATGATACTTGATTTAGTCTCTATTAATATTCTTATCACCTTTGCAGACAGGGCTTCATTTTCTGTCTCTTTTGTGAGTGCAGTAACATCTTTACATCTGTCATACATCTTTCCACCTGGTAATTAGTGGGTAAAAATGAGAGTTTCACCTTGCTGTCCTCTGAAAAAATTAATGAATTTCATGGTAGCTCGGTTTTACAAACTGCATGACACAAACCCAGCATTTCTAATAAACAGTTATTTCTCAAAGAGAAACATCCTTAGTAGAACAACAAAAAAACCCAACAAAAACTAAACTCAACCCTTGCCCCAAAAAAACCCAAACAAAAACAAACAAAAAACCCTAACCACAAAAAATTAAACAACGCCCTCCCCCGCCTACTCAAAAATTACTCCAGACAGTCAAGCAGAATGATAAACCAAATGAAATTTTGATAGAGCAGGTGCCTTGCCACAATGGCAGAACTTTTTAATTGCGTCTGTTGAAACAGTATTTCTGTTTAAGAATTAGGTCATTTTAAGTTAGTGGAAGTATAATAATTATAGAGACTAAACTGCACTTAATGACAAGAAATGCTTACTCTAACCTAGTGCACATGAACACAGCACTGTGAACATGAGGGTGAGTGGCAGACTCTTCAGGATGGAAATTGCAGAAACTTCAGGATGGAAACAGAAACTTTCTGGTGAAAGAACAGGTGATACCCTTCCAAGGATGCTCCTGATTTGATGAAACTCTTGTTTTGTTACAAAATTTTAATTATTCAAATGCTCTGAGCTGGACTGAAGTTTCAGCTTACGCCTTGGCCTACAAAGATAACTTTAGGTGCTGGTGGGGTGTCCTGTGTGGTCAGCTTTGTGACCTGGCCCTGAGCTCCCCCTGGGACTGCTAATGGACAGGGGACATGGGCTGAGGGATGTCCATTTCTGGTCCTGGCTGATCTCCTACTGTAATTGCACCCAGGCATTATAATGGAAGTCTCGAATTCAGCTGAATCTTTGTCAAAATATGAATTAGTACTTCTGACTGAATTATTTTAACTTTTGTCCCAATGTCCCTTGTGTCCTTCTTCCCTGGTCTCCATGGCACAAAGAAAGGAGCTGGAGTCATGGGCTGAGAGATGGGGTCAGGCAGTCAGTTCCCCAGGTGCTGGTTCCCAAGCCAGTCCCTCCAGCTTCTGAGTGCCCTGTTAGTCCCAAACCGCCCCAAGCAGTCCCAAACAGCTACTGTGATACCCAAATTATTCACTGGAACACTTTGCCTTGAGGGAACCACAAACTCTATTTCTTTAATGATTTTAATGGTCAGAATAGTGCCAGGTCAAGCCATTTAATTGTGTATTTAATTAGTCATCTGTATGCATGAAACTTAAAGGTGTTCAGCTGTGCTATTTTATAGGGATTAACTAAGTGGGCAGTAAATCATCTATGCCAGCAATAAAAGTCTTTATAGCAGTACTCCTTTTTTTTTTCCCCCCCTTTTTTCCTTTTAACTATTATTGCTGCCATGTTTGTACTGGTAGAGGCATAAGGATAGTTGTGCTCTAAGAGATAGGAGAGACAGTTTGAAATTTTGTCTGACATCACCTAAAAACAACAGGGGGCAACCCAGAAGAAGCTGAAATGTGAAGTTCATAGCCAGATGACACAAAAAGCCATTGCCAGCTGCAGGCTTGTGGTGTATGCAGGCTTGTGGTGTAACAGAAAACAAACACACAAGTGACTGGGCCCTGTGGAAACTCATAATTTAAAGAAGAGCAGGACAAGAAATATGATCTGAACTGCTAGGTAGTAGTTGTCTGTCCTGAATAAATGTTAAGAGCATTTGGCTGCTAACAGCTCACAAGTTTGCATTGGCAAAATATTTCCTGGAGTCAGTGAAGTCAGTCTCCCAGTCTTGCTTGTTCTGTGAGTGAATAAATTATTTTCTATGTAAGTGCCATTGAAATGCTCCACAGAATTATGGGACCATGATCTGCATAGATAAAATGTGTGTTTTAAAGCAGGGAAATTGTTTTGCATCTACATCAGATGGATAGTCCCTCCTAAACAGAACAAATGTACTCATTATTATTTTTACCCCAGTGTTTTCCATGTTGTGTTTCACAATAAATCTTTCAGGAGAACACTGGCAGTTTGTATGGAGCAGTGACCTGTGAAACAGAGGAAAATAGGTATTGTTAAAAGCCTTGGCTTGCTTGCTCGGAGATCATGTGGCAGAGCCAGGTAACTTTTGAAGTGGTGCACAGAGAGTTGCATGAGCAGTAAATGCTGCAATAACAGCACAACTGACCTGAGTGTGTAAGCCTCTTTGCACTACTTGGCTTGTTTAGCCTGATAAATAACATCACACGACTTCCATTCCCATCATGTTGTTATTCCCATGTGACCCAGACAGGCAGCCAAAGGCCCTCCATGTGCGTGGCTTGTTCTCAGAGAAAACAGCAATGCAGTCAGGTGCTGCTGAAGGACTCCTGTTTACCACAATCCTGCCCCCCTCGGCTCAGGTGGAAACAAACAGGATGAGACATCCTTTTCATTCACAACTTTCAAGCAGTTCTTGACCTCTAAACTTCTCCTTTGTCTTTCATTCGGATCAAGTACTTCCTTGCTGCCTTCTCTCTTGTTTTTCTGCTGTTCCTGCTACAGACACCCAGAAGCACATAATGTAGCCCAAAGCTATGTAGTTAGTTTCTGTTCAGGTGTAGCTTCCCAAGTGCCTTTCACGGATGCTGTGCCTCTGGGAGGTGCCCACAGGGAGTCAGGGCTGTGGACAGGGTGAAGATCTGCACAGAGGTGCTGAAAATCACTTCTGTCTTTCTCAGCTGCTGAGAGCTTACAATGGCTGCCTGCTCTGGCAGGAGGAATGGGACCCAGACCTGTGGTGTTGTGGGAGATGGTGGTATCCAGATCTTGCACAGGCCTGATGAGAAGATAAACAGAGATTTTTTTCTGTCCTTTAGTTATAAACTCTCCAAAAATATTCAGCTGTAGGTAGGATAGAACGCTTGATAAATTCAAGTCATGTTCAGCAAATTGTTCTATGCAAATGTCTAATCCTGACTATGGAGAAAGAATTTTTGAAAATATGATTTTTTTACTCTTTATTTAAAAAACGGAAAACATTCATTCAGGAGTTTGGTTGAACAAACCATTTTCTTTGTCCTGAAATAAATGAAAACATTAACTGGAGCACAAATCACTTCCCAGCAGCCCCAGATAAGCACCTCAAGAAGGTGGGCATCTGCCTGTGAGTGAAACCTTCTTCCCTGCTCTTCCGCTCTTCATCTTCCTTTCTGGTTCTGTTCTCACAATTTTTCCCCTCTTCTCAGTTGAACCATTTGCCCCTGTGTTTGCTCTTCCTCCCTGTTAAAAATTAATCATCTGAATAAATCTGCTGTTCTTCCAAGAGGAGGGCTGCCCTTTCGCTCCCCATTCCGCAGTCACCTGGCTCCCCTGGCTCAGAGGATCTCCCTGCTTGTGGGAGAGGGGACTTGGGAGCACAGCTGTTGGCCAGGAGGAGCACACTGGCCTTTACTTCAGTCTTGCAAGCCATTTGGGATAGGAAAATGCTCTTTGACAGATTCATGGACATGCTGCTCCACCAGTTTCTCCCAGACACAGATTCAGACACCTGCTATACCCCTTCTTCCCTGACCAGACAGGTGATTTTCCTTTGGATTTATCAGCTTCTTTCCTCTGCTCAATGCTGAGTGAGTTCTTTTGTCCTTCTGCACAACCGCACAGGATCAAACCAGAAAGGATAAGAGTTTTCCAGTTCCCCCAAAGCCCTTGGAAGCCCTTGCTGGCTTTCTCTGTGCTTGCTTGCTGCCAGCCCCCACAGGAGCTCTGTTTGCTCTTCCTGAGACTGCAATTACCAGCACTCCCCTTGGCAGCTCTCCTGCCCCGTTACATTCCTTTTTGTCATGCTAATAGACTTATAACCAACTCCAGCTTCTGAGACTGTAATACACCCCTTTTGATTCTCTAATCTGCTTCTCTCCATGCATTACAGCACAGAGCAGTTTGCCAAGGGCCCGGCAGAACGTGTTTAGCTGACTGATTCTGGTTGTTCCTATTAGATCCTGGCATGCTTCTGAGATTTGTCACTTCCACACAAATCACACTCCTAATCCTGGGGTTTAGCAAAGTTTGGATGGATTTGGATTCTACTACATCTTTTTTTTTTTAGGGGAGATAGTAATGCTCTTTGATGAAAGATCTTTGGATGGAAAGTCTCAATGCTAAGAATGAGCATAAGAAAAATCTATTTCCAGTCCAACATTTTATCTTTTTTTTAGTTTAAGTGTGGGTGCTCATGTTAAGATGGCAATGTGAGCACATTAGGGCTCTGAACTTGCACTCAGTACCTTGGGGGGGATGATGTGATTTATGGTTGCTGTAGTGGCATGTACAAACATGGACTTAACTTAGATCCTGCATTCCGCAATATGTCCCTCACAGAGCTGATGGCTCAAATTACATCCCCAGGGAGCTGTGCTTCCTGGTGGAAATCTTTTGAAGTGTTCAAGTCTTATGGGACAGTCTCTCCTCACAACAAAATTTGTATTCTCATAAGTCTTGAACAAGACTACATGATTAAAAATATTGAAAACTGATTTTATAGTCATATTCCTCTCTCATTGTGAAGATGTCCTCTAAAGTACCAGACTTCAGCAGCTGTACTACTGTATTGTTTCATGACTGCTTCTTTTTTTTTAATTTATTTTTTTGCCTCAATGCAGGAGGAGTGCTTGGACTTAGGTCACTGTGTCTAAAGATCATATATCAGCCACTTGACTTGTCTTGGTTTGGAAAGACAGGTGTCTGACAGGGAAAGCCAGAGCCTCTCTTGGAATGGAGAATGTAAACCCCCTCCCTCCCAATTATTATAATTTTGAAATTAACGGGCTTTCAGGCAAATATAGGGGAATAGGAATAACAGTTCTTTACTAGGAATTATTAAAAAATAAAAAATGTACTAGTACAAAAACAGAAAACAGAAAGGAAAACATTGACAGAATCAGAATACAAACTGAGATTCTGTTGGTCAGGGTGTTGGTAACAGTCCAGTTAAGTCCTCCTGGAGTGCCAGATGGGGTTCTGTTGGAGCAGAGGTGATCCTGTAGGAGGGTGTAGTTTTCCTCTGAATGTCCAGTGGTTGTGAGATGGGTCCAGTCTTCCTGTGGGAATCCAGTGCAAACAGGCTGTCCTGGTGTTCTGACTCTCAGCTTTTATCCAGGTAGGAATGCTGGCTCCTCCCCTGGGTGGAGCATCTCCCAATGGATGATGTAATTTTATCAGCCATGCAGTGAGCCTCAATGGCCCATTAACAGCAGATATCCCTCTGGAGGGAAGATGGTTTGTGGAAGAGATAAAGAACACTGCCCCAGCTGGTTTTAGCAGCTGGGCCATTAACAGAAGTCACCTGCCCCCTCCCCCCGGAGTTATGAGGAATGGGTCATAGAAGAGGTAAAGAAAACACCTCCCCAGCCAGTTTCAACAGATGGCAGTAGAATACTTTTGGTTACATCTCACATTGCAACCCAAGATATGACCCTATGAAGTCTGGACTGCAATATTACGTGACAATTGCTGATAGGGCTGTGGTTTGATCCTCACTGAGAAACCATGTGGGGGATGAAGAAGGAAAAGACTGCTGTGGAGTGTCTAACTTTGAGAGAACAGACATAAAAAAATTTCATACATACATACATGCACACTTATATGTGTGTGCATATATATATATATATATATATTATATTACTTTTTTATGTCAGATGCTAGGGTCAGATCTGTGGTAGCTGATATAAACAGCTGCACACCAGAGCATCGCATGTGAACACATGGAAGGAAAGTGAGGTGGTTTTTAGTAGCATGAACAGGGATGAAATGGCACGGCTGGCATGGGATTTCTTCTCAAAGACAGACTGCTGCTGCCTCTGCACAGATCGCCAGGCTTTCCCTAGGGTTAAATTGTTTGTTTAACCTCTATCACAGTAAATAAGGCTTGGAAGAGCCTCACACAAGCTTTGACTTCACATAAAACATGATACCTTTCAGTGTGCCAGGATGGAGCAGATAAACAGCCAAAGCTGAAGAGCCCTTCCACAAAGCAGCTCTTTCCAGATACCTCTCAGGATGTGAGCACCAATGGTGAGCTTATCTAGCTCTCAGGGGGATATGATATTTTTTGTCTGTAGGAAATCCTCTTTGTTTCTGTCTAAAAGGAAAATGTGGGCAGTGCTGCCTTCTGAAAACTGCAGCAAGAAGCTGCTTTTACTGCCTTCCCACTTTCCTATTGCTCCCCAGTTGAATTTCACATGGATTTCATTTTTTGTTCTTGATGGCTTAGCAAGAAATTATTACTGGAAGGGAATTAAGTGCATGTCACATTTGGAAATCTGTTTTGTTTTTGTTGCTGTGTTGATCCTAGCTTGCCTCTGAGAAGACAGCTGATCCCTGCTCCTGTCCTTGACATCGAGGAGGTCTGCTTTCTGCCAACTGCTACAGCACTTCATTCAACCAGGGGAGCAAAATGGAGCCTGACTGACTATTGGCAGGAAATGACTTTCTTACTAGGCAACCTATCCCCACTATTAAATGGGGACACAGCAATTAAAATTTTGTAATAATAAAAAAGTTCAGCACAGAAAAGGATCCAGCAAAAATGGCAGCAAACTGTCCAATGTGTGATCAGAAGTAGAAGTAATTACTGTGGTTACTGTGCCCAGGCCTCAGCAACCCCCCAAGAAGTATTTAAATATTAGTGTAATGAGGCAGGGAGTAAGTAAAGTTTTGAGAAAAACTCCTTTGAGCAGTGGACAACTTTTTGCCACACTAGTCCTGCCACACCATACAAGTCAGGTGTCCAAATGTGGAGGGCACTGCCAGGCCCTCAGTTTTCCAGCTCTGCTTCTCACTTGTACAGGGATGAAACTGTGACAGTGCACAAGGTGTTGACATTCCAGCTTCTCCCTGCCTTGCCCCATGGGCCCCTGGCTCTCCACAGCCCTGTTTTGTTTCTCTGACAATGAAATTCTCTGTGGCACTCGTCCTCCTGATTTGTGCATGGAATCAATTCCTTCAGAGGGCAAGAACAAGGTGTCCATGTGCACGTGATGGACACCATCCCCATGCTCCTTGTTGGACCACTTCCAGTTGGTGTTCAGCTCTTGGTTACACTTTGCCTTGTATTTTATGCCAAAGTCAGGCTATGTTGCAGGTAGGGCTTAGGTTTGTAGCAGTTGTCTGCTTTGGAAAATAAAAGCATTAGCAATTCCAAAATTTTAAAACATGGTAGTTGCAGTGGGCAGGGGAATCCAACTCAGAATATTCAGAAAGCTAACAGCACCAGGAAAAGGTGAACCATGCTTTGCTTGATCTCCTGAGGAGCCTGACCTCTGCTTGGCCTGATGTAAAGCAGCCGTGACCATGAGCTACTTCCAGCACAAATGGGGGGTGATTAGAGCACTACAAAGCCTCCTCCTGTAGTTTCTTTAATCTCTGTTGGAGGCTAGGTGGAGGGAAGGAGCAGTGAGGGAGGGAGGGAGGTGCACCAGGACCCTTTCCGTGCAAGGACTTGGAGAATAGAGATTCATTTTATTTCTCTGTCAGGAAAAGTGCACACTCGTAATCACATAAAATTCTGCAGTTTAGACCCTTCATTTGCAATAGAGCATCTCTTCAAGGAAGAAAAAAATTGAGAATATGGCATAAGTCATAATGACCTCATGAGCCATTATAACCAAGGAATAGACCTAATTTCCTTCTGTGATAAATCAGATCTTCCATTTTTGTCCTCTTTTTAAAACAGCAGTGTGGCTACAGCTTTGGGGCCATGAAATGACTGTCTCATGGATGGTGTTGCTGTTTCTGCACTTCATCTGGGGAGCAGCCAAAGTTCCCTTTCTATTTGTCCCTTCCCAGCCCTGTGCCCTGTGCCTTGGATGCCAACACAGAGCAGCCAAGCACCGTGTCCTGCCCCGTGGCTGCAGCCACCTGTGGTTTGGAGCAGCTCTAGCCCTAAAGGGCCTAAACTGAGCTGGGGAGACACCCTGTGTGGGGAGGAGCTTGAGGATGTGGCAGCTTTCCAGGCCTGAGGGTGCCCATTTGCTGCAGGGCTGTCCCCAGAGCAGCAGGGAACCTTCCCGTGCCCCTCGGGCTCTGGCTCCGGGGGTGATGCGGCGATGCCGTGACCGGATCTGCAGTGAGCCCACGGAGCTCAGGTGCACGGCAGCCCTGGGCCAGCAGGACTGGCCTGGCCTTCCTTCCAGGCTCTGCACTCACAGGGGGTGTGGAAACCACCCAAGCAATCCCTGTCCCTGCAGCCAGGCAGCACTGACTGGGCCTGGCTTTTTGAAGCCCTGTGTTGGTGCTCCGTGTCCATAAACCGAGGAGGAGGAACATCAGCAGCAACAGAGCAACAGTGGCTCCAGTGGCAAGCAGGAGCTTCTCAGCAGAGCCCGAGAGCTGTGTGCCCTTCCTCTGAGCCCACCTGCAGCAGGTGGGCTGAGGGAACACTCTCTCCCCGGGCACAGGGCTGGCCAGCTCAGAGCAAGGACAGCCCTGCCCTTTGTTTTGGCTGAGGACATTGCAGGCACAGATGCTCCATGAGCACCCAGACAGAGGCACTGAACAGGACTGCAGGGCCCAACACATCACCCCGGTGCAGAGGAACCCCAGTGAAACCAGACACAGAGTGGAGACCCAGAGAAGGATGCAGCTGGAGACACCAGGGACAGGTGGGAGTGCTGGGGTGGCACCACCAGGCTGTGCAGCTGCAGGAGCTGCAGAGTGGCAAAAGGGCTCCATTTTCTCTTTAGCAGCACAAAGGAAAGCTTCAGTACAGAATCAAAGAATAATAAATGAGATTTGGGTATAACTTCTTGTCAGTCTGAAGGGGGATTTGAGCAATGTGGTCTACTGGAAGGTGTCCCTGCTCACAGCAGCATTTGGAACTAGATGGTCTTTAATGTCCTTTCCAATGCAAAACTTTCTGATTTTCAGTTTATGGGGTGTTCCTGCCAAGATTTAGTGCAGCAAGTGAGAAAGCGTGGGAAGGCCTGTTTGAATACTTGCAAGGCAAACAATTAAGTCAAACACCATTGACACCTTAGAGGTGAATATACCTGTGCTAAATAGGTATTGATGAGACTTGGAAGAAGGATAAAACTCTATTCCCTCCTAAACCACTGTCCCAAGATTATGCAATGGGAACTATATTAACCACCAACTTACTGTATTATAACCAATCTTACAGTTGGTACAAACCTCCTGCTGCCAGTGCCAGCTCTTGCAGAATATCACAGGCTTCCTTATAACCCTTCAAAGTGACATTAAACAGGAGTCTGCATGAAAGTGCCTAAGAAAAGTTTTTGTTCTCTGCATTGCAAGTGATTACATGGGCAATATTACAAATCAAGAGGGAAGACCGAGGCACAGTGGAACTTGAACACAGGAGCAAAATTAGGGCATTGCTACAGTGAAGTCATGCACTGACCACGCTGAGGAGGGAACTTCTTGCAAGTCTCTAATGAATAAGTGGGAGAAATGCAGTTTTCAGCCTTTACTCAGACTAACATTAGTCATTTAAAGATTCCAGTTACTTCTCTTGAGCTCTTCTAGATGGAACTCAGACAAATAAAGGGCTGATGTAGCCAACTAATGAAATAGAGTCTTAATTTTACTTGTGGGTTAAAATCAGTGCAATCATTAACCATTTTGAAATGTTTTGCTGAGTTAGGATCTAAGACTTTGTAAGAAGATGAATGCAGATTGAATTCCAATAGCATTTTGCTTAAACTTGATAAGGCTTGGAAAAGTAGCTTTTCTAGTTGACATAAGTGTCCACAGTCTTGTGGAATAGAAGTAATGCTTGGAATATCTGTGTAGGTCACTCCTTATTATTTGGAAGGCATGCTTTATTGTGCTTTCTTTCACTAATGTACGCAGCCACTGGCAGGATGAAATCTGGGAAAGTGCTGAGCAGAGCACAACAACAGCACCTAATAATTCAGGAAAGAAAATAAAGACTACAAACTGCAGAGAACTCTAAGCATTTTCTGAATATAATAGTCAAGATACGGATTTTTTTCTGGACAGTTTGATTAATGTCTGTTGCTCTCACATAAGGTGCCATGGGACCTTTTAAACAGCACTTTCTTTTACAGATCCTCTAACAGCATAGCTCTGCCTAATCATCTGCTAGAGTAGGATTTCAGTATTGACTTGGAAAAATATTATGTACTAAATCACTAAAACAATTTTCTAGAACAACTGGCTTTTGTTTTGGTGGTCTTCTATTCAAATAATAGAACATTTTATGACAAAAGCCTGATTTTTTTTTCTCTATTCAGTTTTGTTCCTAATGTAATTGTAGTTTTGCCATCAAAATAGATTAATTTGCACTCCTGGCTCACTGGCAGAGGCATTCCATTACACCACACACGAAACTCTGTGTATGTCTATGAGAGAACACACATAAGGATGTGCACAGCTGAGCTATTAAAGAAGCGGCCCATTTGCCTGCTTATGATTTTAGTGAAAAATATGCCGTCTTTATTTTGCTCGTGATTTCTCTCTCAGGGTGTTGTGCAAACTCAGATACCAGCTGCTTGTGATCTAAAGACCCCTGTTCCCATTTTCAATCTTTCTGTGGACACCAGTCTGCTTCTCATCCTCCTGACACACCGCCTCATGCTCAAAGTGTGTGCAGCAAGGAGGCTGTGGGTCGAGGAGCAGAACACAGGGACACTGCCAGGAACAGAGATCCCCAGCAGCATATGGCCTCAGCACCGGTGGGCAGGATCAGTAGCAGTTAGTGCTGCAGCTGCCACCTTATAACTGGATATTCTTCTGCAACAACTCTCCATTTCAGTAAATGATTAGAGTATTAAAGTCTGTGGAAACCAGGAACAAAATTGCTCTATATACAATATACCCGAAATAGGCCATATGAGGCTTCAGATTTTAATTCTGTATCTTTTATTCTCGATTCTGATTGGACAGGAGAAATCTGATTTCTCCTTTTCCTGATTTTGGATACTTATGTACCTTTTTTCTAGTGGATTAACCCCATTCTCCATCTGGAGGCCGGGGATTGCACCATATTTTCTTTGCTTTACAATCAGCTGGAAAATCTCCAGCCCCGAATGGGGCTGTGTCCTTGGCTTTGACATTTGGTTTCTAGTCTCCACTAATAATCAGGGTTAATTCCTTTGCTTGTCACGATGATTTGTGGGTTTTGAATCACCCTAATTTGTGGAATGATTCTGTCTCTACATCAGCCCTCCATTCTATGTCTGGCACTCCAGCAGCATTTCACTGAGTTAGGAATATGAGAGCTACATAGTGGAAAAGGTACCTCTCCAATTTGCTTTTCTCTCCTATGGGGAGGATGAGAACATGCAATATATAGGTACATGTGTTACCTGGTTTAATGTCTCCATTCAGAGTTCACCCTCTCTCATTATCATCCTCAAATTAGACTTTGACTTTTCAAGTGAAAACAAAGGGATATACTGACACCATCTTTTACTGTGTATGTGGCTTTCTTTTCACAGGATCATGGAGTGATTTTAGTTGGAAGGGCCCTTAAAGACTCTCTAGTTTCAACCCCCCTGCCATGGGCAGGGACACCTTACACCAGACCAGGTTGTTTAAAGCCTCATCCAGCCTGGCCTGGAACTCTTTCAGGAATGGAGATTTTCTCAGCAGTATGTTCCACTACCTCACAATAAAGTGTTTTTTCCTAATATCTAATCTAAAGCTACTCTTGTTCAGTTTGAAGCTATTGCCCCTTGTTCTAGCACTATATGCCCTTCAAGAAGTCCTTCTCCAGCTCTTTTGTAGGCTCTCTTCATGTATTAGAAAATGCTATAAGGTCTTCCTGGAGCCTTCTCCAGCTTAAAAAGTCTTAACTTGCCCAGCCTATCCTCACTGGAGAGGTGCTTCATCCCTCTGATTATTTTTGTGGCCCTCCTCTGGACTGTCTCTGACAGGTTCACATCTTTCTTGTGCTGCCCAGAGACCCCAGAGCTGCCCTGCAGATTCTGGGCAAAATTTGTATGATCAAGAAGCAACCCAAAGTTTTATTAAGTCTCAAACTGCCGTTTTCCCCTCAAATGTCTTTCATGTTTACAAACAAACACACATCCCTATACAGCAATTTACCTTGGAATGGAGCAGACATTGCCACATTAGTTATTAAACAGAAATCCAAAGGTTAAAGGTATGAGTTTTAGAGAGTCAGAGATATTAGGGTAAATAATAGCTAAAAATCACTTAAGTCTCTGAGAAGCAAGAGGGGCTGAGTTACCCTTGCCAAGATGACCACTTAACAAGCATAGCAAAACAAAAGAGGGAGCCATATCAGGATAAACTGAGGAAAACAATATGTGAACACATCTTTTAGGCCTCTTTTACAGGAGATCAGATGACTGATACCAGGTGATATGTCACAGAGCAACTTGAAAAATGCAGTGAATGGTAGATCCTCCAGATCTCCTACAGAGGCTTCCACTTCTAAAGAGGACAGAAGTAACTCATTCAGCAACCCTAAAATAAATGAAATAGATGATAGACTGAAAGCAAGGTATAACTCTCATATTAACTTGTGTTACTTTGTAAGAAAACTCCAGAACAGCTGTAAATTGTTTTTAAAACCTTTTATTCTGACAGCATCCTCTCAGGCTATGTTCTTATAAATGAGGATAGGTGCATGGATGTCTTTCTGTAGAGGAGAGGGCAAACTGAGGCACTGGGGTACAGCAGGCAATCCTGTGGACTGGGGAATTTTATCTACAGAGAAATCACCAAAACCTCACTTGCATTGTGGTCTGTACAACCCAAGGCACCTGACAAACCAACCACTTCGAAAGCTGTTGAGGCTTGCTAGAATATACGATCATAAAAATAACTGTTTGCTTGGGTTCTCAGTGACCTTTTGGTAAGACCCTGAAAGAGGGATACATGGAAGCAGATCACTGACCACAGGACAAAGTACAGTCTTTTGTCACTTAATATCAGGGTAAGGAATGGGAAAAGAAAAGATCACAGGGTTTGATACTATTCATGGTGAAATATTTTAGCTGAGGGACAACACAGAGAGGTATGGATATTTGGAGTTAGATTTAATGCACTTATGCTGAAAAAAGAGTGACTCTTAGTATTTCTTACATATATGAGAAATTATATACTTCACTGAAGATGGTAGATACCATATCAAAGGATGAAGTGAGAGAAGAGTGCCACTCCACCCACGTTAAATGACAATTGATCTAGTTGGTGGTACCCGTGGAATCAAGGGAGTGTCTGAAGGAAGAAAAAGGCCAAGGAATATTATATTTTTTTACCATTTTTGGACAGTGAAATGCTTAGAGAGATGAATGGGGAGGTGCCCCACAGCAATGGGGGAAGTAGGACATTTGTCAGTGCTTCATACGAAAAGTCATACTGTGCTAGACAAAGTCGTGACTAAAATGTCAATTTTGCTTCCTCCTAGAAGCAATCTGCAGCATCCAGAATTGAGGTTAAGCATTTGGACTAATCACTTTGCAATATCCTACTGAGCTGGGAAAATTAAATTGGTGAGCTGGGGAAGCTGGCTGGGAACATTGGTTTGTTTTAAACAGTAGCAATACTGTGCTACAATTTTTTTTCTCTTCTCTTCTCTTTTACCTCCTAATCTCAACTTTCCAATTTGTACTGGTCTGGAATAGCATGTCAGCAAGAACACAGAGGAGAAGTCTCTTTATGAAAGGGCTTGTATAGTGCCATTGTCTCTGGTGGACCATATTCTGCAAGACAGAAAGGTTTTTTCCCAATCTTTGCTCCTACATGAAAGACTCTAGAAATAAAGTTTTTGGTAAACTGGGCACTGTCTAAAAAATTCTAATTTAAATGGGAAGGAGTAAAACAGATTTACCCTCATGTCCACAGCCTAGGGCAGGGCAGTGGCTAAGCACTAAACACATTTTACTTGAAGGAAGGGAACTGACCAGACAAGGAATTATTAGTGCTTCTGAAATGTTTAACAGCAAGATTTACATGTGTTTTCTGTGAAGTTTAATTGGGAGAAGGACAAAAATGCCTTGCCATAGATTAATTCAGCAAGTCCCATCATGGTTTAAATATGCAAGGATATTTGGGAAAAGACAAAAAAACCCCAACGTCAAGCCAAGAGGCTTGAAGTAAAAAGGCTGCTCGGTCCAAAGGCAAAAGTCTCATTTTTTATTTTTCTCTGATTGTTCACAGGGGTTTTATGTGATTGTTCATTTGCGTATTCAATAAATAACAGAGCACCTTCTCACACAGTACACAACAGTATCTGTGAGCCAAAGAACTTTCCCAAAAGGCAAGGGTGGTCAGCAGAGCTGTGGCAGTTGGTAAATTGTCATATGTCTCTTTGGTCAGGCATCCCTTTCCTTTGGCAACACAGGTTGAACAGGTCAGAACTGGTCTCCAGAGATGCAGATTGTTCCTTCTTCTCTTTCTCTTCTCTTCTCTTCTCTTCTCTTCTCTTTCTCTTCTCTTCTCTTCTCTTCTCTTCTCTTCTCTTCTCTTCTCTTCTCTTCTCTTCTCTTCTCTTCTCTTCTCTTCTCTTCTCTTCTCTTCTCTTCTCTTCTCTTCTCTTCTCTTCTCTTCTCTTCTCTTCTCTTCTCTTCTCTTCTCTTCTCTT